>NC_026001.2:37443561-37471583 GCF_000442705.2 Elaeis guineensis | reverse complement strand
TGGCTTTGGAGTGAGCCGTTCATGATCGGATGGCTGAGGATGATTTCGAGCATGATCGAGCTTGATCTGAGGCTATAGTGTGCGATCGGATGGTTCTGGTGCGAGTCGGTCATGATTGAATGATCATAGATTGTTCTTGGGCTGATTGAGATTTAGTATTTCTAGTGTAATAGTATTTTTGAGATTCTAGAGTCTATATAGCTCTGATTGACGATCTGTTTGTTATGTTGGATAGCAAGGCTTCAAAAAAGATTTTAAAGAACTTTTATGAGATTTTGAAAATTCTTATTAAGAGACTCTTGTACAAGGGTTGAGTGGTGAGTTCTCTTATATTGGTTATACTTTATTTTTTCATAGTAAAACTTGCATGCCCCATGGAGGTAGGTTTGAGATCGATCCACGTATTTATATTGTATTTCTTATTTTATTTTTTTTCTTACTACACCGTGTGGTACCGGATCTTGCACAATAATTGATATCAGAGCATAGGTTACGATGATGATGATTGAGATAGAAGATGGAGAAGATAAGCACAATTAAGATGGAGATCAATAAATTTGATAGAAAGAGTAATTTCTCCTTGTGGCAGGTGAGGGTGAAGGACGTGCTCATTCAGCAAGAGTTGATCGATGCTCTTTTGTATGAGAAGAAGCCAACTATCATAGAGGTACATGATTGGAGGCGGTCGAGATACAAGCGGTGAGTACAACCGTTTATACCTAGCAGATGAGGTGGTGATCCATGTGCTTGGTGAGATTTCTTCGACGATGTTGTGATCGAAGCTTGAGGAATTATATATGGCAAAGTCTCTCACCAACTCCCTCTTTCTCTAGAGATAGTTCTATCAGCTGTCGATGACTGAGGGACAGAGCGTATAGGATCATCTCTATCACTTCCAGAAGATCCTCACTGACCTCCTCAACGTTGGCGAGAAAGTTGAGAAGAAGACTAGGGTGCTGGTCTTGTTAGCATCATTTTTTTCTTCATATGAGTCCTTGGTGACTGCTCTTCTAGAGAGGAAGACCATCATTAAAATGGACGAGGTCGCCACGATGATTCTCTAGAATGAAATTCTCAGGAAGGATAACCCAGCTTCGAGCTCAGGTGGTGACAGCTCAACTTTAGTGGTTTTTAGAGGAGCAGGAGGCGGTAGACAGAGTGATAGGAGATCACGACGAGGGTGGTCCAATTTCAGGATGAGAGACTTAAGCAAGATCAGATGTTATTGATCTGACAAGTTGAGACATCTAGCCAGAGATTGCCTTCAACTCAGGGATCGGATGAGGGCTACTGCAGCGACGGCCATTAGCGAGTTAGAGGATGATGTTCTGGAGATATCTAATGAGGTATTTACTTCTTTTCAATAATGAATTTTAGATTCTACATGCACCTATTATGTATATTGTAGAGAAGAGCAGTTTGACTCCCTAAAGAGTAGTGATGGCACTATTTATCTGTCGGATGGATGAGCTGTGCAATCAGAGGCATCGGGATGGTCAGCTAGAAGACACATGATGGTGTAGTGAGGAGATTTAGGAGGTCCGATACATATCCAATTTCAGATGGAATCTTATCTTACTGAGCAAATCGGACTCAAGAAGCTACAGGATGGTAGTTGGTGGAGGAATTCTGAAAGTATTGTATGGCAAAAGAGTTATTCTGAAGGAGAAGAAGAGGATAAGAGGACATTACTATCTGATGGGGAGCTCAGAGTAAGGTGGAGCTTCAGGAGCCAAAAGTAGCTCAGAGCGAGGTGGAACTCCAAGTGGAGGTGGATCGGGTACTAGACAGGAGACTCGGGAGGATGAGAGGCGACATCGCAGAGTGAAGTTCTATTGCTGTAGGAGACTTCTTCGAACAGGTCTCTGATTAGTGGACACAACTCATGATGGAGGTGGGATCGAGCGACCTAACTTGATTTTCATATTTGCCATCCATGAGACAGCAGGCATGCCCCAAAGTATGGGGGTGAGATAATTACAAGCTCTCAGAGATAGGTGGAGGTCGAATATCGAGTCAAGATAGAGATTATTATGAAATACACCTCAATATTCGATCCGCACTGAGCCCACAGTGAGTCCAAGATGACGAACGGAGTCCAACAAACCTAAGAACAATCCAAATAGAATTTAGACGGTAAAGATACATGCGAAAGAAGCTCGGAGCAGTAGCATGGTGCACGAGGCAGCAAAGGCCGCGGCGGCATAGCTAGGCCCGACGGATGCGCCGCGTAGCCCAGCATGCGGGCAAGCCCACACGGATGCCCAGCCCAGTGCCCTACGCGGTCCACTATGGACTGTAGGGTGCTGGGCGGTCCATGGAGGTTGCATGGACCAATCACGCAGTCCATGCGTAGTCCACTGATGTTTTTGCACGATCCGAAAGCTCTGGAGCGAGCCGTTCGCATTCGGATAGCTGAGGATGACTTCGGACATGATTAGGCTTCATCTGAGCCTATAGTGTATGATCGGATGCTCTAGTGTGAGCTAGTCACGATCGGATGGCCACGGATTGTTCTAGGATTGATTGAGACTCTATATTCTAATGTAACAATATTTTTGAGATTTTAAAGCCTATATTGTTCCGATTGATGAGCCGTTTATTGCGTTAGGTAGCTGGTGACATATAGGCTCTGAAAACTTCCGATTGAGAGGTTTTGCAAATTTTTTTTTTTTTTTTTTTTTTTTTTTTTTTTTTTTTTTTTTTTTTTTTTTTTTTTTTTTTTTTTTTTTTTTTTTTTTTTTGCTAAATTTATTTACCTTTTTTTTTTTTTTTTTTTTTTTTTTTTTTTTTTTTTTTTTTTTTTATTTTGTATTTTATTTTGTTTTAAGTTTCTTAGGGTGAGAAACTTGGGTTGGTCCAAGCCTTGAGTTGGATATTATAGTAGGTTGATTGTTAGTCTAAAAAAATAATCATTGTAAGGTTTTAGTTGGTGAGTCTGGAAAACCAATAGATTGATAGTGAATCTAGAAAACTATCGATATAGATTGTGGTTGGTGATCTCAGAAAAATCAACTGAGTTTGTTTGTGAGCTCGAAAAAATAAATATATTATAGTCAAAAGATTATAGTAAATTTTTAAGGAAAACTTGGAGAATGGATGCAAGAACATATTACTCTGAATCACTATAAATCTTTGTATGTTTTGTGTTGTACTCTATTGCGTTTAATTTACATGCCTTCAATATTTACGTAGCTTAGTTTTTAGTCCACCATTAATTATTATTTTTACTGTATAATTATTTAAATTAAAAGCATATATTTGTTAAAATTTTTATTTGACTTAAAAGTTTATAAAATATCTAAATCATCCCTCTGGATGGTCATATCTGGACAACATATTCCAACTTAACGGCCCTGAGCTAGCTTGGCTTCCTGATGGCAACATTGACTATGACACGTACACATCCAATCCGCCCTGCGGTCTTATGCCCATTGTTAGTACAGAGAGGCTCCCGGCAGGTGGCTTTTGCTACCAACTAGTGAGTCTGTTGCTAGGTCAACTCGGCTGACTCATATGGGTCAAGGTCGAGTCTAAAACTAAGTCAACTTGGCCGACTCAGCGGAGTCAAGGCTTAGTGAGTGAAGGGGAGGTAAATGCCCATGACGATGCCATGAAATCCCTTGACATCCCTGCTGTCCCAGAGCCAGGGGATTGACGATGTTTCTCACTATATCTGGCCTTTATTTCTCCCTCCAGCAATCGATGTCCATGTTCAAGCAACTCAGAATTCTTTCTTCATCCTCGTTTCCTTGCCTTCATAAATCTGGTGGTCCCAGTCATCGTGGAGAAGGTAAGTGAGAAGAAGGTGGTGGGAAGGGCCAAACGAAGAAACACACCGAAGTTGTTTATTTTGTTATATATCTTTTCTTTAAACCAGACGCCTTTGATCGATGGGAGTCATTGGACTGAAAAACTGTAACTTACCCGGACTGGACCAAGCTGTTGCCCCTGCTATTGTTGTGATCTCCTCTTTTCGTGTCTTCTTTGCGCAGGCAGGCTAACTCCTGAAGCATTCGTTTGCAACCTTGAATTATTTTGCTTTCCGCAGTCATGGAACCAGACGTGGCCTTAAAGTAGTGTTTGCGGTAACTTGGTTCACACTCTCAGCGTGGGCTCTAAGAATAAGAAACTGTGAAAGCCTTGGCCGGCACCAGTTGCCAACGACCCATCTCTTTCATTGCATTCCAAGATTTCCTTAAATATTTATTCCAACCCTGCGATCCTAAAGATTCCCAACACTTACATGTACACCCAAGCCATTGCTTAGAGCATCTACACCCAAGATCATCAGCTGAAGACGCACCATACAAACAAACAGAGCTGAAGTCGGCAATGGAGGAAAGAAAGCTCAGCAGGTTCCTTCATGGGACTCTTGAGGTCACCATCTTCCGAGCCACAGTTCACAGCCTATCTTTGCCCTTCAATGTAAAACCACAGCATTGTATATACGCCAGCATGCTTGAATATTTGATTGTCATATGATGAAATATTTATTTGGACTTCTTATCAACTAGGTGGTAATGTCTAGTGGTAATCAAAATTTTATTTTGATGATTTGCAGTGCATTTGCTTTGGAGCCAAACCAGCCTATGTAACGATCAAGATAGACAAGACAAGGGTGGCTGAGACGAGCCACCAATGTGATCGAGTATGGAACCAGACGTTTAGAATACTGTGCGCCCATCTTGCTAACTCAACCATAACATTAACCTTGAGGACCTCGCTATTCATCTTGGGAAAGATTGAAGTACCCCTGCACGGATTGTTAACAGAAGCAGAATACAGGCCTCATGAACAATCTTCCCATTTCTTATCAATGAAGGAGAAGTGGAGCTCAAATCTCAAGCTACAGTTCGCTCTTCGGTTCAGGCATGTGGAATCTGAGTTGGACTGGGGAAGAGGTCTCCGATATGGTGGATCTAAAGCTCTTGTCAACGGCGCAACATTCCCACAGAGATCCAACTGCAGCATCATACTGTATCATGATGCTCATCATTGCTGCCTCTTTCAACCACGCATCGACCTCAGAACCGGGCGGCTACATCAGCCGAGAAAGCTGTGGGAGGATATCTTTAGGGCCATTGATGGGGCCAAGCATCTAATTTATATTACTGGATGGTCACTCAATCCTAAGATTGTTCTCGTGAGCATCTACAAATATTAATTGTTTTATGCTTTAAGCTACAACATGAGCTTGTCCTTTCGTTTACTCATTGCCTTCATTTCTTGTAGGTACGTGATCTCGAACCGAGATTCCAAGAGCATGGGGAGTTGAATTGGGTGAGCTCCTGAAACGAAAAGCTGATGAGGGTGTCGCTGTTAGGATCATGCTCTGGGATGATGAGACCTCGCTGCACATCATCAAAAACAAGGGTGTGATGAGAACCCACGACGAAGATGCGTTGAGCTACTTCAAACACACCAAGGTGGTCTGCAAGTTGTGTCCCAGGCTACACAACAATTTCCCAACCTTCTTCGCTCACCACCAGAAAACAATCACGGTTGACGCATGCCCACAGCTTCTTTCAGCTCATGATGTATCCAAAGATGATACTGCTAGAGAAGTTATCAGCTTCATCGGTGGCTTGGACCTTTGTGATGGTAGATACGACACCGAGCAGCACTCCTTGTTCCAGTCTCTCAACACCAACTCCCATGCTGATGATTTCTACCAGACAAGCATTGCAGGTGCCAGCCTCCATAGAGGGGGGCCTAGACAACCATGGCATGATGCCCATGCTTGTGTCATAGGTGAAGCCGCGCGTGATGTGCTGGCCAATTTCGAGCAGCGTTGGGCTAAACAAAGTGATTCCTCTCTTCTTCCTTCAATCAGCCGTATCACTGATCTCATTGGCCCACAGGCAAGTTATTTAGACCATAGTTGGAACGTCCAGGTGTTCCGATCTATCGATCGGATTTCTGCAGCAGGACTTCCTGACCACATCTCGGTGGAACACAGCATCCATGACGCATATATACAAGCCATTAGGCGTGCAGAGAGATTTATCTACATCGAGAATCAGTATTTCATGGGTGGGTGTCATCTTTGGGAGAAGGATCAGCACAGCGGGTGCAAGAATCTGATCCCGGTGGAGATTGCACTTAAGGTTGCAGCCAAGATCAGGGCTAATGAGAGGTTTGCTGTGTACATTTTGATGCCGATGTGGCCTGAAGGGTTACCAGAGACCGATCCGGTTCAAGATATGCTGCACTGGACTAGGCTGACAATATCCATGATGTATGCTTTGATCGCAAGAGCAATTAAAGAAAGAGGTGCAAACATACACCCGAAGGATTACCTCAATTTCTTTTGCCTTGCAAATAGGGAAGAGAAGGGTTGGGGAGAGTTTATTCCACCTAGTTCACCTCCTCACACGAGCCACTACTTCAAGGCCCAGATGAATAGGAGGTTCATGATTTATGTCCACTCCAAGTTGATGATAGGTGAGAGAAATATGTCTCCTGTAAATCAAGAATATCTCTTAGTGTCACATACATCACTTTTCTCAAAGTCTAATTGTTTCTTGATTGAATTCCTTCAGTGGATGATGAGTACATGTTGATTGGCTCTGCAAATGTGAACCAAAGGTCCATGGATGGTGAACGAGATACAGAGATAGCAGTCGGATGCTACCAACCAAATTGTGTAGGTGAGAAGAGCCGAGATGGAGATATCCACGCGTATCGGATGTCGCTTTGGTATGAACACACTTCTGGGTTTGAGGAGGCATTCATGGAGCCGCAAAGCATTAGTTGTGTGAGGAGTCTTCAAGGGATAGGGGAGGAAATGTGGAAGGCTTATAGTGGTGAAGCAGTGATCGGTATGAAAGGAGTGCACCTTGTGAGTTATCCAATAAATGTGTTGGAAGATGGAACCGTTGAGGATCTTCCTGAGGGTGCTGGTTCCTTTCCAGATACCACCACACCAATCAAGGGAAGGAGATCAAAGATTCTTCCCTCAGTTTGCACTACATAATTGCGGAATAGGTCATTCCTAGTTTCTAGGATGTGGATATTAATTCCATGGCCATAAAATGTTGTATGCAATATATTGCTGAAGTAGTATTTACAAGCGGTACAAGATCACGGCCGTTCACATAAATGTATCCTGTTTGTATGCTGGACACTACTAGCAGTGGACTGGCTAGCAAATGTTGTTCAGATCAATGAGGAAAATTAACAACATTAAACTTAATGGAATCCAGATGTTTCATTAATGGGTGCGGTAGATTCTCTATGTATAATTGAAGAAGCTGCTGATTGACTTTTCAACTGCGTCGAATCATAATTTCTCGAAGGATGTATTCTTAAATGTAACATTAATTAATCAAATCAATATTTTTATAAGAATGAATATTTTTTAATTTTGTTAATTCTAGGATGGGAGAACTAGAGTTTCGTTAATTTTCCTTGAGTCAGGTGTCTTTTTTTTTTTTTGGGTACAAGAGTCAGGTGTCTTTCAAAGGGCATAAATTTAATTATACGTGTCACTTTGGGATGCGAGATAACATCTGAAAACCAATTTTGGGCCCAGAAGTTTTCTGTTACGAGCTTAATCAAGTTTGAGGCAAGAGTTGGCTAAAGTTCTATAAGATCAGTTTGAATCATTTTAGAAAACTTAATCAAAAAAAAAAAAAAAAATCATTTTAGAAAAGCTTTTTGTGTTATCGATGCGAAGTGTTAGCATCGCCACTTGAGCGACATTGACAAGCATTGCTGACTGATGATGTTTTTAAAAGCGCCGCAAAGTCCCCATGCTTTATTGCATCGTTCATGATGATGCTTTTCTGGGTAAACATTTCTTCAGATGCTTATTTGCACCATCTGTCTTTGTTCAATTTGCCATGCTTTAAAGTGTTGCCAATATATATATATTTTTTAAATATTATATGATTGCTTTCTAATAATTTGTATAACTAAACTTGCATCACATATATCAAATTAATTTGAAGATTCAACAAGTACTGCATGAGATCAAACATAAATATCCACTAGTATTTTTCAAATTTCTAATACTTAAAAATCAAAAAAAAAAAAAGTCAAATTGTGTTACATATCAAAATGGCAAATCCAATATATACATAATGTCAGTATGAATATCCAGTAGTTTTTTCAAGCTTTCTAATAACCAAAACTCCAAAAAAATAGTCATGTTACAATCTTGGGGCTGTTGGTGGTGGCGGCATCATCATCTCTGGGACCATTGGAAGCTATAGGAACCTATAATAAAAAGATAAAGCTTGAGAAGTTGAGAATATAAAAATCATAACCTACTGTAAATTACTGACCTCATACAAAAATATATATGATAATTAAGTAAAATATAGAATAAAGTTGTTATTCACCTTTGCATTGGCACTCACCATGTTGATGCACTGAGTAACTCCAGAATCTCATATGTTGGGGCAAATCTCTACAATGTGACATGAACTGGTCATGCTTAGACCTCATGGAATCCACCTTCATTTGGTAGCTCTGTCCCATGCTTTGCATTTTAGATATCACAACAGCCAACTTCATACGCAGGTTGCATGTCTTGTATTTCATATCTTTGTCTCATAGCTTTGCCTCATATTTTCCATCTCTACCTTTAGCCTACTGACACCAGAGCATCTAGAGCTCACCTACTATCTCATGTTTCCCCTTGGGCCCCTCCACATTGGGCATCAATGCTCCATGCCACCCCACTTGGGCACCAAGTTCTTGTTAGGAAATAAGAAAGTTCTTATTAGTCTATTTTAGAGTATTTTAAATATATGAACTTCTCTTTGAGAACTTTTGAGTTAGGAATATTAATGATTAGGGTTATTCAAATCCTAATGAGAGTAGGAATCCCATGTTGGAAAAAAGTGAAGAAAGGAGTCCTCTTGTACTAATTATAAATACTCCACTGGGCCTTCTTTTGTTATCATACTTAAGAAACTTGAGTTATTGATTAGAGAAAATTCTATTCTAGAAAATTTTCTTGTCTTTTCTCTATTCTCTCTCTCTCTCTCTCCTTCCTTTCTTTAGGTGGATTCCTAATATTTGCGAGTAAGTGTTGTAGGAGCTATATCCTTAAAGTAGCTGACCAAGGCTGTACTTTTAGCTTTAGAATTATTGGAGATGTGATTCAATCTACATCTTAGGTTTCCAACCCATGTTTCAAATTTTTTATTTGATTTGGCTATTTGTTTGTATGTTTCACTTAGTCTTTAGTTAGTGAATGCTGTATATTAGTAGTGGGGTTATATGAGTAGTTAGTGAATAGTATTTTATGGAGGTTGTTGTTCTGTTATATGAGTAGTTATACACGTTAGGTGTTTGTTGTAATGCATCTTAGAGTTCTCTCATTCCAGAATTAATGAAAGCTTAGTTTGTGTTGTTGCTGTCCACTTTCTACTTTCTTCTCTTGCAATTTTTTGTGTGTTGCAATTCCAATAAAGTAGTATCAAAGCCCGGCTGCTCCAGCAAGGAGGAAAGTGCTTCGGCATGAAGGAATCATCATCAATTAGGAGTTTTAGTCATGACAGTGAATACAAATACTGTAAGTATCTTTTAGCAGATGCTTCCCATTCTTAAAGGTGAGAACTATGATTCTTGGAGTTTGAAAATGAGAACCTTCTTTATGTCAAATGACTTATGGATTTTGGTTGAGAATGGATTTAATGATGATGAGGATAAAATCACAGCAGTTCAAAAGGTAGAACTGAGAAAGAACAAGAAGAAGAATAACAAAGTCTTGTTCTACATCCAAAGTGCAGTAGATGATGAAATCTTTCTGAAGATCATGGGGGCCACAAAATCAAAGGGTGCATGGGACATATTGAAAGAAGAATTCAAGGGGTCAGACAAGATGCTTTTAGTAAAGTTGCAAACACTTCGTAGAGAATTTGAACATCTTCTTATGAAAAATTCTGAATCTATTCAAGAATTCTCTACACGCATCAATTTGATTATTAATCAAGTTCGATCTTTTGATGAAAAATTAACTGAACAAATAATTATTGAGAAAGTTTTGCATAGCCTACCTTCTAAGTTTGATCATGTTGTGGCTGCAATTGAAGAATCTAAGACTTTGTCTAAACTTTCTTTTAATGGTTTGATTGGTTCTCTTAAAGTACATGAGCAGTATTTGAACAGGCATATAGAAGGGGTTATGGAACAAATTTTCTAGATAAAAACTAGTGAGAAGGATAACAATAAAGATGCAGCTGAAGATTAGTCTTCAAGATTTGGAAGAGGTTGCGAAAGAGGCTACAACTCAATAGGAAGAGGAAGAGATTGAGGATGGAGTCAAGGAAGAGGTTCATATAATCAGAGTTTCAAAGATTTTCCTCAAGGTCAAGATAACAAGCATCAAAACCCCATTAAGTGTCACAATTGTGATAGATTTGGTCACATCAAGCCATTTTATTGGGGTAGAAGTAAAAATCATACCAATTTTCATGAAAAAAATGTTAAGAAAAATGAAGGCACAAACAACAAATTATTATTTCTATCATGCATGTCTCTTTTCTACTGACTGTGGTGAAAATATTTGGTTTCTTAATAGTGGTTGCAGTGATCACATAATTGGTGACAAGTCTTTGTTTGTAGAACTTGATGAATCTGTAAGATCTAAAGTTAAAATAGAAGATGATAGGCATGTAACTGTTAGATGTATGTCTTAGAAGTCAATTATTGGTTGATACATTGTTCATTCTATAATATATATTTATACTTTAAACTATTGATTTAATCAATAAAGGATAAATTATTTTTTCATTCAAATATTATGTGTCCTTGAATTATCTTTGAAAATAATGTTACAAAACATATTCTCAAATATTGAGAATTAAAGCCATGTATAATCGATTCCTAAATTACTTCTGATTATAGGATAGTCATGGGGATGGTGATCAATCCAAATAGACTGGCACATAGTTCACTTCTTTCGAGGTAGATAAGTCTTCCGTCTATGGTGTAGAAATACTGAGCAACAAATGCAGGTAGTTGTTAGAGAAGAACTAGTACTGAGCGTACTCATACGAGAGATCATATGGATTTCTATCTAATCATTAGTGATCATCTCGATGCTATAATTATTATTGAAAAATATATCCAAAAATCAATCATCGGTCTGTTGATGATTGCGCTCAAACTTGAAATTGTATATGAGTTTTTATTAATAAAAATTATTTGACTTTTTCATCATATTTTGTCCATCTTATTTTAAACTCCTGTATTATGATGAAGTCCTTAGGACTATATTTAATTGATAAAAAAGAATTTATCGCCTAGTCCTTAAAAATATTCGCGATCGAATGATATGCTATTAATAGGATGATAACAATATCGAGTATAGATCGTTGTATGTCATATGAGTTGGTTGTCCTCTTAATTAAGGAGTATGGAGACACTGATATGGTATGCAGATGGAATATAAGAGTATATTTGCATTGAATATGACCATTTGACGAGCACTCTGCTGTCAAGAGTAGCTCTGAAGGGTATGGGTATAAGTTGTTGGAAAATATGTCCTAAAGCCAATTATCTAAGTTGTAGATGATTGTGCTCCATACAAGTATATGAATTATAAAATGATAAATATTATCTAGCAGATTCATCATAAGAAATACATCTTCCAAAATAGAATTCATATATTATGATGAAGTCTTTAGAGCTAGTTCTAAAATGAGAAAGGAGGATTTATCGTATAGTTCTTAAATCCTGCTCATGACCAATTGATACAATTGTTATAAGGACGATAATTGTGTGAAAAATTCAGTGCATGGATAAAATGATAATTTTAAAATTTTTTCAAAATTATGATTTTATAGTGAAAAAATATTAATTAATCTAATTAATTAATATAAATTTATCCTACATTAGGATCTAAATATGATATATAGCATGCATGCATTTAAATTTGAAATTCAAATTCAAACAGTAAACACTTTACTGTAATGTGTTCAGAACACAATACCTTTGTGCGGGTAGTAGATCGCCATAATTTGATCATCGTTGGGAGAGCCTGATCGTCGCGATGCAGCCACACAGTATGTCTGGCCTCTATGGATCGTCCACATGAAGCTCCTGATCTGATCGACTCCTCACGAGTGCTAGCTCGTTGTAGAGCCCTTTTGACGGCCGATGCTGATCGAACTCCTTCGATCGATATCTGTCGATTCTTTGGATACTCCAGATTATCAACAGACGTGCTTGAGAGGATGTTGAAGATCTTTCTGAGATTTTGTGGGCTCACGACACTCGTAGCTCACTTTCTAACTTTCCGAACCCCAGGCTAAAACTCTAAGAAACTCACCGAAAACCTTGCACCCACTTTTCTTTTTTCCTTTCTTTTTCTCTTGGAAGGATATGGACTTCCTTCTCATGCACAAGACTTCTCATGCCCCAGAATTTTTTTTCAAAAATCTTCTTCTTGCACACCCCACTCTTCTCCTCCTTTTATAACAACGTCAAACATTTTATCCAAAAGAAAGGATAAAGATGAGTAATTGCACATTTGAATTCAAATCAAATTTTGAATTTAAATGAACACCAACTCATCCCTTATCCACTAAAGGCATGAGGCGTGGCTTAAATTATGCATGAAGTGATTCATAAGAAATCTTTTCTCATGTAATAAATAGGACGTAAAAAAAGGATAAGGTGCAAAGATTGATTGCTCATTCAAATTCAAACTTTATTTTGAATTTGAATGGCCAACCAATCATCCTTATGCATTCATTTGGCACATTAAAGTGGGGTGTAGAGAGGGATTAGCATGAGAAAAAAATTCATGAGAAGTTCCTTCTCATGAATCCAAATGGGTGCAATAGAAGTGAGGTGGCGCATGGAGATTGGGGCAAGGTGGTTTCATTATTTAAACCAACCTAATTGAACCAAATAAGTTAGGTCCAATTAGACTAATTTAAATCCAACTTAATTAGGCTTAATTAAGCTCAATAAAATCCTAATCAAATCAGAAATTGACTAAGCCTAACCTCTGATCAAATCAGAGACCAAACCATCTCGACGATTAGGTCAACTCTTAACCTAATTGGGTCAAACCCAACTGAATCCAATTCAATTGGACTTGATCCAAAAATAATTACTCAATTAAATTGAGTTAATTAGCTATCAAATCACTAATTAAACCTCTCATAAATACTGAGTCCAAATCTAATGGACAATCAGACATCAGAATTCATCGATTTGTAACCTTGATCGAAAAATCCCAACCAGTGGGACTCTTGACCCCAGTACCCATAATGTGTGGAACTCATGATCAGGAAATCTTGATTCTCGATCACTGAGTCCCAAACATGTAGGATTCTACATCAACCATCAGATCAGATAGGAACCTCTAATGTGTGTGACCCGCAGGTTCGAACCTAAGCCGGTACATAGGAACCAATTCTTGTACTAATCGAAGTGACCATCTAGCAATGGTACCTGACGTCCGGATAGGTCGAAGAGTCGCAATCGCAACACTCAGAACCTACATGAATATGGTTACTGTATAATTCATCCTTTTGACCCCTGTGTTTAGGATGACTCAGGGTTAAACTGTCAACCTTGATCAGATCATCCGAATCATGCTCAACTCAAACAGTCCTGTGACTCCTCACAAGGACTACCCTAGCCAAGGTTTTGCTAAATTGAAATACGACTGTACACAGCTCCTAAACTGGAGTGATCAATCCCATCTTGACACATGCACCGACAAGTCAAGTACTTGACTACACCCAGCAGCCTTCCGTCACTGAATTAGAAATTCAGGTAGTCCAGTGCCTAAGTGCAGTGAGTTGCTTGCAAGTCACCGTGGTGGTCTCAGGTCGGAGGGACATTTATACCCATATTCCATCGGAGCAAATCTTGACAGCAGAAATAACTTCAGAGTCGGTCACGTTCAGTGCAGATGTATCCTTACATCTCACCTGTATGTCATACCAGTGTCTCCACACTCATTGGTTAAGAGGACAACCAACCTATATGGCACACAACTATCTATGCTTGATAAACGTTGTCGTCCTTGGTAACAACGTATCATTTGATCGCGAACAGATTTAAGGACTAAACGATAAATCCTCCTTTATCGAGTCTAAATAGTCCTAAGGACTTCACCACAACATAGGAGTTCATTAGAAGATGAAATATTTTATGATGAAAAATATCAAAATAATTTTTATTAATTCATAATTCATGTACAAATACAAAAATGAGCACAACCGTTAACAGACTGACGATTGGCTTTGGAACACTATTCCTAACAATCTTTCACTTGGCCTAAAGTCAATCGATACAGTATCTAATACCCATCTTCGACTTGTAGTTGTCGAACTCCTTCACCGCAATAGCTTTAGTGAATGGGTCAGCCAGGTTCTCCTTTCCGTCGATCTTCTGAACATCGATGTCACCTCGATCCATAATTTTCTGGATGAGATAGTAGCGGTGCAGAATATGCTTCGTCCGCTGGTGTGCCTTTGGTTCCTTCGCCTGAGCAATGGCTCCAGAGCTGTCACAGTAGAACAGAACTGGACCAACAAGGGAGGGTGCTACTCCGAGCTCGATGATGAATTTCCTCAGCCACACCGCTTCTTTGGCAGCATCTGATGCAGCGACATACTTTGCCTCGCAAACTGAATCAGCCACTGTGTGCTGCTTGAAACTTTTCCAGCAGATAGCCCCACCATTAAGGGTAAAAATAAATTTCGATATACTTTTACTGTCATCATGATCAGACTGAAAACTAGAGTTTTAAAATCCTATAAGTCTCAAGTCCGATTCACCATAAACAAGCCACTAGTCCTTAGTATTTCTTAAATACTTCAGGATAGTTTTAACAACCTTCCAGCGATTCTCCCCTGGATCATATTGGTATCTACTCACTACCCCTAATGAGTATGCCACATCTGGTCATGTCATATCATGACGTAAATGATAGATCCCACTGCCGAAGCATATGAAATCCTACCCATACGCTCTCTCTCTTGAGGTGTTGTCGAACAATTCTTCTTCGAGAGAGAAATTCTTTGGCCTATTGGAAGATAACCTTTCTCGAAATTCTCCATACTGAACCTCTTCAGCATAGTATCAATGTATGTGGACTGAGATAAACCAAGCAACCTTTTAGATCTATCCCTATAGATCCTCATCCCTAGGATATAGGAAGCTTCTCCCAGATCCTTCATGGAGAACTGTGACGACAGTCAAATCTTTATTTTCTATAATGCAGGGACATCATTTCCGATTAAGAGAATGTCATCCACATACAATACAAGAAATACTACTACTGGACCATTGCCCACTTATAAATGTATGGCTCTTCTTCATTCTTAACGAAGCCATATGTCTTAATTGTCTTATCAAAATGTATGTTCCAACTCCGTGATGCCTACTTAAGTCCATAAATGGACCTCTGTAGCCTGCACACCTTAGACTCATCTGTGGATGTGAATCCTTCAGGTTGTATCATATACACCTCTTCGTCCAGCTCTTCATTTAGGAAAGCTGTCTTCACATCCATCTGTCAGATTTCATAATCCAGATGGGCAGCTATCGCAAGCATAATCTGAATGGATTTGAGCATTGCCATAGGAGAAAATATCTCGTCATAGTCTATACCATAATGTTGACGATATCCTTTGGCAACCAGACGGGCTTTATAGGTTTCCACCTTTCCGTCTGTGCCCCTCTTCCTCCTGAAGACCCACTTACACCCTATGGATTTTACTCCTTCGGATGGGTCAACCAATGTCCACACATCGTTGATCTTCATGGACTCCATTTCGGATTTCATGGCCTCTAGCCATTTCTCAGAGTCGGGTCTCTGCATTGCATCCATGTAGGTGATCGGATCCTCATCGTTTTCATCAAGTTTGATAGGATCGTCGACCTGAACCAAGAAACCATAGTATCTGTCCGGTTGACTTGGTACTCTACCAGATCGCCTTAAGGGTGCTTGAACAATGGGCTCTGGATCTGATCTAACCAAATCCGGTTCAGGTTCAGCAACTTGTGTCAGTTTTTTCACCTGCCGAACTTTGTCAAGTTCGACCTTAGAGGCAACAGTCCCTTCACCAAAGAACTTCTTTTCCAAAAAGATTGCCTTAAGGCTGACAAACACTTTTTGCTCATCAGCTAGGTAGAAGTAATACCCTTTGGTCTCTTTTGGGTACCTTATAAAATTACACTTGTCAGACCTAGGTCCAAGCTTGTCCGTAATTAAATATTTAACATAAGCCGGACACCCCCAAACCCTAAGGTGTGAGAGTACTGGCTTACGTCCTATCCATATCTCATATGGCATTTTTGTTACAGACTTACTCAGAACTCTATTTAGAAGGTAACAAACTGATTCAAGTGCATATCCCCAGAGGGAGATCGGCAGACCAGCAAACCCCATCATGGATCGAACCATGTCCAACAAGGTCCGATTCCTCCTTTCAGATACACCATTATGTTGTGGTGTTCCAGAAGGAGTCCACTGAGAGAGAATCCCATTCTCCCCAAGATATGTCAGAAAATCATTAGAAAGGTATTCACCTTCTCGATCAGATCGAAGAATTTTAATACACTTTCCAGTTTGTTTTTCTACCTCATTTCAGAATAGTTTGAACATTTTAAATGACTCTGATTTATGCTTCATTAAATAGACATACCCATACCTCGATAGGTCGTCTGTGAAGGTTATGAAGTAGAAATATCCACCTCTTGTACTTGAGCTCATGGGTCCACATACATCAGAATGTACCAGACCCAAGAGTTCACTGGCTCGCTCATCTGTTCTAGTAAAGGGTGACTTGGCTATTTTACTAAGAAGATAGGACTCACAGATTGGAAGTGATTCACAATCACCTTCTTCAAGAATTCCTTCTTGAGCTAACCTGTTTATCCTGTTCTTATTGATATGACCTAGTCTATAGTGCCAAAGGTAGACTTCGGACATATTATCTATTCTAGGGTGTTTATCAGAGGTTTGAACCACATTAACAGGTTGTGATAGAAAGTAAATTTCATTATTAAGTTGTCCAACAAACATTATAACACTATTCAAAATGATATTGCAAATGTTTCCTTTTATTAAAAATTGATAACCATTCATGGCCAAAAGGCCTACAGAAATAATATTTAATAAAAAGCTTGGACAATAGTGACATTCACTCAGAATTATGTTTCGAGAATTGATTACAAGGTTCATGATTCCTAATGCTAGAACTGAAACTTTGCTTCTATCTCCAACGTTCAGGAATCTCTCGCCTTCATCAAATCTCCTACTGACCTGCAGACCCTACATCGAATTGCAAATATGATAAGGGCTTTCGGTATCCAATACCCAAGTAGTAGTATCATAAATGAAAAAGTTGCAAGGTGTTATCATATAAGTACCTTGCTTCTTCTTCGACCTGTTCGGATCCAGGGAGGCAATGTATAAAGGACAGTTCCTCTTCCAGTGCCCCTGCTTCTTGCAAAAGAAGCACTCCGCCTGGCTCTGGTCGGACTTGCACTTCTTGGTCTGACCCTGTGCAGACATCCCAGCATGCAGCTGCACCTTCTTATTCTTCTTCTTCTTGTTCTTCTTCTTCCCTTTCTTGTTCTTGTTCTTCCCTTTCTTGTTCTTCTTCTTCTTCTTATTCTTCTTCTTCTTCTTCTTCGTCCGGACTCCTACGGGAGCCGGACTCCTATGGGAGCCGGACTCCACCGACAACTTCAACTGCAAGTAGACTCCGCCCGAACTCCTACGGGAGCTGGGCTCCGTCCTCAACATCAACTGCCGGTAAGCCTTGTCCGGACTCCTACGGGAGCCGGACTTCGCCTTTGACTTTAATTGCAGGAAGACTCCGCCCAAACTCCTACGGGAGTCGGGCTTCGTCCTCGACTCCAACGGCTGCAGACAGACTTCGTCCGGACTCCGCCGACAACTTCAACCGCAAGTAGACTCCGCCCGAACTCCTACGGGAGCCGGGCTCCATCCTTAACATCAACTGTCGGTAAGCCTTGTCCGGACTCCTACAGAAGCCAGACTTCGCCTCTGACTTTAATTGCAGGAAGACTCCGCCCGGACTCCTACGGGAGCCAGGCTTCGTCCTCGACTCCAACGGCTGCAGTCAGACTTCGTCCGGACTCCTACGGGAGCCAGACTCCGCCGACAACTTCAACCGCAAGTAGACTCCGCCCGAACTCCTACGGGAGCCGGGCTCCATCCTCAACATCAACTGCCGGTAAGCCTTGTCCGGACTCCTACGGGAGCCGGACTTCGTCTTTGACTTTAATTGCAGGAAGACTCCGCCCAGACTCCTACGGGAGCCGGGCTTCGTCCTTGACTCCAACGGCTGCAGACAGACTTCGTCCGGACTCCTACGGGAGCCGGACTCCGCCGACAACATCAACCGCAAGTAGACTCCACCCGAACTCCTACGGGAGCCGGGCTCCGTCCTCAACATCAACTGCCGGTAAGCCTTGTCCGGACTCCTACGAGAGCCGGACTTCGCCTTTGACTTTAATTGCAGGAAGACTCTGCCCGGACTCCTACGGGAGCCGGGCTTCGTCTCGACTCCAACTGCTGCAGACAGACTTCGTCCGGACTCCTACGGGAGCCAGACTCCGCCGACAACTTCAACCGCAAGTAGACTCCGCCCGAACTCCTACGGGAGCCGGGCTCCGTCCTCAACATCAACTGTCGGTAAGCCTTGTCCGGACTCCTACGGGAGCCGGACTTCGCCTTTGACTTTAATTGCAGGAAGACACCGCCCGGACTCCTACGGGAGCCGGGCTTGTCCTCGACTCCAACGGCTGCAGACAGACTTCGTCTGGACTCCTACGGGAGCCGGACTCTGCCGACAACTTCAACCGCAAGTAGACTCCGCCCGAACTCCTACGGGAGCCGGGCTCCGTCCTCAACATCAACTGTCGGTAAGCCTTGTCCGACTCCTACGGGAGCCGGACTTCGCCTTTGACTTTAATTGCAGGAAGACTCCGCCCGACTCCTACAGGAGCCGGGCTTCGTCCTCGACTCCAACGGCTGCAGACAGACTTCGTCCGGACTCCTACGGGAGCCGGACTCCGCCGACAACTTCAACCGCAAGTAGACTCCGCCCGAACTCTCATGGGAGCTGGGCTCCGTCCTCAACATCAACTGCCGGTAAGCCTTGTCCGGACTCCTACGGGAGCCGGACTTGCCTTTGACTTTAATTGCAGGAAGACTCCGCCCGGACTCCTACGGGAGCCGGGCTTCGTCCTCGACTCCAACGGCTGCAGACAGACTTCGTCCGGACTCTACGGGAGCCAGACTCCGCCGACAACTTCAACCGCAAGTAGACTCCGCCCGAACTCCTACGGGAGCCGGGCTCCATCCTCAACATCAACTGTCGGTAAGCCTTGTCCGGACTCCTACGGGAGCCGGACTTCGCCTTTGACTTTAATTGCAGGAAGACTTCGCCCGGACTCCTACGGGAGCCGGACTTCGTCCTCGACTCCAACGGCTGCAGACAGACTTCGTCCGGACTCCTACGGGAGCCGGACTCCACGACAACTTCAACCGCAAGTAGACTCCGCCCGAACTCTTACGGAGCCGGACTTCGCACCTGATTTTGATTGCAGGGGACTCCGCCCGGACTCCTACAGGAGTCGGGCTCCGCCTGCGACTTCAACTCTGAGAGGACTCCGCCCGGACTCCCACGGGAGCCGGGCTCCACCCACGACTCCAACCGCAAGGAGGACTCCGCCCGGACTCCTACGGGAGCCAGACTCCGTCATCAGCTCCGACCACTGCGACTTCAGCCGATGGATCTGCACTCCCTGGCAGGCCACAATAACGGCCACGATCCTGCTCACTTCCTGCGCGGATTCTGGCAGCTCCATCACTCCCTGACAGGCCGCAGTAACGGTCACAACACTGCTCCACTCCTACGACGGATCTCGTGCAGCTCCACTACTCCCTGGCAGGCCACAATAACGGCCATGATCCTGCTCCACTTCCTGCGATGGATACCGCGCGATTCTCCCATCGCTGGCAAGTCCGACAACAGACGCCGCTCCACTCCCCACGACAGACTCCACGTGGCACACCCCGGTGATAGCCACGGGTCTACTCCACTACTCTTCACAGCAAACTCCGCCTGACCCTGGGTAGCCCACTGCCAGACGGTTACAGATGTCGCTGTCAGGCTACTGCCCCTCCGCCATAAAAAGGGGGCTCCAGATACGTTATTCAATAAGCTCTCATCTTTCATCTAAAAACTCTGCTAAATTCTCCGTTCGAGCACTCCATTCTTGTTGAGGCAGAGAACTGACTTGAGCGTCGGAGGGTCTTGCCGGAGCAACCCCACCTCCGGTTTAGACTTCCTTTGCAGGTCCCGAGGCGACCGCGACTTCCTCGACTCCAGCTTCTCCGGCGCAAGCGGATTTTTGCACCAACAGGATTGGCGCTAGAGGAAGGGGCTGTGTCTTCGCAATACCCTTGTTCTTAAAGGAGCGCTCAACGGATCCACCTCCGTCATCTTATCCGGCACCCACTCCTCCTTTCCTCATCTGATGCCTTCTCGCGAGGCATTCGCACAACTACCTCCGGCTATGGTCGCCGACAAGGAGTGGCCGGACGATCGGCCTCTATCGGATTCCGTCAACACCATTTCGGGGGGATCCCGATGGGAGGCAACCAACATACCGGCTGCATCCCCCAAGCGGCAAAAGGTTGAAGAACCCATAACCTTTACCGAAGAAGACACCCAGGGAGTCCAATTCCCTCATAACGATGCAGTCGTAGTTTCCTTGAATATAGCAAATTACGACGTCCGTCGCATTCTTGTCGACAACAAAGTTCGGCCGACATCTTGTTCTATGATGCCTTTTCAAAATGTCGCTCTTGGCGGTCATCTGAGGCCGATTTGCTCCCCCTGGTAGGGTTTACCGGTGACGCCGTTCCGACAGAAGGAATGATAGCTTTGACTGTGGCCGCGGGTCAATATCCAAAGCAATCCAGGGCTCTGGTGAATTTCTTGGTGGTGAAGGCGCCATCCGCCTACAATGCAATCCTTGGCCGACCCGGCCTCAATGCTCTCCGAGCTGTCGTTTCGACCTACCATTTGAAGTTGAAGTTCCCCACCAACCAGGGGATCGGAGAGGTCCGGGGAGACCAAGCCCTGGCCAGACACTGCTACAACATCACCTTGCAAAGAAGCGATCAGGCTGACCCCTGTCCCGTCGATGGACTAGATGCTCGCGATGACCTCACCGAAGAAAGGGGCGGCCCAATCGAAGATCTGGTACCAATCCCTTTGAATGATGGGAACGCGGAGCATGTGGCGCTAATTGGCTCCAACCTGGGGGAGGAGGTGCGGACGCGTCTTATTGATTTTCTACGAAGGAATGCGGACATTTTCGCTTGGGTTCCAGCAGACATGCCGGGGATTGACACGGAAGTCATGGAGCATCATCTGGCCGTCGATCCAAAGCATCGACCGACGAAAGAAAAAATCAGAGTCATGCCCCGGAGAGGCAGAAGGCGATAGCCGAGGAAGTGGATAAGCTCCTCAAGGCCGGATTCATTAAGGAAGTCAATTATCCTGATTGGATTTCCAATGTTGTTCTGGTCAAAAAAGCAAACGGCAAGTGGAGGATGTGCATAGACTTCAAAAAGCTGAATAAGGCTTGTCCAAAGGACAGCTACCCCCTTCCAGAATCGACCAACTGGTGGATGCGACCTCAGGCCATGAGCTCCTCACCTTTATGGAGCGTTCTCCGGCTATAATCAAATTAGAATGGCGTCGGAAGATGAAGAAAAGATAGCTTTCATCACTAATCGTGGCCTTTACTGTTACAGGGTCATGCCTTTCGGCCTCAAGAATGCGGGCGCAACCTACCAACGATTGGTGAACAAAATCTTCAAAGAGCAGATCGGCCGAAACATGGAGGTCTACGTGGACGATATGCTCGTAAAAAGCAAGTCTTCCAGAAATCATGTCGCCGACCTCGAGGAGACCTTTGACGCTCTCCGAAAGTATAGAATGAAGCTGAACCCAACTAAATGCGCTTTCGGAGTAACCTCAGGAAAGTTCCTGGGCTTCATGGTATCAGGGTGCGGGATTGAGGCCAATCCAGAGAAAATTCACGCCATCCAGGAGATGACCGCCCCAAAGTCGATCAAAGAGGTTCAGCGCCTCACAGGGAGGATAGCGGCTCTTAATCGCTTCGTCGCGAGGTCGGCCGAACGGTGCTTGCCCTTCTTTCAAACCCTCAAGCGCCGAAGAACTTCTGTTGGACCTCTGAGTGCCAACAGGCGTTCGAAGAGTTAAGAAGCTACCTTAGCTCACCCCCGCTGTTGGCAAAGCCTGAACCTGGGGAGGAACTATTTTTATACCTAGCGGTCTCTCCCATGGCCCTCGTGGCCGTCCTTGTCAAAGAAGAAACGAAAGTCCAGCGACCAGTCTACTACATTAGCCGCGCGCTGAGGGACGCGAGACCAGGTACACCAAATTAGAAAAACTGACCTACGCCTTGTTGGTTGCAGCTCGGAGGCTCCGCCCTACTTTCAAGGGCACACCGTGATGCTACTCACCGATCAACCGATCAAGGTGGTTTTGCACCGGGCTGACACCTCCGGAAGAATGGCAAAATGGGCGATCGAGCTCACAAATTCGACATCAACTACAGACCTAGACCAGCAGTAAAGGCCCAAATACTGGCAGATTTCATAGTAGAGTGCACCATCCCAGAGGAGGCCGAACCTGAGCAAAGCAAAGTTGACGACCTGAAGTCTCAACCGAACTCCCCCAACGAAGAGACCAATCCCTCCGATCGCTTTTGGACCCTCTATGTGGACGGATCTTCCAACATGTCGGGCGCAGGTGCAGGCCTGATCTTGGTCAGTCCGGAGGGAGTCATCGCGGAGTACGCTCTGCGTTTCGAGTTCCCCGCAACAAACAATGGAGCGGAATATGAAGCTCTGATCGCCGGACTAAGGATCGCCAGAGAGCTGGGAATAAGTCAGCTCCGGGTGCACAGTGACTCTCAACTGGTGGTGGGGCAAGTCAGCGGGAGTTACGAAGCGCGGGAGGACAGTATGGCCAGATACCTTGAGAAGGTAAAAGAGCTCACCCCCGCCTTCAGCAGCTTCAACATTAGACAGATTCCAAGGCTGGAGAATACCAGAGCCGATCTTCTCTCCAAGCTGGCGACATCGGCTCCGGCCGAATTGCCCAAAGGCATCCTCTTTGAAGTTCTAAAACACCCGAGTACAGAAGAATCGCGGCCCGTAATGGAGATCGACCACGAGCCCAGCTGGGTCGACCCGCTGATAACCTATCTCAGAGATGGAGTTCTCCCCAGGACGCGAAGGAGGCTCGGAAGCTCCGAAATCAAGCCTCCCGGTACATCCTTTATGAGGGCAAATTGTACAAAAGATCATACTCCTTGCCCCTCTTGAAATGCCTCCGGCCCTCGGAAGCTAACTACGCCTTGTGGGAAGTACATGAGGGGATTTGCGGAAACCATTTGGGGGCTAGATCTTTATCCCACAAGCTGCTCCGCAGGGATATTACTGGCCAACGATGCATCGTGATTCGATTGAATATGTCAAAAAGTGTGATCGATGCCAGAGATACGCCAACATCCAGAGACAGCCCACCACCGAGCTCGCACCCTTGAGTGCCCCATGGCCTTTTGCACAATGGGGGATGGATATCCTTGGCCCTTTTCCATGGCATCTGGGCAAAGGAAGTTCCTCCTCGTAGCGATCGACTACTTCACCAAATGGGTTGAAGCCGAACCACTAGCAAAAATCACGGAAGCAAAAGTACAAGATTTCGTCTGAAAATCGATCGTGTGTAGGTTCGTCTGCCTAGAACCCTAATCACTGATAATGGACGACAATTTGCGGGAGCGAAATTCATCGAATTCTGTGAAGATCTAAACATCTCCCACAACTTCACATCAGTAGCCCATCCCCAGGCGAACGGCGAAGCTGAGGTGACCAACAGAACCCTTTTGCAGGGGATTAAGACAAGGCTTGAAAAAGCGAAGGAACTTGGGCGGACGAACTTTATCATGTTTGTGGGCGTATCGAACTACTCAGAGGCTACCTACGGGGAGACCCCTTTCGCTTTAGCCTTCGGTACGGAAGCCGTCATCCCCATCGAGCTTAAACTCCCGTCAGCACGAGTCGTGGCGTTCGACGAACATCAAAGTTCGCAAGGTCTTAGAGCCAACCTCGACCTACTGGAAGAAAGACGGGAGATAGCTCAGGTTCGGATGGCAGCCTACAGACAGAAGGTTGCTCGATATTACAACGCCCGGGTTAAGAACAAAGCCTTTGAAGGGGAGATCTAGTGCTTCGACGAGCCGCTGTCTCGCAACCTCAGGACCGAGGGAAACTCGCCCCAAACTGGGAGGGACCGTATGAAGTCAAAGAAGTAGTCCGGCCCGGAACTTATTATCTTAAGGAACTCGGAGGAGCCGACCTCCCGCGACCGTGGAGCTCGAAAAACTTGCGGATGTACTACCAGTAACTTCATTTTAATTGAAAATCACATACCTATATGTCCTTGGACAATGCAAACAAACTGTATCAAAAACGAAAGGGAAACCTCATCCCGACAAGGTCGAAGGCCGGTTCCATTTAGACCGGATGGGGGGAGAGGCCTTACAGCGCCCTAATGTGCCCCCACAGCCATGTCAGGAACAGGAGGAGAACCTCGTCCTGACATGAGCAAGGTCGAAGGCCCGGTTCATTTAGACGGATGGGGGGAGAGGCCCTACAACGCCCATATGCGCCCCCACAGCCCTGTTAGGGACAGGAGGAGAACCTCGCCTAACTTGAGCAAGGTCGAAGGCCCGGTTCCATTTAGACCGGATGGGGGGAGAGGCCCTACAACGCCCATATGGCCCCCACAGCCCTGTTAGGGACAGGAGGAGAACCTCGCCTAACTTGAGCAAGTCGAAGGCCCGGTTCCATTTAGACCGGATGGGGGGAGAGGCCTTACAGCGCCCTAATGTGCCCCCACAGCCATGTCAGGAACAGGAGGAGAACCTCGTCCTGACATGAGCAAAGTCAAAGGCCCGGTTCTTTTAGACCGGATGGGGGGAGAGGCCTTACAGCGCCCTAACGCGCCCCCACAGCCGGGCCGGAACGGGAGGAGAACCTCGCCCTGGCTCGAGCAAAGTGGAAGGCCGGACTCTTACGGGAGCCGGGCTCCATCCACGACGCCAAGGAAGACTCCACCCGGACTCCTACGGGAGCCGGGCTCCATCCACGAGCCAAGGAAGACTCCACCCGGACTCCTACGGGAGCGGGCTCCGTCCACGACGCCAAGGAAGACTCCACCCGGACTCCTACGGGAGCCGGGCTCCGCCCACGACTCCAATCACAGGAGGGTTCCGTCCGGACTCCCACGGGAGCCGAACTTCCCTTGACTTCAGCGGAGAAAAATTCCGGCGAAAAGGAAAAAGGAAGGCAACGGACCATGACAGCTACGATTGGAAAACGGACAGCGGTCGAGGTACAAAATGTACCAAGGACTGGGGCTCCCATCGGGAGTCCCAGCTCTTGAGGAAGTTTTCGACACAAAATAGGACAACTTACTTAGGGTGACAGAAGCTCGGATCCCCGA
This sequence comes from Elaeis guineensis, assembly GCF_000442705.2. Lineage (NCBI taxonomy): Eukaryota > Viridiplantae > Streptophyta > Magnoliopsida > Arecales > Arecaceae > Elaeis > Elaeis guineensis. The sequence continues at coordinate 37,446,009 of NC_026001.2, read as the reverse complement.
ATTCAAGCCCTAGGAGGGACCCCAGGCCCGAATGGCCCCAAGCGAGCCTGCAGCCATTGACGGAAAAATGACAACCGGGTATCTTCGAACGGCGTAAAAGTCGAAAAGGAGCTCGGCAAATAACAATCCTACACGAATAAAAGAGGTCATCGATGACCTTAGGACGACGTGAAAAAGAAAAGAAGAAAAGGAGGAAGAGAGAAGAAAGAAGAATAAAGAAGTTCGACAGACGACTATTCGATGCAAGATGCAGACGAGGTAACAAAATCTCCTTTTCATTTTTCAACCAACAAGGTGTACGTTACAAGACCCGGTGGGCCAGAAAAAAAAATAAATACATCATCGACGACATCGAGAACACGGTTTGGAAAGGATACACCGGAAGCCGCTTCAAGCTGCAAACTTCTCTTCCCATTTCGTGTCCAGTGCGTGTGGCGGGCCTATCGGCTTTCGCCCCGCCTTGCTTCGCCCCACCTCCGAAGTCCCAACCTCAGGGGGAAAAGGATGGGATAGATTCTCGGGGGGTAAGGGCAACGGCAGCGGCGACGAAGACCTGTTTCAAGAAGAACCGGAGTCACCCTGGGGGCAACGGTGGGCCAGAGATATGCGTCATCACCGAATACTCCGTGGTAGCCACCGTCCAAAATGCTCCGGCAAGGTCGGCATGCGCTACTTCCACCGCCCCCGCAACAAGTTTTACTGCCCCACCGTCGACGTCGACCGCTTCTGGTCCCTCGGCCCCGACGGCTCAAGGATCCCGCCACAGCTTGTGACGACAGCTCTGCCCTCTTGACCGGTATCACCCCGCCTTGCTACTCCAAATTCTCGGGCAGAACACCTTTACCGGCGGCCCCCGTTATTAAACCCCTGTTGTTGAAGGAATTCTTCCTTGAGCCCCCTTTGAAACGACGGGATCCTCAGCGGCCACTTGATGACCGGAGAACTCACCGGCCGCTGTTCTCCTCCTCGCCTTCCTCCAAGCCCTAGACATCCCTTCGAGGATGGCCTCCGGGGTGGAGGACATGACGTGGGAACCCCTTAGAGAAGAATCGTGGGGCTGAAGACGGCAAGGACCGGTGCGGAGGAAGTGGCTGAGTAGCTAGGCTCTCAGATGAAAGAAAGGTGCCGTTCTCTCGGCAGGATGAAGCCCCGAAGGAAGAGTAGGGGGTTTAAATAGCCAACGGATCTTAGCACAGTTATGACGGCGGGTGTCCCTAGGCCAACTAGGCATGCCACGTGTCCCGCGTGTCCCACTCGCCGCTATCGAGGATTGACTGTTCGAAATTTTCGTAGCGCGATGCTTGGGATCACGTTTCAGTGGGAGTTCCGAAAGACTCTTCAGGTCGCCTTAATCGAAAAAAGGGCTCTGATGTGCGCACATTTAATGCCAAAATATCTGGGGTGGCAGTGCACAGGATTCGAGGGGACGATTTCGGCTGTGCCCATCTCTCTGTACTTCCTTCGTTTCGAAATTCAAACTCGAAGTAGGGGGACTAGTGTTGGGTATAAAATACCCATAGCCGAAGTCCTCAGCAGAATCAGCTCCAAGAGGACTCCGCCCGGACTCCTACGGGAACCGGGCTCCGATCGCAACATCAACTCCAGGAGGACTCCGATCGACTCCTACGGGAGCCGGGCTCCGCCACACTCCAACCTCAAAGGGACTCCGCCGGACTCCTACGGGAGCGGGCTTCGTCGCCAACTCAACTGCCGGTAAGTCCGTCCGGACTCCTACGGAGCCGGACTCCGCCAACTGACTTAATTGCAGGAGACTCCGCCCGGACTCCTACGGGAGCCGGGCTCCGTCCTCAAATCAACTGCCGGTAAGATCGTCCGGACTCCTACGGAGCGGACTTCGCCTTTAACTTTAATTGCAGGAAGACTCCGCCCGGACTCCTACGGGAGCCGGCTCCGTCCTCAACATCAAACTGCAGTAAGCTTCGTCCGGACTCCTACGGGAGCCGGACTTCGCCGACTTTAATTGCAAGGAAGACTCCGCCCGGACTCCTACGGGAGCCGGGCTTCGCATCCTCAACTCCAACGCTACAGACAGACTTCTCCGGACTCCTACGGGAGCCGACTCGCCGACAACTTCAACCGCAGAGACTCCGCCCGGACTCCTACGGGAGCCGGGCTCCATCCTCAACATCAACTGCCGGTAAGCCTTGTCCGGACTCCTACGGGAGCCGGACTTCGCCTTTGACTTTAATTGCAGGAAGACTCCGCCGGACTCCTACGGAGCCGGGCTTTCGCCCTCAACTCCAACGGCTGCAGACAGACTTCGTCCGACTCCTACGGGAGCCGACTCCCCGACAACTTCAACCGCAATAGACTTCCGCGACTCCTACGGGAGCCGGGCTCCGTCCTCACAATCAACTGCTGGTAAGCCCTGTCCGGACTCCTACGGGAGCCGGACTTTGCCTTTGACTTTAATTGCAGGAAGACTCC
>NC_026001.2:37407123-37443461 GCF_000442705.2 Elaeis guineensis | reverse complement strand
GAGTTCATTCGGAGTCAGGGAACAGGGAATAGCACCCGGTGCAAAAATCGGGCGAGCCTAGCCCCAGATGTGGGTTCATCTACAGTGTGGGGGTTCTGGGGGGCTGAGGCAGACGAACTCCCGAAAACCACTAGAGGTGGAGGTGCGGGAAGATATTTCAAATATAACCCTAAAAACCTCGGAGAAATCAGGCGGAACAAGAGGCGAAAGGTTTGCAGGAATCAACCAAAGGAATGTGCAGGAGAAAAATGGAGGAAAAGGGGCACCCAAATGGCAAGAAAGGGAATGAAAGTTCCAGGACTAACCTAAGTCGCTCGAAGGATGCAGAAGGTGCAAGGATAGGGATGACTCGAAGGACACTTAGGGCCAAGGTAGACGCCAAGGAGGGTCAGAGCTCTCGAAGAGAAGACAGACACTGACAAACTTTCAGATGGAATGAGGCCTCTAAAGGTGGAAAGGCGGGTTTAAATAGACCCTGGGATCGGATGCTATAATGATCGTAGATTTCCCAGGCCGATCCACGCTCGCAACGTGTCCCACTCACCATGGCAGACGGCTAAAAGCAGTTGACGGCTGACAGCCATTACACACCGTACCTGGGCCAGTGCACCAGCGGAAATTTTGAAAGGTCCCTTCGGATCACCCCGATTCGAAAAGATTCCAGCACGCGCGCATTAAATGCCAAAATATCTGAGGCGAGCGATCGTGCACGAGATTCGAGGGGACAACTTGTGGCTGTGGAAATTTTTCTGTACTTCCTTCATTCGAAACTCAAACTCGAAAGTAGGGGGACTGGTGTGTGTGGGTATAAAATACCCCCCAGTCGAAGTTCGTGATAGGAGCGACCCTCCAGGGATTCTACTGACACCCGACCTCCGACGACACCTCGCCGAACCTCTCTGGCGGCCGAGCCTCAACAACATTCCCAAGTTCTGCCGATGGATAAACCCCCACCAACGTCGATCGGACTCACCACATGGGCGGACTCCACTCGAGTTCAGCGGTGGTCGACCAACTGCTGGAAGACTTCGTTCGGACTCCTACGGGAGCCGGACTTCATCCCCGACTTCAACTGTTGGAAGACTTCATCCGGACTCCTACGGGAGTCGGACTTCATCCCCAACTTCAACTGCTGGAAGACTTCATCTGGACTCCTACGGAAGCCGGACTTCATCCCTGACTTCGACTGCTGGTAAACTTCGTCCGGACTCCTACGGGAGCCGGACTTCGCCCCTAACTTTAATTGCAGGTAGACTTCATCCGAACTCCCACGGGAGCCGGACCTCATCCCCGACTCCGGCCGCAGGAGGACTTCGTCCGGACTCCTACAAGAGTCGGACTTCGCCCTCGACTTCAATTGCAGGTAGACTTCCGGACTCTTACGGGAGCCGAACTTCACCCCCGACTTCAATTGCATGTTAAACTTCATCCGGACTCCTACGGGAGCCAGACTTCACCCCTGACTTTAATTGCAGGTAGACTTCGCCCGGACTCCACGGGAGTCGGACCTCATCCCCAACTCCAGCCACAGGAGGACTTTGTCCGGACTCCTACGAGAGCCAGACTTCGCCCCCAACTTCAATTGCAGGTAGACTTCATCCGGACACCTACGGGAGCCGGACTTCGCCCCCGACTTCAATTTTATGGTAAACTTCGTCCGGACTCCTACGGGAGCCGGACTTCGCCCCAGACTTTAATTGCAGGTAGACTTCGTCCAGACTCCCACAGAGCCGGACCTCATCCCCGACTCCGGCTGCAGAGAGGACTTCATCCAGACTCCTACGAGAGCCGGACTTCGCCCCGACTTTAATTGCAGGTAGACTTCGCCCGGACTCCCACGGGAGCCGGACCTCATCCCGACTCCGACCGCAGGAGGACTTCGTCCGGACTCCTACGAGAGCCGGACTTTGCCCCCGACTTCAATTGCAGGTAGACTTCGTCCGGACTCCTACGGGAGCCGGACTTCGCCCCCAACTATAATTGCATGGTAAACTTCGTCCAAACTCCTACGGGAGTCGGACTTCACCCCTGACTTTAATTACAGGTAGACTTCGTCCGGACTCCCATGGGAGACGGACCTCGTCCCCTGACTCCGACCGCAGGAGGACTTCGTCCGAACTCCTACGAGAGCCGGACTCCACCCCCGACTACAATTGCAGGTGGACTTCGTCCGGACTCCTACTGGAGCCTGACTTCGCCCCCGACTTCAATTGCAGGTAGACTTCACCCAGGACTCCTACGAAGTCGAACTTCATCCCTGACTTCGACCACAGGAAGACTTCGTCTGGACTCCCACGGGAGCCGAACTCCGAGCTCTACTGCAAGCAGCCCACTCTTAGTTTCCGCTGCAAACGATCTACTTCAAATTTCACCACGAGCGGTCCATGCCGAATTCCCACCGTAAGCCTTCGCTCAAACTTCCATCATGGATGAATTTTTTTCGAATTTCTATTGCAGACAGGCCTTAGCCAAGCCTCCTCAACAAATGATCTCCGTCCGGACTTCTACGGAGATCGACTCCAATCGAGACCTGGACCCCCTAGCAGGCCGCAGTAACGGCCACGACTCTGCTCCACTTCCTGCAATAGATTCCGCACGGCTCCATCACTCCCTGGCAGGCAGTAACGGCCATGACTCTGCTCCACTTCCTGCGATGGATTTCGTGCGACTCCATCACTCCCTGGCAGACGCAGTAACGGCCATGATCCTGCTCCACTTCCTGCGATGGATTCCGCACGATTCCTCCATCCTCTGGCAAGTCGTGACAACGGATGCCGCTCCACCTCACAACAGACTCCACGTGGCATGTCCGGTGATGGCCATGATTCCACTCCACTACTCTTCACAACAAACTCCTCCTGACCCCGGGCAGCCCGCTGCCAGACGTTACAAACATCACTATCAGTCTGTTGCCCCCTCCGTCTATAAAAGGGGGACCCCAGATATGTTATTCTCTAAGCTCTAATTTCTATCTCAAAACTCTGCTAAAATTTTTGTTCGAGTGCTCCATTCTTGTTGAGACAGAGAACTGACTTGAGCATCGGGGTCTTGGAGCAACCCCAACTCCGGTATAGACTTCTTTTATAGGTCCCGGCGGCAACCGCGATTCTCTCGACTCCAGCTTCTCCGATGCAAGTGGATTTTTGCACCAACACCTAGCTTTGTAGGTCTCTACCTTACCATCAGCACCTATTTTTCTTTTGTAGATCCATTTACACCCAATGGGTACAATACCCTCAGTGGATCCACTAAGGTCCAAACTTGGTTCGAGTGCATCGAGTTAATTTCTGACTTCATCGCATCTAACTATTTCTCAGAATCGATGTTAGACATCAGCTCGTCAAAGGTATTAGAATCATCACTGTTGGGTATAAAATACCCCCCAGTCGAAGTTTGTGATAGGAGCAACCCTCCAGGATTCTACTGACGTCCGACCTCCGACGACACCTCGTGAACCTCTCTGGCGGTCGAGCTCTGCAACATTCCCAAGTTCTACTGAGGATAAACCCCCACCAACGTCGATCGGACTCACCACGACGTGCGGACTCCACCTAAGTTCAGCGATGGTTGACCAACTGCTGGAAGACTTCGTTCAGACTTCTACGGGAGACGGACTTCAGCCCCGACTTCAACTGCTGGAAGACTTCATCCGAACTCCTACGGGAGCCGGACTTCGCCCCCAACTTCAATTGCATGGTAAACTTCATCCGGACTCCTACGGGAGCCGGACTTCGCCCCTGACTTTAATTGCAGGTAGACTTCGCCCGGACTCCCACGGGAGCGGATCTCATCCCCGACTCTGGCCGTAGGAGGACTTCGTCCGGACTCCTACGAGAGCTGGACTTCACCTCCGACTTCAATTGCAGGTAGACTTCGTCCGGACTCCTACAGGAGTCGGACTTCGCCCCCGACTTCAATTGCATGGTAAACTTCGTCCGGACTCTTATGGGAGTCGACTTCGCCCCTGACTTTAATTGCAGGTAGACTTCGCCCGGACTCCCATGGGAGCTGGATCATCCCCGACTTCGGCCGCAGGAGGACTTCGTCCGGACTCCTACGAGAGCCGGACTTCCCCGACTTCAATTGCAGGCAGACTTCGTCCGGACTCCTACGGGAGCCGGACTTCACCCCCGACTTCAATTGCATGGTAAACTTCGTCCGACTTCTACGGGAACCGGACTTCCCCTGACTTTAATTACAGGTAGACTTCGCCTGGACTCCCACAGGAGTCAGACCTTGTCCCCAACTCCAGCTGCAGGAGGACTTCATCCGGACTCCTACGAGAGCCAGACTTCGCCCCCGACTTCAATTGTAGGTAGACTTCGTCCAGACTCCTACAGGAGCTGGACTTCGACCCTGACTTCAATTGCATGGTAAACTTCATTCGAACTCTTATAGGAGCCGGACTTTGCCCCTGACTTTAATTGAAGGTAGACTTCGCCCAGACTCCCACGGGAGCCGGACCTCATCCCCGACTCTGACGCAGGAGGACTTCGTCCGGACTCCTACGAGAGCCGGACTTCGCCCCCGACTTCAATTGCAGGTAGACTTCATCCGGAACTCCTACGGGAGCCGGACTTCGCCCCCGACTTCAATTGCATGGTAAACTTCATCCGGACTCCTACAGGAGCCGGACTTCGCCCCTGACTTTAATTGCAGGTAGACTTCACCCGAACTCTCACGGGAGCCAGACCTCATCCCCGACTCCGACCGCAGGAGAACTTCGTCCGGACTTCTACGAGAGCCGGACTTCGCCCCCGACTTCAATTGCAGGTAGACTTCGTCCGGACTCCTACGGGAGCCGGACTTCGCCCCCGACATCAATTGCATGGTAAACTTTGTCCGGACTCCTATGGGAGCCGGACTTCGCTCCTGACTTTAATTGTAGGTAGACTTCACCCGGACTCCCACGGGAGCCGGACCTCATCCCCGACTCCGACCGCAGGAGGACTTCATCCGGACTCCTACGAGAGCCAGACTCCGCCCCGACTTCAATTGCAGGTGGACTTCGTCTGAAGTCCTATGGGAGCCTGACTTTGCCCCTTACTTCAATTACAGGTAGACTTCGCCTGGACTCCTATGGAAGTCGGACTTCGTCCCTGACTTCGACCACAGAAAGACTTCATCCGGACTCCCACGGGAGTCGAACTCCGAGCTTCTACTGCAAGCAGCCCACTCCGAGTTTCTGCTGCAAACGATCTACTTCAAATTTCTACCATGAGCAGTCCATGCAGAATTCCCACCGTAAGCCTTCACTCAAACTTCCATCATGGATGAATTTCTTTCGAATTTCTGTTACAGACAGGCCTTGGCCGAGCCTCCTCTGTTGGGAAAATGTGTCCCAAAAAGCCAATCGTTAAGCTATTGACGGTTGAGCAACCAAGTATTGTAATTGATTTGTTAATAAATAAAATATATTTGGCATCTTCATCATAAGCTTTCATCTTCTAATGAACTCCATTGTTATGATGAAGTCCTTAGGACTATTTAAGTTCGATAAAAGAGGATTTATCGATTAGTCCTTAAAATGTTCACGACCAAATGATAGGCTGTTAATAAGGACGACAGCTTTTTATCGAGCATAGGTCGCTGTAGGCCATATGGGTTGGTTGTCCTCTTAACCAAAGAGTGTGGAGACACTGGTATGGCATACAGGTGAGATGTAAGGGTACATCATCATTGAACGTGACCAACTCCAGAGCATTCTGCTGTCGAGAATGTCTCTGATGGGATATAGGTATAAGTGTCCCTTAGACTTGAGATCGCCTCAGTGACTTGCAAGCAACTCACTGTGCTTTGGTACTGGACTAACTGAATTTCTAATTTAGGGACAGAAGGCTTCTGGGCAAGTCAAGTACTTGCGAATTCAGAGTGTGATCGAGATGGGATTGACCACTCCAAGAGTTGGAGAAGAATGAGTCGCTGTATTTCAATTTAGCAAAATCTTGAACAGGGTAATCCATCAGATGGATTTGATATTTTGAAATACAATGTGGACAACCTGATCAGAGTTGACAGTTGAACTCTGGGGTGTCCTATGATCATTTTGGTCAAGGGGATGAATTATATGAAAATTATATCCGCATGGGTTCTAAGGATGTTGTTCTACACATTCGACCTATCTGGTCGTCGGGTACCATTGCTAGATGGTCACTTCGATTGGTATAAAAATTTATTTCTGTACTATCGGCTTAGGTTTAGACCTTGAGGTCACACACATTAGAGTTCATGATCCGATCGGATGGTTGATCAACGATTAAGAATCGTTCTAGGGTTAAATGATCAATATGATTGACATTTAACCTAGTGCAAGTGTTGCAGGAGGATCGATTAGCAATTTGATTGCTAATTGGCTTAATTTGATTAAGCCAATGGGCTAGATTAAGTCTAATTAAATATTATTTAATTAAATTTAGTTTGTACTTGATTGGATCAAGTCCAATTGGTTTATTGGATAAGCCAAGTGCAAGGAAAAACTAGTCCTAGTTCAACTAGGACTTGGGTCAATCTAATTTCTAATTTGATTAGAAGATTAAATCAGATTTAAATCTAATTTAATCTGATTAAATTAGGTTCTTAATTGGGTTAAGACTATTTTAATTAGGTTGATCTAATTTTATTTTGATTTGGTTTGGAAAACCAAATTAAAACAAGTCATAAGATAGAATCCTAGTAAGAATAGGATTCCACCTTGCGCCACATAAGCCTTCCCACGCCCTCTCTCTTATTCAACGCCAATCTCACTTATTTTGTGTGACAAAAGCCCTCTCCCAGGTCTCTCCCACGTTCACAAAAGGTCTTCTCTCTTCTTTCTTACATGGAAGGTGGTTTGGATCAAATCAAAAAGGAATAAGTTTGGATTTCGAATTCTATGAGATAGAGTTTTAGAAATCCAAAACTCTTTCAATTTTGCACCGAATTTATCCATTTTTTTTTTGGAATTTTTATGGATTTAGGGTATACATTGTGCACCCTTTTCTGGTGATCCATGCATCAAAATATGGAGGAGGTGCTCAAGAGTTGGGCGCCCCTTAACTTGCCATGTTTGGATAAGCCTTGACTAGGTATTTGACCTAGACAAGGACTCTATCATATCTCTCTGTATAAAATGATTTTCTTTATGAAATTTTTGAGAAGATAGATATTTGAGAGACCTTTGTGCCATCAAAAAATCAGAGAGAAAGACCTTTGGGTCATGGAGATATAAAAGATGCAAGTTAGGGTGTCTAGAGAGAAAAACATGAAGAAGAAGAAGGTCTTCTTCTAGGGTTTTTTGTTTTCATATCTTTCCTCCCTCCATCATGAGTTTTCTGAGAGCATCTCAGATCTGAAACTCCTCCTTTTACTTTCCATCTTTAGAAGAGTCTAAATCAAGAAGAAGGAGGTACCTGATCAACCATCAAAGAAGGATCAGCGTAGTACTAGTATACTGTGCTGATTTCCTGAAGCAGGACTTCTGATCGAGATTCGTGGGCTCGTGTGGATGACTCCTAGAGGTCGGATGCATGTGCGGCTTGCAAAATCATCCTTAAGCTCAGATCAACAAGGTTAGAATTCTAACTTGCAAGGTAATAGATCTGATCTATTGTTTAATACATACATTAGATGTAGTATAGAAACATGTTGATATGATCAACATGTAGTTTATGCTATATTTATATATTTTAATTTTTGATTTAATGCTATATAATAATCATGTAATAGGATCTTAGATTTAGGGATTCTCTGATTTTAAAAATAAATTTTGATTTATTTTAGTCTTCCGCTGTATGATCTTGAAAAAGTTTCAAGATCTAACCCTGAAACCCTAGATCTGTTCCTACAATTGGTATCAGAGCCTAGGTTCTTTATTACATGATTATTTATATGTGATAATGGATCTTGCACCTGAAGAGCCAACTGTCAATGCACGTGGAACAGTCAGAGATACTTACCAGAAGTGGCTCAGTGACCGGACCACGGTGCACTGTATCATGCTGGCTGCCATGAGCGACGAGTTCAGTCACAGATTCGAGATGGCTCAGCCAAAGGACATGCTTCAAGTGTTGGAAGATGCCATTGGCACACCCGATGATGTAGAGAGGCACAAGACTAGTTGTGCCATCTTCAATGCCAAAATGCGGGATGGTGCCTCTGTCACTGATCATGTATTGTACATGATCGAGCTGATGGAACGATTGAGCAAGCTCGGCTTTCCTTGCATGAGCAGCTTGGGAAAGATGCAATACTGAACTCGCTGCCCAAGTCTTATCTCCCATTCCTCACTCATTATAGAATGACAAAGCCTGAAGAGAACTACCACGGGTTACTGGGGATTGCTTCAGAACTTTGAGAAGGATCACTAACTTCATTAGGAGTCGGTGAACTTAGTGGGAGGTTCCTCTTCTGGTTCTCGACCTTTTAAGAAAGAGAAAAGAACAAGAAGAGAAAGTGAAGAAGGTGCAAGTTCAGGCTAGGACATCAGTGCAGAGGCAGACCAAAAAGATCAAGCCTGATAAGAGTCTATTCTACTGGCAAGCACCCTAGATTAGATAGTGTGTCAGATATCTACTTTTGGCACTGTAGGCTAGGTCATATAAACAAGAACAGAATAAACAGGTTGACTCAAGAGGGAATCCTTGAAGTCAGTGATTGTGAATCACTTCTAACCTGTGAGTCCTGTCTTCTTGGTAAAATGACCAAGTCATCTTTTACTGGAAAAGATGAGAGAGCTACTGAGCTCTTGGGCCTAGTACATACTGATGTTTGCAGGCCCATAAGCACCAGTGCTAGAGGTAGATATTTCTACTTCATAACTTTCAAGGATGACCTATCCCGATATGGATATATCTATCTGATGAAACATAAGTCAGATTCATTTGAAATGTTCAAAGGATTCTGAAGTGAAGTAGAAAAATAAACTGAGAAGAGTATTAAAACTCTTCAATCTGATCGAGGAGGAGAATACCTTTCTAGTGAATTTCTCACATATCTAGGAGAGAATGGGATTCTCTCCCAATGGACTCCTCCAGGAACACCACAGCATAATGGTGTGTTTGAAAGGAGGAATCAGACTCTGTTAGACATGGTCCGATCCATGATGGGTTTTGCTAGCTTGCCGATATCCTTCTGGGGATATGCACTTGAATCGGCCTGTTATCTGTTAAATAGAGTTTCAAGTAAGTCTGTAATTAAGACTCCATATGAGATATGGATGAGACGTAAGCCAACACTTTTACACCTTAGGGTCTGGGGGTGCACGACCTATGTCAAACGATTAGTCACAGACAAACTTGGACCTAGGTCTGACAAATGCTCATTCATAGGGTACCCCAAAGAGACAAAAGGATATTTTTTCTACCATGCTGATGAACAAAAGGTGTTCGTCAGCCTTAAGGCAATCTTTTTAGAAAAGGAGTTCCTTGGTGAAGGAACCGTTGCCTCTAAGATTGAACTTGATGAAGTTCAACAGGTAGAAAGACCGACACCAATAGCTGAACCTGAGTCGGATATGATTAGATCAGATCTGAAGCCCAATGTACCTGCACCATTAAGGCGATCCGATAGAGTACCACGTCAGCCAGACAGATACTACAGTTTCTTGGTCCGGGATGGTGATCCCATCAAACTTGATGAGAATAATGAGAATCTGATCACCTATATGGATGCAATGTAGAGACTTGATTTCGAGAAATGGCTTGAAGCCATGAAATCCGAAATGGAGTCCATGAAGGTCAATGATGTATGGACATTGGTTGACCCACCTAAAGGGGTTAAATCCATTGGGTGTAAATGGGTCTTCAAAAGGAAGAGGGACGCAGACGAAAAGATGGAGACCTATAAAGCCCGTCTGGTTGCCAAGGGGTATCGTCAACGTTATGGTATTGACTATGATGAGATATTTTTTCCTGTGGCAATGCTCAAATCCATTCGGATAATGCTTGCAATAGCTGCCCATCTGGATTATGAGATCTGGCAGATGGATGTAAAGATAGATTTCCTGAATGGAGAGCTGACCGAAGAGGTGTATATGATACAACCTGAGGGGTTTACATCCACAGATGAGTCCAAGGTGTGCAAGCTTCAGAGATCCATTTATGGATTGAAGCAAGCTTCTCGGAGTTGGAACATGCATTTTGATAAGGTGATCAAAACGTATGGCTTCATTAAGAATGGAGAAGAGCCCTGCATCTATAAATGGGCAAATGGTCCAGTTGTGGTATTCCTTGTCTTGTATGTGGATGACATTCTCTTAATCAGGAATGACATCCCCGCACTACAGGGAATAAAAGTTTGGTTGTCATCACAGTTTTTCATGAAGGACTTGGGTGAAGCATCCTACATCCTAGGGATGAAGATCTATAGGGATAGATCTAAAAAGATGCTTGGGTTATCCTAGTCCATGTACATAGACACTGTGCTGAAGAGGTTCAGCATGGAGAATTCCAAAAAGGGCTATCTACCGATAGGCCAAGGAATTTCTCTCTCTAAGAAGGATTGTCTGACAACTTCTGAAGAGAGAGAGCGTATAAGTAGAGTCCCATATGCTTCAGCCGTGGGATCTATCATATACACCATGACATGTACAAGACCAGATGTGGCATACTCACTAGGAGTAGTGAGTAGATACGAATCTGATCCTGGAGAAAATCACTGAAAAGTGGTTAAAGCCATCCTTAAGTATTGAGAAATACTAAGGACCAATGGTTGGTTTATGGCAAGTCAGATTTAAAACTTATGGGGTCCACAGACTCCAGCTTCCAATCTGACCATGATGATAGTAGGAGAGTGTCGGGTTATATCTTTACTCTGAATGGTGGAGCCATCTGTTGGAAGAGTTCCAAGCAGCATACTGTGGCAGACTCTGTTTGTGAAGCGGAGTACATCGCAGCATCGGATGCCACGAAGAAAGCTGTGTGGCTGAGAAAATTCATCAACGAGCTCGGAGTAGCACCCTCCCTCGATGGTCTAGTCCTGCTCTACTGTGATAGCACTGGTGCCATAGCTCAGGTGAAGGAACCCAAAGCACATCAGCGGACGAAGCACATCTTGTGCCGCTTCCACCTGGTATGAGAGATCATGGATCGAGGTGACGTCGACCTTCAGAAGATCGACGGAAAGGAGAACCTAGCCAACCCCTTCACTAAAGCCCTGGCGATAAAGGAGTTCGACAACCACAAGTCGAAAATGGGTATTAGATACTGTGCCGAGTGGCTTTAGGACAAGTGGGAGTTGTTGGGAAATGTGTCCCAAAAAGCCAATCGTCAAGCTGTTGACGGTTGAGCAACCAAGTATTGTAATTGATTTGTTAATAAATAAAATATATTTGGCATCTTCATCATAAGCTTTCATCTTCTAATGAACTCCGTTGTTATGATGAAGTCCTTAGGACTATTTAAGTTCGATAAAGAGAAGATTTATCGATTAGTCTTTAAAACTGTTCACGACCAAATGATAGGCTGTTAATAAGGACGACAGCTTTCTATCGAGCATAGGTCGCTGTAGGCCATATGGGTTGGTTGTCCTCTTAACCAAGGAGTGTGGAGATACTGGTATGGCATACAGGTGAGATGTAAGGATACATCATCATTGAACGTGACCAACTCCAGAGCATTCTGCTGTCGAGAATGTCTCTGATGGGATATAGGTATAAGTGTCCCTTAGACTTGAGATCACCTCAGTGACTTGGAAGCAACTCACTGCACTTTGGTACTGGACTAACTGAATTTCTAATTCAGGGACGGAAGGCTTCTGGGCACAGTCAAGTACTTGCAAAGTCAGAGTATGATCGAGATGGATTGACCACTCCAAGAGTTGGAGAAGAATGAGTCGCTGTATTTCAATTTAGCAAAACCTTGGCCAGGGTAATCCATCAGATGGATTTGATATTTTGAAATACAATGTGGACAACCTGATCAGAGTTGACAGTTGAACTCTGGGGTGTCCTATGATCATTTTGGTCAAGGGGATGAATTATATGAAAACTATATCTGCATGGGTTCTAAGGATGTTGTTCTACACATTCGATCTATCCGGTCGTCGGGTACCATTGCTAGATGGTCACTTTGATTGCTACAGAAATTTATTTCTATGCTACCAGCTTAGGTTCGGACCTATGAGGTCACACATATTAGAGTTCATGATCCGATCGGATGGTTGATCAACGATTAAGAATTGTTCTAGGGTTAAATGATCAATATGATTGACATTTAACCTAGTGCAAGTGTTGCAGGAGGATCGATTAGCAATTTGATTGCTAATTGGCTTAATTTGATTAAGTCAATGAGCTGAGATTAAGTCTAATTAAATATAATTTAATTAGATTTGGTTTGAGCTTGATTGGATCAAGTCCAATTGGTTTATTGGATAAGCCAAGTGCAAGGAAAAACTAGTCCTAGTTCAACTAGGACTTGGGTCAATCTAATTTTTAATTTGATTAGAAGATTAAATCAGATTTAAATCTAATTCAATCTGATTAAATTAGGTTTTTAATTAGATTAAGACCTATTTTAATTAGGTTGATCTAATTTTGGTTTGATTTGGTTTGGGAAACCAAATTAAAACAAGTCATAAGATAGAATCCTAGTAAGACTAGGATTCCACCTTGCGCCACATAAGCCTTCCCCACGCCCTCTCTCTTATTCAACGCCAATCTCTACTTATTTTGTGTGACAAAAGCCCTCTCTCAGGTCTCTCCCATGTTCACAAAAGGTCTCCTCTCTTCTTTCTTACATGGAAGGTGGTTTGGATCAAATCAAAAAGGAATAAGTTTGGATTCTGAATTCTATGAGATAGAGTTTTAGAAATCCAAAACTCTTTCAATTTTGCATCGAATTTATCCAAATTATTTTTAGAATTTTTGTGGCTTTTAGGGTATACATTGTGCACCCTTTTCTGGTGATCCATGCACGAAAATATGGAGGAGGTGCTCAAGAGTTGGGCGCCCCTTAACTTGCCATGTTTGGATAAGCCTTGACTAGGTATTTGACCTAGACAAGGACTCTATCATATCTCTTTGTATAAATTGAGTTTCTTTGTGAAATTTTTGAAAAAGATAGAGATTTGAGAGTCCTTTTTTTCATCCAAAAATTAGAGAGAAAGACCTTTGGGTCGTGGAGATATAAAAGATGCAAGTTAGGGTGTCTAGAGAGAAAAATGTGAAGAAGAAGAAGGTCTTCTTCTAGGGTTTTTTGTTTTCATATCTTTCTTCCCTCCATCATGAGTTTCCTGAGAGCGTCTCAGATCTGAAACTTCTCCTTTTACTTTTCATCTTTGAAAGAGTCCAAATCAAGAAAAAGAAGGTACCTGATCAACCATCAAAGAAGGATCAGCGCAGTACTAGCATACTGTGCTGATTTCCTGAAGCAGGACTTCTGATCGAGATTCGTGGGCTCGTGTGGATGACTCCTAGAGGTCGGATGCATGTGCAGCTTGCAACATCATCCTTAAGCCCGGATCAGCGAGGTTAGAATGTTTAACTTGCAAGGTAATAGATCTGATCTATTGTTTAATACATACATTAGATGTAGTATAGAAACATGTTGATATGATCAACATGTAGTTTATGCTATATTTATATATTTTAATTTTTGATTTAATGCTATGTAATAATCATGTAATAGGATCTTAGATCTAGGGATTCTCTGATTTTAAAAAATAAATTTTGATTTATTTTAGTCTTCCGCTGTATGATCTTGAAAAAGTTTCAAGATCTAACCCTGAAACCCTAGATCTGGTTCCTACATCCTCAACAAATGATCCCTGTCCGGGCTTCTACGGAGATCGAACTCCAACCGAGACCTGGATCCCCTGGCAGGCCACAGTAACGGCCACGACTCTGCTTCACTTCCTGCAATAGATTCCGCGCGGCTCCATCACTCCCTGGCAGGCCGCAGTAACGGCCACGACTCTGCTCCACTTCCTGCGACGGATTTTGCGTGGCTCCATCACTCCCTGGCAGACCGCAGTAATGGCCACGATCCTGCTCCACTTCTTGCGACAGATTCCGCACAGTTCCTCCACCCTCTGGCAAGTCGCGACAACGGACGCCGCTCCACTCCTCGCAACAGAGTCCACGTGGCATGTCCCGGTGATGGCCACGATTCCACTCCACTACTCTTTACAACAAACTCCTCCTGACCTCAGGCAGCCCGCTGCCAGACAGTTACAAACATCACTATCAGTCTGTTGCCCCCTCCGCCTATAAAAGGGAGACCCCAGATACGTTATTCTCTAAGATCTAGTTTCTATCTCAAAACTCTGCTAAAATTTCTGTTCGAGCGCTCCATTTTTGTTGAGGTAGAGAACTGACTTGAGCGTCGGAGGGTCTTGCCATAGCAACCCCAACTCCGGTTTAGACTTCTTTTGCAGGTCCCGATGGCGATCGTGATTCCCTCAACTCCAGCTTCTCCGACACAGGCAGATTTTTGCACCAACAGGATTGGCGCTAGAGGAAGGGCTGTGTCTTCGCAGTACCCTTGTTCTTAAAGGAGCGCTCAATGGGACCGCCTCCAGTCATCTTTTCCGACATCCACTCCTCCTCCCCCCACTAGGTCTTTGCCCGATGCCTCCCCACAAAGCATCCACGTGGTGATCCATGGTCTCTGCGGTTAGATCTCAGGCTTCAGCCTCACTTTCGATTTCCCAGCCTCCTCTTCCTCCTCCGACGATGGCGGTTGGTGCGGAGCAATTCGACCTACTGGTGCAGCAGGTCAGAGGCCTCACTGAAGTTGTGCAGGCCATGCAACAGCAGCAGCAGCCGCAGGCATCAGTGCGACTGGAAAGAGCGTCACCGGAACCCAAAAATCTGACGGTGGGATGGGCCACTTGGGCCAGCCGCCCTGTCTTTTCGGGAAAGATGAATCCAAGGGTGGAGAGCCCTCAATCAGACCATGATTCCACCCCTGGAACATCTCTACCTCCATTCTGCCAGAAGACCCTCAAGACCCATAGTCGAGAGGATTTTCTAGACCGAAGGCTCCAGGAGATGAACAGGCGGATCGAAGAGCTCCACCACGCTCCCCCCGCTTATGGTGAGGACAGTTGTACTGACCCTCCCTTTTCTCAAATGATCATGCAGGAACCGATCCCGCCGAACTTCAAACTCCCTCAATCTGAAAGCTACGACGGGACTTCGGACCCAGTTGACCACCTGGAGGCCTTCCGGACAATGATGCTGCTTCATGGCATGCCCGACGCCATTCTATGCCGAGCCTTCCCATCCACCTTGAAAGGAGCGGCGAGAAACTGGTACTCGATGCTGAAGTCGGGTACTATTTTTTCCTTTGATTAGATGAGCCACCAATTTGTGGCTCATTTTGTCAGCAGCCGGCGTCCCCGAAAGGGTTCAGAGTCCCTCATCTACATCAAGCAGAGGGAGGGGGAGTCCATTCGGGCCTACATCAACCGCTTCAATGTCGCCGCGCTGGAGGTCCGAAACTTGGACCAATCGGTAGCGATGGCCACCCTGAAAGGTGGCCTTCAGAAGAACGACCTTTTATTCTCCCTGAAAAAGAAGTACCCTAGGGATTTTGCTGATCTATTGGCTCGGGTCGAAGGGTACACCCGAGCGGAAGAAGCCTTCAAAATGAAGGATGAGGAGACTGTGAGAGAGCGGCAGGCAGGAGACTCGAGTAAGCCCGCAGTCGAAAAAGGGCCGAGAGAAGCTCGGCCATATTCTCGAACTCCTTCCGGGCATAAGCACGTCCAGACTCCTCCTCAAGCACGTAGGCAGGGAAGCCCGGATCGTCGGGCTCGACGGAGCTCTCCCCCAGGAAGATTCTGCAACTATGCCCCCCTCAACGCATCGAAAACCCAGGTGCTGATGGAGGTCAGAGAGCTGCTCCCTAGGCCAGAGAGGATGTGCACGCACCCTGAGAAGTGCAATCCTAACAAGTTCTGCCTCTACCATCGTGACCACGGCCACGACACGGAGGAATGCATCCAACTCCGAGATAAGATCGAGGAGCTCATCCGACGAGGTCGACTTGATAGGTTCATTCGGCGCCGGCCTGAGGGTAGAGAAGATCAGCCAAGGGCCCTGCCGCAGCCTGAGCCACCAAGGAGAGAAGAGCATCCCGGAGATC
Organism: Elaeis guineensis; assembly: GCF_000442705.2. Lineage (NCBI taxonomy): Eukaryota > Viridiplantae > Streptophyta > Magnoliopsida > Arecales > Arecaceae > Elaeis > Elaeis guineensis. Next base: position 37,427,397 of record NC_026001.2, on the reverse strand, counting down.
AACCTCCAATCGGGATCATCAACTTCATCTCTGGAGGACCTCGACAGGAAGCAGACCTTCCACGGCACTAGGGTTTGAAAATTTCTAAATGTATAATGAATGACTCTACTTTAAATCAAGATTCCTTTCAGATCTGCACATCTTTTCCTTTTTGGCACGGACTTGTAACGACAGGGGACGACCCCTTCGGATGACAAAAATAAACCCTAATATGGGTAAAATCGAAGGCCCGGTTACCCTTAGACCGGATGGGGGGAGAGGCCAAACAGTGCCCATATGCGCCGCCACAGCCATGTTAGGGACAGGAGGAGAACCTCGCCCTAACATGAGCAAAGCCGAAGACCCGATTACCCTTAGACCGGATGTGGGGAGAGGCCAAACAGTGCCCATATGCACCCCCACAGCCATATTAGGGACAGGAGGAGAACCTCACCCTAACATGAGCAAAGTCGAAGGCCCGGTTCTCCTTAGACCGGATGGGGAGAGAGGCCCTACAACGCCCATATGCGCCCCCACAGCCATGTTATGGACAGGAGGAGAACCTCGCCCTAACATGAGCAAAGTCGAAGGCCCGGTTCTCCTTAGATCGGATGGTGGGAGAGGCCCTACAATGCCCATATGCGCCCCCACAGCCATGTTAGGGATAGGAGGAGAACCTCGCCCTGACATGAGCAAAGTCGAAGGCCCAGTTACACTCAGATCGGGTGGGGGGAGAGGCCCCGCAGCGTCCATATGCGCCCCCATAGCCCTGTTAGCGACAAAAGGAGGACCTCGTCCTAACCTGAGCTAAAATTGATTATGTTAGAAATAGGAGAAGAACCCCGTCCTCCCGCGACCCCACCGAGAGCAGAGGGAAAACCCTCACTCGAAAAAAGAAAAAGAAAAAAGAGAGGGGAGTTAAAAAGGAAAGCGACAGACTGCGTCAGCGATGAATGAAAAATAAATTGCATCAAAGATGCAAGGAACCTCGTCTCAGTAAGGATTGGGGTTCTTATCAAAATTCCCGACCTTCAAGAAAGCTCTCAACACGAGCCAGAGATAAGGCAGCTTCCTCAGGGCGACGATAATCCCGGACCTCCCAGCTTGGACTCTAAAAGGAGGTGTCAATCTCGAGAGGTCCCGGACAAGTCGGCGGCCATAAACAGAAGGATGGGTCAATGCGACGGTGATCGGGTACTTCCGAACAGCATTGATGTCGGACAATGCAAAAGCTGAAGGAAGCTTGGCAAATGACAACTCGACACATGAGTAAAAGAGGTAATAAAAACCTTTTCATTTCATTGACAAAATGTGCATTACAGAGCCCTTGAGGCTGAAGAAGAAAGATGACAAGAAAAGCAAGCCGATGCGGCGACGCCCAAGAACCTCCAGACGACATCAGCATCAAAAAGAAAAAGAAAAGCAACAATGCCAACAAACATACAAGCGGCAAAAGAAGACACATAGGAGGACGAAAGACAAAAAGAGCCCTAAGAGGGCCCAACTTCTCCCGACCTCGAACTTTCGACTTCGACCCTCATCAGGGAGTGCCTTAAGCTTTCAACTTCTCCTTCCAATTCCTTCTCTCTCATTAGCATCTCCATATACCTCCGATGAAGTCACTGGCTTTCATTCTCTACCTCTTGATGCCTCTTTCTCAGGACCTCGGATTTCGCCTCTGTATCTTTGACTGCCCGCTGCTCGTACACCAGCTGGATCTTCAATTGCTGCAGTTCGGCCTTCCCCTCCCCAAGGGTGATGGATAGCTCTTCTACGGTTCTTCTCAGGGATTGGAGTTCGTCGGAACCCTGAACGGAAGCAAACTGAGCCCCTTCATCTAGCTGCCTTTGAAGGTGGGCAACCTCGTCGGTCGCCATCCTGAGCCTCCCCTTATATTCATCCACCTGCTTGCGCCAGCCGGCCCGATACGCGTCATAGCTCGCCTCAGCATCCTGGAGCTGTTGCTGAAGGTCGGAGACCTTCTTCGACCATTCCCGATCGCTGTCGGCCTGAGTCAAAAGTCGGGATGAGCTTCCTTCCAACTGGCTAATCCTCTCATGTGCACCTGACAGCTCCACTTTAAGAGAACTGATTTTGGTAGCTTGAGCCCAAGATCGGTCGCTGGCGCACTTCTTGTGTTCCTCGAGCTCCTTCTCGAAGTTCACCTTCCTCCGGCTGTACTCCATGATCCCCTTCACGTGGAGGTTCCGAAAGTGGGTGGCCTCCGTGGTGGCTTCAGAGTGGCTCTCCCTCAACCTGCGAAGCTTGCCATCCATCTTCTTCGACCTTTTTGTTAAATGAAGAACTTCCTTCTTCAGACGCTGGATCGTGGACTTCAGCGGAATCCCCTGTGGCAGGGGAAGTGCTTCGGCAGGACACTGCCATCGAGAGACAAAAGCGTCAAGACGCATCCCATTGCAGAAAGAAAAACAAAAAAGGAGGAGGAAGGAAGAATGGAGAAGCCCTCCATAAGGGAAAATTCAACTTTATTGATTGAATGTTTCTTAAAGACAAGAAGGAAAAGAAAACTTGTAGTAAAAGAAAAATACAAGGTCAGAGGTCTCAGACCTCTGAAATGGGAGTGGGGGAGCTCGGTGTCCTTGGAAGGGGGGCTGCGGCGGCAGTAGCAGTGGGAGAGGGACCGGCCTCGTCTTCAGACTCCTCACCCAAGAAGCTGAGGTCGAGCTCGAAAAATTTTCTGACCACCTTCTCCTGGCAGAGCTCGAATCTTTTGATGAATGCTTCTTGGCCGAACTTGACGTTCAGGTCCCTCATCTCCGCAGAGGCCTGGAACTCCTCCACCGCGAGAACCCTGGCCTCCGAGATCAGGATCGGGATTTGCTCCACCAAGTTTGCGACCTCGGCCTCCGCCTTCCTCACCGTCTCCTTCGAGGTCTGCTTTTCTTTCTCCAGGGCCTGCTTCTCTCTCTCTAGGGCCTCTTGGAGGGTGACTACCTCGGCAACCTTTTCTTTGAGGCGAGTGACTTCGGCCCGGTGACTCTCCTCCGCCTGGATGGCATCCCTCCTCGCCTGGTTCATCGCCTCGATATTGGCAAGGAGCTGGTGTCTGATCTGCAAGGGCGGCTAGGAGGTCAGAATGGAGGTCGAGAAGCTAATTAAATGAAGATCTATTTACCTCGAGAAAGGACCCTAGGGAGTCCCAAACCCGTAGTTCGGGATCGGCACGATCAATCCTCTCGATGACCTCGGGCAGAATGTAGCCGTCAATCAACCACTTTATCAAGTCCCTATCATTGAAGGGATTCTCCCCCGGCTCTTCTTCGGAACTGTGGGATTCTTTGATGGCGGCCCGGTGGCTACTCACCCTACGGGCCACCGACTTTCTTCTCCTCCCCCTCTCGACCCCAGGCACCATCTCGACATGGTCCCCTGAGGCGGGAACCTCAGTGGGAGAGCTCCTTGAAGAGGCCCGGGGAGCTGGGGGCTCGGTGTCTGAAGGAACGTCGACCGCGGGGGCCGCCTGGGCAGGCGCGGTCGAGCTCATCTCTTCCATTCTAGCCTTCTTTGCTGATCCGGAGGCCGCGGCATCTTTTCTTTTGTGGGCCTTGAGGCCCCTGGCGAGCATCCGTGCCGCTTCGACGTCCATTCCTAAAAAAAAAAAAGAGAAAAAGAAGATTAGTGATAGGGTGAAAAAGGAAGAAGTGACATGCAAAAAAAAAAGAAAGAAAGAAAAAAAAAAGAGAGAAGAAGAAGAGTAGAAGAAAAGAAGAGGAAAGAAAAGATGGGATACTTGCAGGATCCTGGGGACTTAAGCGGATGTTGAAAAAAAACTGCTCCTTCAGAAGGTTGGGAAGGGAAGGAGCCGAATAACCAAGAAGCTTCCGGATGGCCTGAAGGTCGTCCTCCCCCAGGCTAGGAGCCCGACGGATAGAGTCCCTCAGGGAGCCCAAGGGGGCAGTCCCAGCCTCAAGGTCAGATAGTGGACGAAGAGGTACTTCCCCTTCTAGTTATGGATTGAAGAGGGAGCACCTTTCAGCAAATCCTTCTTGCCAAACTAGGGGGAGAAATACCACTAGTCCTTCGTCGAGGGGTGACGCTTGAAGGTGTAGAAATACCTAAATAAAGAAAGGGATGGCTGAACTTCGACTACGTGGCAAAGGGAGAGGTACCCTATCAAGAACCTAAAGAAATTCGGTGCAACTGAAGCTAAAAAAATATCTAAGAAATGGAAAAGGACAATGACGAAGGACGAAAGTGGAAGTCGAAGTCCAGCACGGAAGGCCTCCTGATACAGGCAGAAGCAGTCAGGGGGGTGCTAGCCCGGTCGGTGGGACCAGGGAGCTCCAGATCATACTTTGGAGGAACTCCATACTGAACCCTTATCAGTAGGAGTTCATCCGGAGTCAGGAAACAGGGAATAGCACCCGACGCAAAAATCGGGCGAGGCCCAGCCCTAGATGTGGGTTCGTCTACAGTGTGGGGGTTCTGGGGGGCTGAGGCAGACGAACTCTCGGAACCACTAGAGGCGGAGGTGCCGGAAGACATTTCAAATAAGAACCCTAAAAATATCGGAGAAATCAGGCGGAACAAGAGGTGAAAGGTTTGCGGGGAACCAAACCAAAGGAATGCGGCAGGAGAAAAATGGAGGAAAAGGGGCACCCAAATGGCAAGAAAGGGAACGAAAGTTCCGGGACTAACCTAAGTCGCTCCGAAGGATGCAGAAGGTGCGAGGATAAAGATGACTCGAAGGATGCTTAGGGCCAAGGTAGACGCCAAGGAGAGTTAGAGCTCTCAAAGAGAAGACAGACATCGACAGAACTTTCAAGCGGAATGAGGCCTCTAAAGGCGGAAAGGCGGGTTTAAATAGACCCTGGGATCCGGTGCTATAATGATCGCAGATTTCCCCAGGTCGACCAATGCTGGCCACGTGTCCCACTCACCGCGGCAGGCGGCTAAAAGCGGTTGACGGCTGACAGGGCCATTACTGCATCATACCTGGTCCAGCGCACCAGTGGAAATTCCGAAAGGTCCCTTCGGATCGCCCCGATTCGAAAAGACTCCAGCACGCGCGCATTAAATACCAGAATATCTGAGGGCGATAGCGCACAGGATTCGAGGGGACAACTTTGGCTGTGAAAATTTCTCTGTACTTCCTTTATTCGAAACTCAAACTCGAAAGTAGGGAGACTGGTGTTAGGTATAAAATACCCTCCAGTCGAAGTTCATGATAGGAGCGACCCTCCAGGGATTCTACTGACGTCCGACCTCTGACGACACCTCACCGAACCTCTCTTGCGGCCGAGCCTCCACAACATTCCCAAGTTCTACCGATGGATAAACCCCCACCAACGTCGATCGGACTCACCATGATGGGCGGACTCCACCCGAGTTCAGCGGTGGTCGACCAACTACTGGAAGACTTCGTCCGGACTCCTACGGGAGCCAGACTTCATCCCCGACTTCAACTGCTGGAAGACTTCGTCCGGACTCCTACGGGAGCCGGACTTCATCCCCGACTTCAATTGCTGGAAGACTTCATCCGGACTCCTACGGGAGTCGGACTTCGCCCCCGACTTCAATTGCATGGTAAACTTCGTCCGGACTCCTACGGGAGCCAGACTTCGCCCCTGACTTTAATTGTAGGTAGACTTCGCCCGGACTCCCACGGGAGTCGGACCTTGTCCCCGACTCTGACCGCAGGAGGACTTCATCCAGACTTCTACGAGAGTCAGACTTCGCTCCCGACTTCAATTGCAGGTAGACTTCGTCCGGACTCCTACGGGAGCCAGACTTCGCCCCCAACTTCAATTGCATGGTAAACTTCGTCCGGACTCCTACAGGAGCCGGACTTCGCCCCTGACTTTAATTGCAGGTAGACTTCGCTCGGACTCCCACGAGAGCCGGACCTCATCCCCGACTCCAACCGCAGGAGGACTTCGTCCGAACTCCTACGAGAGCCGGACTTCGCCCCCGACTTCAATTGTAGGTAGACTTCGTCCGGACTCCTACGGGAGCCGGACTTCACCCCCGACTTTAATTGCATGGTAAACTTTGTCCGGACTCCTACAGGAGCCGGACTTCGCCCCTGACTTTAATTGCAGGTAGACTTCACCCGGACTCCCATGGGAGCCGGACCTCATCCCCGACTCCGACCGCAGGAGGACTTCGTCCGGACTCCTACGAGAGCCAGACTTTGCCCCCGACTTCAATTGCAGGTAGACTTTGTCTGGACTCCTATGAAAGCCGGACTTTGCCCCCGACTTCAATTGCATGGTAAACTTCGTCCGGACTCCTGTGGGAGCCGGACTTCGCCCCTGACTTTAATTGTTGGTAGACTTCGCCCGGACTCCCACGGGAGCCGGACCTCATCCCCGACTCCGGCCGCAGGAGGACTTCGTTCGGACTCCTATGAGAGCCGAACTTCGCCCCCGACTTCAATTGCAGGTGGACTTCGTCCAGAGTCTTACGGGAGTCGGACTTTGCCCCCGACTTCAATTGCAGGTAGACTTCGCCTGGACTCCTACGGAAGCCAAACTTCATCCCTAACTTCGACCATAGAAAGACTTCATCCAGACTCCCATGGGAGCCGAACTCCGAGCTCCTACTGCAAGTGGCCCACTCCGAGTTTCCGCAGCAAACGATCTACTTCAAATTTCTACCACGAGCGGTCCATGCCGAATTCCCACCGTAAGCCTTCGCTTAAACTTCCATCATGGATGAATTCCTTTCAGATTTCTATTGCAGACAGGCCTTGGCCGAGCCTCCTCAACAAATGATCCCCGTCCGGGCTTCTACGGACACCGAACTCCAACCGAGACCTGGACCCCCTGGCAGGCCGCAGTAACGGCCATGACTCTGCTCCACTTCCTGTAATAGATTCCGCACGGCTCCATCACTCCCTGGCAGGCCCCAGTAACGGCCATGACTCTGCTCCACTTCCTACGATGGATTTCATGCGGCTCCATCACTCCCTGGCAGACCGCAGTAACGGCCACGATCCTGCTCCACTTTCTGTGATGGATTCCGCACGGTTCCTCCACCCTCTGACAAGTCGCGACAACGGACGCCGCTCCACTCCTCGCAACAGACTCCACGTGGCATGTCCCGGTGATGGCCATAATTCCACTCCACTACTCTTCACAACAAACTCCTCCTGACCCCGGGCAGCCCGCTGCCAGACGGTTACAAACATCACTATCAGTCTGTTGCCCCCTCCGCCTATAAAAGGGGGACCCCAGATACGTTATTCTTTAAGCTCTAATTTCTATCTCAAAACTCTGCAAAAATTTCTGTTCGAGCTCTCCATTCTTATTGAGGCAGAGAACTGACTTGAGCATCGGAGGGTTTTGCCGGAGCAACCCCAACTCCGGTTTAGACTTCTTTTGTGGGTCCCGACAGTGACCGCGATTCCCTCGACTCCAGCTTCTCCGACGCAGATGGATTTTTGCACCAACAATCATCATGCTCTTTATCTCCCATAAGAAATATTTTCTTTACTTCTTCTGTAAGCATACCCATGTACCTTTCAGGAGGTCGGAAGATCCTGCTAGATCTACAAGGTGGTAGAGGAATGTCTACTACTGACTCATGAATAACGAGTTTCTGAGAATCTATAGCTCTTGGCTCATCAGAGACCTTCTCTTCGAGCTCAACAGACCTCCCACTGCCATCATCCTGGATAAACTATTTTTCTAGGAATATGGCATTCCGACTCATAATCACATTATGATCTTGTGAAAAGTAAAAGTTGTATCCCATAGATTCTTTAGGATATCCTTTAAAATGAGCTATAATAGATCTATCCTCTAACTTATCTGCCATCTGTCTCTTGACATAGGTCAGACATCTCCAAGTCTTAAGATAATCTAGACTCGACTTCTTACCAACCCATATCTTATACGGTGTGGTAGGAACAGACTTTGATGGAACTTTATTCAATAAGTGAATGGTGGTTAATAAAGTATGTCTCCAAAAATATAAGGATAGATCAGTGAAGCTCATCATGGATCTGACCATATCCAATAAGGTCCTGTTCCTCTTTTGAGATATCTCATTGAGCTGAGGTATTCCAAAAATCCATTGTGAGACTATGCCATTATCCTTAAGATATTTTAAAAATTTTTGACTAAGATATTCACTTCCTTGATCAGATAAAAAAATCTTAATAGGTTTACCAGTTTATTTTTCTACCTCATATCTCAATTTTTTAAACTTTTCAAAGACCTCAGACTTATATTTTATCAGATACACATACCCATACCAAGACAGATCATTGGTAAAAGTAATGAAGTAGGCATAACCACCTTTGGCCTGCACATCAAATAGTCTACACACGTCGGTGTGTATCAGGACAAGTAACTCAGTGGCCTTTTCCCCATGTCCTATAAAGGATAACTTGGCCATTTTTTTTCAAAAGCAAGACTTGCAAGTTGGATATGACTTTGGGTTAAGAGAGCCAAGGATCCCATCTTTTTTCAGTTTGTTTATCCTGTCCTCTCTAATATAGCCTAGTCTATGGTGCCACAAGTACTTCTGGTTAATTTTATCTCTAGATCTCTTTTGGCCTACGGCACTCACTATTTGCTTGTTTAAGTTTACATTCGCATCAACAAACAAGTGACAAAGACTGTCAATTAAAAAATCTCATGCAACTAATTTATTTTATAAATAAATAGAATAAAAGTCTTTATTGAAACTAATTTCAAAACCTTCCTGTGATAGTACAGATATGGAAATCAAATTCTGACTAACTATAGAAATATAATAACAGTCTTTTAAATCTAATCTAACACCAAACGGTAATCGAAGAGGATAAGTTGAAAGAAGAGTGTCCTATAAGTCAATCGTAAGTGTGTTGCAATAGAATTTTTTTTTATAAATTTTTAACTCATGAAATAATATTTATTATTTGAGGTATTGATTCATCATATTAGCTGCATCTTATTATGTTTAAGATTATGATGAACCCTAAAGATTAGGATAATTAATGATTTTAGGAGACATAACTGGGTCATGCTAGTGAGATCTAAAATCTTAAAATCTTAATTTTAAATATTTTTAGTTTTAAGAGCATTGAGTCGGGGATCAGTATTTCGGATAAATTGGCACATCCTATGTATGCTCGATAGAGAGTGTGGCAGATCTCACTAGCCACTTGTGTGGGACACTAATACAAGATATGGGTGCTCATTTGAAAAATGAGTCCACTGAATTGACTTGATGAAAGAGAATATCTTATGGAAGCCTTACTTGCATGTCAAAGATGGTTCTCTAAGTGAGAGTTGTGCAAGTGATCTTTAGACCTGAGACCACCATAAAATCTTGTGCACATGAATCCATATTTTATTCATACTCAAGCATGGTTTTAAAATATGTACGGGATGTTTTGGATATGGTAGGAGTATGTACGAAGGTTGTGAGTAGGTCAACATGGAATCAATCGCTCCTAGAAAGAGGAGATCGCATCCTGTGTATTCTCATTCGTAGATGACTTAGAAAAAATCTTTTGATCAAAAATAAGAAGAAGATTAGAAAGAGTTTCTAATACTTCTTCATTGGAGTCATCATTGGTTAATTGAGAATCGATATGAATATGTGTTTGAGTTTGACATGATTCCATACTCATGAACATATTCAGGATGCTGAGATGATCGAAGGATTGTATTGAATGGTAACTTGCCACTGAAGGATATATTTGATATTTTTATCAAATTTTTATATCTTCTAGGTAATCATGATATGTTGCTAGACATCAATATTAACTTGTAGATTTTTGATTGAATTAAAGAGTTTAATTCAAATGTCAATTAGAAAGAGTTCTAATTACTGAAATCAGATTAGCTCGATTGGACCTAAATCAGTTAGATTAAATTCTAATCAAATTAGGTCAACTTGCACTCAAACCTACTACTAGCTAGATGTGAAATCTAATGAGTCACACACATATAGAAATTAGCCAAGGACCCTTTTTAAAAAGGTTGATTGGAATTTGGGATTCAATCAGAGTTTCGATAAGCATGCTAGTATGTGTGGAATCCCTAGCTCTTTTAGAGATCAATTTGGTCTCATACCTTGCTCATTTGCTAGCTCAATTTGGTGGGCATTTGGATCATGTCAAGCCACCTAGAAGTAGTCAAAAAGAGACACTATTTCTGATGTACACACCAAATAACTAAGAGTCCAACTTAAGAAGGACTCTTGGTGCTAATATGTAGAATGCATGCGCACTTTATTTGTGGCATAGAGAAGGACTAAGAATCCTTCTGTTTTGGGCCTCTATTTTTTATGGCAATTATGTTAGATGATGAGCCACCTATCACATCTTTTGAAGTATAAAAAATCTATAAGATTGTGCATGAAAAAATTACTCAAAATATTGCTACATGTGCGATAGGTTTTTCTAGATGCGCGAAGGGATGTGAAGACTCCTATTTAGGGAGTCTTAAGTGACTTTTTATCTGATAATTTTTATGATAAGGATCAATTTTAAGTATTGATCACATGGTAAAAATTTAAAAAATTATCAGATTAAGAAAGGTTGCTTTTCACACCCTTTTCTGGGCATGCGCGCATGCGATAGGGAGAAGATGCTCGCGCGTCTCTTCCGTGAAGAGTCCTTCTCACATATGAACTCTTATTTAAATAATGTGTCATTTGGTGATGGCCTTTCCATTTGAACAAAGGTTTATGTAAAAAAATTTTACGCTAATCTGATGTGTGAAGAGATGCAAAAAGCATCTCATTTTGGGCATGCAGGTGTGAGAAGGCAGGAATCGATGTATCACCTCCTAAAGAGTCCTTCTGTTTAAGGACTCTCAGATAAGTGATATGAGGACTTGATATACCTTTCCAAATGAGGCATGCCTTCTTTGTTAGTGCCCCATCTAGTGCTATAAATAGGGGATGGCAGATGGGGTGATAATTCAATTCTTACATCCCCTATCCACTCCCTTTCCCTCTCTTACAACTCTAGGTTTTAGGACAAGGCTTGTTCTTTTAAGACAAGCCTAATTCTAATAGCTCTAAGGGTTTAAGAGGTCTAAAAAAGGTAGTCAAGTCCAATGGATGGTTCAAAAAAGTTCAGACTTAGGTCTGAAGGAAGATCTGATCGATTGGTGGCTAGTTGAGTTCTAGGAGCTAGAACTCTTGAAACAAGGTGAAGAAGGAGCACTGTCCTTGGTTCAATTTTCATGTGGATCACCGTTGGAGAGTGGACACTTAGATGCCTTATGAAAATTGAGATTAGTGCTACAGGTATTCTTTTGATTCAAATTTATTTATTGTACTTTGATTGATATAGTCAAGAGTTTTTGGGTATTAGGATTTTCGATGTATCGGATATTTTTAACGAAAATTTTAAACACTTAATCATTTTGCTATACCATTGGAATCCAACATAAGTGCCAATAGTCTCTGCAGTAATTTTTTCTCTATTACTGAACCGAAGGATCATGTCACCTTCTCCCAACCTCCTACTTTCTATCAGACCCTGCATTGAGGTACATATATGAGCACTTGAGCCAGAGTCTAACACCCAACTAGAAGTAAAAAAAATCGTAAGGTTAGATTCAATTACGAGCATACCTTTCAAAGGTTTATCACCTTTTTTGATCTTTAGACTCTATAGGTATTTTGAATAGTTTCTTCTCCAGTGGCCTTCAGCATGACAATGAAAATATTTTCTCTTTGCTTTGATCTTATTAGGAACTTTCTTCTTTGGCCTGTTCTTCTTTCTCTACTTCTTAGCGAATGTTACTTTCTTCTTTCTAGTAGACTTTCTCTTGAAAGAAGTCTGCTCCACAGCGAGAATAGTGCTCCTTGAACTCTTCAAGGTTCCTTCCGTAGTGATCAACATATTGACCAGTTTGGGTATAGTGCAGTCAAGTTTGTTCATATAAAAATTTATAATAAATTGATTATATGAACTTGTAAGGGATTGAAGAATTAGATCTAACTGTAATTCTTTTTTCATTTTAAGCTTGAGCTTTTCAAGCTCCTTTATATCCTTGATCACTATCATACAGTGCTCATGGACAGACTACCCTTTGCACATCTTTAGATTGAAGTCTTTTGGACACCTCGAAGCATGCAATATGGCTTTGCTCACCATACAACTCTTGCAAGTAAGTTATCATAGCCCTAGTAGTGAGCATATGCTCATGCTGGCTTTGCAACTCGTTTGACATAAAAGCTAGTATATAGCACTTGACCCAACTGTCTTTATTTGTCCATTTCTCAAAAGCAGCCCTTTGCTCAGCAGTAGGAGGGTTTGGTAACACTATAGGTTTCTGATCGAATACATGGCCTAGTTTTTTTGAGGTCAGGACAATCCTGAGATTTCTGAGCCAATCTTTGCAATTTGTACTAGTCAAACGATTGATTTCAAGGATAGAGGTTAGAGAGTTTGAGGCTGACATTGTTTAACTGTGAGAGCAGAGATTCAAGTTAGACTTTTATACTTAATTATTATATTTACTTCTAGGAACTTTAAGATGCAAACAATGACTCCCACTAATTTTTCAGATCCCTCCACTATCCAAAAAAGAAACAAAAATTCTAACATGATAAAAAATTTTTAGTGGGTGTTGCGGTCCCACCGATGCCATGCACCTCACCTAATAGTTATTGGTAACATGCACACTGATGCGTAGGCAACTCTTTACTCAGATACTTCTCTAAGCATGTTGTTGTGACTTGATCTCTAAGTCATGTGGGCTCACTTAATAGTTATTGTGTAGACTTCTTAGTTAAGCCCGACCCACCATTCGCAAGTAGGTGCAAGGCTGTCATTGGGTCCCTCACCTAACAGTTATTGGACCCAACCCCATCCTTATCCTAGAGCAATTCTTTGCTAATAGCATGGTTGCGTGTTTCCGATGCAACTGAACCACTATGACCAGTCGAGAACAATCAACATCGGTAACACGCCTGCACATCTACAATTATGGAAGATCTATGGACTTAATATTTATGGAGAGGTTTAGGTTTAGGTCTCATCTAATCAGTCATCATATGACTGATCTAATTGGTATGGACTAAATCAAACTGCTAAGCAACCTTATTGAAGACTCAATCTTTCAAATTGGCCAGATAAGAGATGATCGGTGGGGGTCCCTCCATTGCTTTTCTTAGACACCAATAAATTGGCCAGGTAAGCAAATAAAATCAATTAAATAATCACATTTCAATTACTTACTTTTGACACCAATAGGTCAATTGGTCCAAATAGGTTAACTCAAACAAATCAGGCTCAAACCAACGAGCCATATTAGGTCTTTAGGTTAATCGATTATACATATGGGACTCAATCAATTTGATCAATAATAATTGTATGATCATTTAACTTAATTGATCTGACCCTAATCAATACTTGACTTGATTCGATCAATTACTTAATCAAATTAGACCGATATAACTCAAATCAAAAATCTTAGATGCAATCCTATTACATGACCTAATTTTTGATTTTTTCAAAACCAAAACTCTCATGCATAAACACAAATTTGAGATTCTAAAATCAAATTTTAGATCTAAATTCTTTACATAAAAGTAAGTTTTAAATCATGAAAATAATTTTAGATTTAACATACAAACATATATCATATATATGCATATAAAATTCAGATCTACTACATGATATCATATATCTCATATACTAATCATGAATCATATCAAAAGTAATTTTATGATCTTAAGTATGCAATTACATATCTCATATATAAATTATAAATCAGATCATAAAAAATTTTATATTTATGCATGCATCTTCATATCATGTGAACATAAACTAGAAACAATTCTAGATCAAAATTCAGATCTATACATGCTTTGACATATTAACTATATATTCTAAAATTAAATTTAAAATTAAATATTAGATTTAAATATTTATCTATATATCTCATGTATCAAAGAAAAATTAGATTTTGAAATTTTTTTCAAAACATGTATGATAATTTCAGCAATATGAAACCCATGGCTCTGATATCACTATTGAAATTCGAAGTTTGGAGCATGCATGTATATTTCAAAACTTTATTTTCTAAACACCACAGTGAAATATAAGAGTAAAATATTTTTAATCCGAATCATGCATGCATAAAAATATAAAACTACAAGGATCTAGTTCATGTGCTGAAATTGACATATGCTGAAATTCAGATTATGATCAAATTGCATACCTATTTTGCAATCTTTTTCTTCGAATCTAGATATAGAAGAAAAAAGATTTTTTTCTATCTGCACAAGTATCTGGTCTCTATGGGTATCCACTCAGGATCAGCCTGGAATAGCCTTCTTCAAGTTAAAGTTTTTTCTATAAGAAAATTCAGCCTGTTGAATCTAAATAAAGTCTAGATCGCGATCAACATTTGATCTCTTTCCTTGATCTTCTTTTTCTCTTCTTCTCTTGCCTTTCTTTTTATTTTGTGCTGCTACCAAACATCAAGAACCAACACAGAGGAAATGCCCAACCAGCCTCGACGTGGAAGAGAAGGGAGGATGCCCAAGATGTGGGGTGTGTGTGGGACGCCAAGGGAAAAGAGAGGGAGAGAAGAAGAGAGGGCATGGAGGACTTCTATGGGCCATGGGGCTTGCTGGTTTGAATTCTCTAGAGACCTTAAGGGAGATCTCTTTAAATAGGTATGAGGATTGAATCCTATTCAATCTCATAATACAAGTCCTACTTGCATTGGGTTTCTCATAACTTAAGCTATTCAACTTATATTAGGAATCCTATTAGGTGCCAACTCTTGGAGCCCTTGCACCCAATATTTTACATCTTCTTTTGCACCCAAGAGATGCCCCATATGGAATCAAAAGGCCCTCTAATCATAGGACACATCCAACTTGATCCAATCAAGGTGGCACCCCATAATAACTATCAAGAAAATTAATAAGGGACTTGCACCCTTAATTCATTTGATCCAAAATCTTAGACACCCAACAATTGAAATCCAAAGAATCTAATTCATTTAGATTATTAATAGATAATTAAGTTTAAATTATCTTATCAAATAAGAAATTCAAACGAAAAGAGAAATTGGATCCAACCATATGCTAGCAAGGTTATCTCGAACCCAATCAGATTTCTCTAAACCCAATTGATACTTCATAAGCTCAATTGCTAATTTCAGACCTAATCCTTTTGTTGTGTGATCGAATAGGTTTAATTCTATCTAATAGTGAGATATATAATGATCTCTATCAAAGTATCATTGAAACTCTTTTCAATGGGTCGGAACAATTCTACTCTAACTCATCAAGGATTGTCGATCCAGAACAATCCTATTGTGCTCTCACAATCCACTAGTGACACCTAGCAGTATGTAGTGGTAATTCAGTGGAACTGAAATAAATTTCTAGGTATAGTTAACATTTGATTCAGTCCCTTTATCATGAATCCCGAAGAGATGGCAGGTCATGGATAAATTATCAAACCTCAACATCAGTCATATGATAGATTCAATTAGCTTAAGTTTAGTTATAATTTTTATAGAAATTTTTTTTCATCAATCACACTACTGTGGCTATAGATTCTTGGATTTAACTTCTCAAATCCCATAGGACTACTCCTTTCTATCAAGGTCGATAGATCTCATCTTGATGCACATCCTACTCCTACAGTGGACCAACTGTCGTCAATATCCACTACAAGGACTCATTGAGATCCATGTTTATGTGTTAATCAAACTTCAGCAGCCTCACTACGAGCAGCAATATCATCTCTGGTCAAAGAACCAGTCACACAACTACAGCATCAAGATGATCACTGACGATCGAGTAAAAATCCAAGTGATCTCTCATATGGTCAAGTTCAGTACTAGTTATTCTCTAACAACTATCTGCACTCGTTATCCAGTGTCTCTACATTGTAGATTAGAGATCCATCTATCTCAAAGGAAGTAATCTATGCACCAGTCTATCCGGATCGATCACCATCCTCATGATGATCCTATGATTGGGAGTATTTAAAATTAAATACATATATCTAATTCTCAACTCTTTGAAAATATATTTTAAAAATTAATTTCATAGATGATTCAAAGATATATCATACTTGAATGAAAAATAAATTTATTCTTTTATTAATCAAATCAATATATTAAGTATAAAATTGTGTCCTAGAGTTATTGCAATGTGTCAGCCATATTGGCTTCTAGGACATACATCTAACATTACCTACTTGTGAATCCTGCCTACTTGGTAAGATGACTAAGTCACCTATTAAGAAAAAAGATGAAAGAGCCAATGATGTCCTAAGTCTAATACGTATTGATGTATGCAGACCTATAAACATAAGTATCAGAAGAGGATACTGTTAGATGTGTGCCCTAGAAGCCAATCTTGACTGACACATATCTTTCTCTAGGGTATGTTTTGTACTTGTTGGACAGTCTTTAAAACCAATCATGTCTTATGTGTCCATGATTTATCCTAAAAATTAATAAACATGATTTTGTATATTCTCAAGATGTTAAGAATTTGAGACATACATCATTAGTGGTTAATTTCTAAATACTCCTGATCGAAAGATTGTCATGGAGGATAGTGATCAATCCATTTAAGATTGATGCACAAATCACCTCCCTTTAAGATAGATGAGTCTCGAGTCTATGGTGTAGAGATATTGAGGTGAGAGTGCAGGTGGCTGTTAGAGAATAACTTGCATTGAGCGTGACGAACACGAGAAACCACTTGGATGTCTACTCACTCGTCAGTGATCTTCTCGATGCTGCAATGGTATAACTGATCCTTTGACTTATAGTGTGTTGGCTATTCACAGTGAGGCTGCATAGTTTGACTACACATTCCCTTGGTCTCTAGCCATTTGGGTCCTTGCTGTGTATGTTGGCTATTGTAGGTTCAGATTTGCTATTTAGAGTAGGATGAATCTAAATGAAATCTATCGATCTTGATAGAAAAGAAGAAGTCCTATGCGATTTGTAAGATTAAGTTTAGAAAATCTCTAGCTAAAGTAAGTGTGAATACTGAAAAAATATTTTCATGAGATTTACTAATGAACTCAAGTCGAGCCAATCTAGCATATGACTGACGATGGAGTTTGACGAGTTCTCCATGACCTCCATCAAGTTGGGACTCATGATAGAGATATTATATCACATGATAACTGCACCTAGGGGTTTACTTTTCTATTCTACTGGGTTGCCACTACATGTTGCTAGACATCACTGGTGAATTGTGAGAACATACTAAGATCATTTTCGGATCAACGATCTTTGTTGAGGTGAGTTGAAATCATTTCCACCCATCGAAAAGAGTTTCGATGATACTGTGATGGAGATTATGGTATGTCTCACTGTCAGACAGAATAGAATCTGAGGGATTACATACAAAAAAAAATGACCTGATCAATGACATAGATCTTATTCAAATTATCAATCGGATTGATAGTTTAAATTTTAGAAATTACTAATTTGTAATCATTACAGTTTTGGCAACTGCTAATTGTTAGCGTAGAGATTTAATTATAAATATTATAATTTTTTTGAGATTAATTAAATTATAAATTAAATTTTAATTAATTTAAATTAGATTTAATTTAATTTAATATTAATTGGATTCAATTATCCAAATCAGATTTGGATTTCAAGCCTTATTGGATCAGGCTTGACAGTCTTTTCAAATTCGGCTCGTTTCAGACTCAATTTGAACCCAATTAAGACCCAACTTGAACCAGAAGAACCATGATTTAGAGAGTCCTGGTCTTCTAAGACTCTCTCTAGATATCATACCAAAAAGGAGAAGGGGTGATGGTTTTCTTGCTGCCTTTTTCCTTGCACGTGTGAAGAGAGGAGGGGTGCTAATAGTTGGCACCCCATCCTTTTGGACTCTCTCTCTTTAAGGACAACTATCCAAATATTTTTTGAATAGATGCTTTATCAAGAGAACCTTCTAATCTAATAAGATTTGGGTATGGAATATTTTTTTTGTGCGATAAAAAACAAATTTAGGAAAGGATTGGCGTGCACTATTTGTGAAGAGGTTTCTTCTCTTGCCGCATAACATCATCTCAACCCATCTAACCTTTAATTTGGTTTTGTATGCCCAAGATCAAATCATATTTGATCTATTAAGGCATGAGGAAGTGTTTGGGTGTGGGATTATTATTTTGTGTGACAAAAATTATAACATGAGGGAGAGAGGAGCGTGTAAGAGAAGAGGGTCTTCCTTCTTGCTGCATCTTCCTTCCAAATGCCTCTTCCTTCCTTCTCCATTTCATCTCCATGCCAAGATCTGATAGAGATCAGATCTAAGAAGAAAAAAGAGAGAAAAGAAGAGAAAAAAAAGGGTTCTTCTTCTCTTCATGTGATCTGGCTCAATCCCATCGGATCTGCGCAAAAGAGTTCTCACAGCGATCTCCTTCTTCAAGATTTAGAAGAAGAGATCTAGATCCAAGGATAAGAAACGAGATCTGTAAGGTGCTAGCATATCGATGATCTCGGTGCTCTGATTAGATGACTCCGGATGTATGTGCGGGCTGGATCAGAATCTGGGACATCTGCAGGATCCGAGGTATGGAGATTCGATCTCTGTTTGATTTTTTTAATGATTTATCTTTTTTTAAAAATTTAGATTATGGTTAAATATTTGTATCAAGATTTAACTATATTTTCATATCAAATTTAGTACATGTTCAAATTAAAAATATTTTAATTTATTTATTTCTATTGCATAGATGTCTAAAAAAAATTAGAGCATAAGTTTTCTAACAGTGGTATCAAAGCACAGGTTTTGATACGAATATAAAAATCCCTTAGATTTGAAATCTAATTTTTAGAAATTAGATTGAAGATTAATAAGGTGATCACATCATTTTGAAATAAGATTGCTCTGGTATAACCCTTTTATGCTGAATGATTATCCTAGAATGATGTAGAATATCGTTTAAAGTTAGATCTGATTTTTATGCATGCTGTAATATGATTATAGATTTATTTTAGATCTAAAATTATTTTAAATCTAAAATAAATCATGAGTTGTTTAGATCTAAAAATTTGAAAATATTAATTAGGATTTAATTTGGATTTAGTTTGATTACTGAAATTTTTCTTACATGCATAGATTCAATGTTATTGTTCATATGTTTGACATGTGAAAGATAATTAGATCTAATTTTTAATTGATTACATACGTGATATGCTAGACTAAATTCTTAGTAGCTTAGTAATCAAATTGGGATAGTCACCATGACTGTCCGGTCATAAGATGATGAAGGGATTAAAGTCTCTCTCTGCCCATTCAATGGGTTCTTTTTTATGACATATAAGGGTGCTGACTATGATGTTTTCCATGAAGATGAATAGTGAATGAAAAATTTGTATATGATACATGTTTTAAATTTAAATTAGATTATATATGTATTTTTATATATTTTAGATTGATAAATATTATTATTATTATTTTGACACACGATCTAAACTTAATTTCTGCAAAATTCTAGATCCAAAATCCTAGACTTTATTTGTATGAAAGCATGAAACCATGATTGGTATGCCTATGGAGTCAACTTAATTCTCAATTGGGTCGACTCAAGTTGTTGAGGTGAGTTGACTCATTTTTATTGGAGTCGACTTGAGATCCTGGTAGGTCAGCTCATTTGTTGATGAGCCGACTCAATTATGCAAGCTAGGTCTAAAGGTTTCTATTTATCTCAGTGTGTGCTGACTCATTGTGACAAGTCAATTCATATACTAGGATGAAGTCGACTCAATTATGCAAATGGTGATATTATATGAGATACAACATAAATGGTTTAGATTAAAAAATATTTTGAGATCTAAACCTAAACCCATGTACATAATGTACTTAATTGAGAATTAAGATTTGAATTTATAAGATCTAAAATTGTAAATTTAAGATCTAAATTTCAATGCAAAAACATGGACTTCAGGTATGGGTTGAACAAATTAGGTTTAGACTCTAAACTACAATTAGGATCATTGATTAGATCAGATTAGAACTTTTTTCGATTTTGAGTAGTTGATCAAACCTAATCAAGGGTTGGTTGGGATTAGGTCAAAAGGGCTCAAAATTGAATTTAGTTATAGTTAGTCAAATGATTCACATGTGATATGAATTGATTAAGTCAAGATCAAAAATTTGGCTCAGCAGTTCGAGCCCTGGTCTATAGGTTAACCTAATTAATTTTAATCAACCATTTGGTGTCTAAGGCAAGTATTAGATGATGTTATTTAATTGGTTCCGTTGTCTCACCTGTCATTGGTGTCTAAAGAAAGTAATGGGGATCCCCACTCATCTTCACTTATTTAGCCATCTTAGGAGATATATCTTTTTGTATTAGGTTACTTATTG
>NC_026001.2:37313293-37407023 GCF_000442705.2 Elaeis guineensis | reverse complement strand
GATCGTCAGGCTCAGCGGGGCTCTCCCCCAGGAAGATTTCGCAACTATGCCCCCCTCAACGCATCGAAAACTCAGGTGCTGATGGAGGTCAGAGAGCTGCTCCCTAGGCCAGAGAGGATGTGCACGCACACTGGGAAGCGCAATCCTAACAAGTTCTGCCTCTACCATCGTGACCACGGCCACGACACGGAGGAATGCATCCAGCTCCGAGATGAGATCGAGGTGCTCATCCGATGAGGTCGACTTGATAGGTTCATTCGGCACCGGCCTGAGGGTAGAGAAGATCAGCCAAGGGCCCTGCCGCAGCCTGAGCCGCCAAGGAGAGAAGAGCAGCCCGGAGATCAACCTCCAATCGGGATCATCAACTTCATCTCTGGAGGACCTCGACAGGAAGCAGACCTTCCACGGCACTAGGGTTTGAAAATTTCTAAATGTATAATGAATGACTCTACTTTAAATCAAGATTCCTTTCAGATCTGCACATCTTTTCCTTTTTGGCATGGACTTGTAACGACAGGGGACGACCCCTTCGGATGACAAAAATAAACCCTAATGTGGGTAAAATTGAAGGCCCGGTTACCCTTAGACCGGATGGGGGGAGAGGCCAAACAGTGCCCATATGCGCCGCCACAGCCATGTTAGGGACATGAGGAGAACCTCGCCCTAACATTAGCAAAGTCGAAGACCCGATTACCCTTAGACCGGATGGGGGGAGAGGCCAAACAGTGCCCATATGCAGCCCCACAGCCATATTAGGGACAGGAGGAGAACCTCGCCCTAACATGAGCAAAGTCGAAGGCCCGGTTCTCCTTAGATCGGATGGGGGGAGAGGCCCTACAACGCCCATATGCGCCCCCACAGCCATGTTATGGACAGGAGGAGAACCTCGCCCTAACATGAGCAAAGTCGAAGGCCCGGTTCTCCTTAGACCGGATGGTGGGAGAGGCCCTACAATGCCCATATGCGCCCCCACAGCCTTGTTAGGGACAGGAGGAGAACCTCGCCCTGACATGAGCAAAATCGAAGGCCCAGTTACACTCAGATCGGGTGGGGGGAGAGGCCCCGCAGCGCCCATATGCGCCCCCATAGCCCTGTTAGCGACAAAAGGAGGACCTCGTCCTAACCTGAGCTAAAATTGATTATGTCAGAAATAGGGGAAGAACCCCGTCCTCCCGCGACCCCACCAAGAGTAGAGGAAAAACCCTCACTCGAAAAAAGAAAAAGAAAAAGGAGAGGAGAGTTAAAAAGGAAAGCGACAGACTGCGTCAGCGATGAATGAAAAATAAATTGCATCAAAGATGCAAGGAACCTCGTCTCAGTAAGGATTGGGGTTCTTATCAAAATTCTCGACCTTCAAGAAAGCTCTCAACATGAGCCAGAGATAAGGCAGCTTCCTCAGGGCGACGATAATCTCGAACCTCCTAGCTTGGACTCTAAAAGGAGGTGTCAATCCTGAGTGGTCCCGGACAAGTCGGCGGCCATAAACAGAAGGATGGGTCAATGCGACGGTGATCGGGTACTTCCGAACAGCATTTATGTCGGACAATGCAAAAGCTGAAGGAAGCTTGGCAAATGACAACTCGACACATGAGTAAAAGAGGTAATAAAAACCTTTTCATTTCATTGACAAAATGTGCATTACAGAGCCCTTGAGGCTGAAGAAGAAAGATGACAAGAAAAGCAAGCCGATGCGGCGACGTCCAAGAACCTCCAGACGACATCAGCATCAAAAAGAAAAAGAAAAGCAATAATGCCAACAAACATACAAGCGGCAAAAGAAGACACATAGGAGGACGAAAGACAAAAAGAGCCCTAAGAGGGCCCGGCTTCTCCCGACCTCGAACTTTCGACTTCGACCCTCATCAGGGAGTGCCTTAAGCTTTCAACTTCTCCTTCCAATTCCTTCTCTCTCATTAGCATCTCCATATACCTCCGATGAAGTCACTGGCTTTCATTCTCTGCCTCTCGATGCCTCTTTCTCAGGACCTCGGATTCCACCTCTGCATCCTTGACTGCCCGCTGCTCGTACACCAGCTGGATCTTCAATTGCTGCAGTTCGGCCTTCCCCTCCCCAAGGGTGATGGATAGCTCTTCTACGGTTCTTCTCAGGGATTGGAGTTCGTCGGAATCCTGAACGGGAGCAAACTGAGCCCCTTCAGCTAGCTGCCTTTGAAGGTGGGCAACCTCGTCGGTCGCCATCCTGAGCCTCCCCTTGTATTCGTCCACCTGCTTGCGCCAGCCGGCCCGATACGCGTCATAGCTCGCCTCAGCATCCTGGAGCTGTTGCTGAAGGTCGGAGACCTTCTTCGACCATTCCCGATCGCTGTCGGCCCGAGTCAAAAGTCGGGATGAGCTTCCTTCCAACTGGCTAATCCTCTCATGTGCACCCGACAGCTCCACTCTAAGAGAACTGATTTTGGTAGCTTGAGCCCAAGATCGGTCGCTGGCGCACTTCTTGTGTTCCTCGAGCTCCTTCTCGAAGTTCACCTTCCTCCGGCTGTACTCCATGATCCCCTTCACGTGGAGGTTTCGAAAGTGGGTGGCCTCCCTGGTGGCTTCAGAGTGGCTCTCCCTCAACCTGTGAAGCTCGCCATCCATCTTCTTCGACTTTTTTGTTAAATGAAGAACTTCCTTCTTCAGACGCTGGATCGTGGACTTCAGCGAAATCCCCTGTGGCAGGGGAAGTGCTTCGGCAGGACACTGCCATCGGGAGATAAAAGTGTCAAGACGCATCCCATTGTAGAAAGAAAAACAAAAAAGGAGGAGGAAGGAAGAATGGAGAAGCCCTCCATAAGGGAAAATTCAACTTTATTGATTGAATGTTTCTTAAAGACAAGAAGAAAAAGAAAACTTGTAGTAAAAGAAAAATACAAGGTCAGAGGTCTCAGACCTCTGAAATGGGAGTGGGGGAGCTCGGTGTCCCTGGAAGGGGGGCTGCGGCTGCAGTAGCAGTGGGAGAGGGACCGGCCTCGTCTTCAGACTCCTCACCCAAGAAGCTGAGGTCGAGCTCGAAAAATTTTCTGACCACCTTCTCCTGGCAGAGCTCGAATCTTTTGATGAATGCTTCTTGGCCGAACTTGACGTTCAGGTCCCTCATCTCCGCAGAGGCCTGGAACTCCTCCACCGCGAGAACCCTGGCCTCCGAGATCAGGATCGGGATTTGCTCCACCAAGTTTGCGACCTCGGCCTCCACCTTCCTCACCGTCTCCTTCGAGGTCTGCTTTTCTTTCTCCAGGGCCTGCTTCTCTCTCTCTAGTGTAGGAACCAGATCTAGGGTTTCAGGGTTAGATCTTGAAACTTTTTCAAGATCATACAGCGGAAGACTAAAATAAATCAAAATTTATTTTTTAAGATCAGAAAATCCCTAGATCTAAGATCCTATTATATGATTATTACATAGCATTAAATCAAAAATTAAAATATATATAAATATAGTATGAACTACATGTTGATCATATCAACATGTTTCTATACTAGCTACATCTAATGTATGTATTAAATAATAGATCAGATCTATTACCTTGCAAGTTAGACGCTCTAACCTCGCTGATCCGGGCTTAAGGATGATGTTGCAAGCCGCACACACGTCCGGCCTCTAGGAGTCATCCACACGAGCCCACGAATCTCGATCAGAAGTCCTGCTTCAGGAAATCAGCACAGTATGCTAGTACTGCGCTGATCCTTCTTTGATGGTTGATCAGGTGCCTCCTTCTTCTTGATTTGGACTCTTCCAAAGATGGAAAGTAGAAGGAGGAGTTTCAGATCTGAGACGCTCTCAGGAAACTCAAGATGGAAGGAGGAAAGATATGAAAATAAAAACCCTAGAAGAAGACCCTCTTCTTCTTCACGTTTTTCTCTCTAAATGCCCAAACTTGCATCTTTTATATCTCCACGACCCAAAGGTATTTCTCTCTGATTTTTGGATGGAAGAAAGGTCTCTCAAATATCTATCTCTCCTTAAAATTTCACAAAGAAACTCATCTTATATAGAGAGATATGATAGAGTCCTTGTCTAGGTCAAACACCTAGTCAAGGCTTATCCAAACATGGCAAGTTAAGGGACGCCCAACTCTTGAGCATCTCCTCCATATTTTCATGAATGGATCACCAGCAAAGGGTTCACAATGTAAACCCTAAAAGCCACAAAAATTCCAAAAAAAATTTGGATAAATTCGGTGCAAAATTGAAAGAGTTTTGGATTTCTAAAACTCTATCTCATAGAATTCGAAATCCAAACTTATTCCTTTTAGATTTGATCCAAATCACCTTCCATGTAAGAAAGAAGAGAGGAGACCTTTTGTGAACGTGGGAGAGATCTGGGAGAGGGCTTTTGTCGCACAAAATAAGTGGAGATTGGCGTTGAATAAGAGAGAGGGCGTGGAGAAGGTTTATGTGGCGCAAGGTGGAATCCGAGTCCTACTAGGATTCTGTCTCATAACTTGTTTTAATTTGGTTTCCCAAACCAAATCAAATCAAAATTAGATCAACCCAATTAAAATAGGTCTTAACCTAATTAAGAACCTAATTTAATCAGATTAAATTAGATTTAAATCTGATTTAATTTTCTAATCAAATTAGAAATTAGATTGACCCAAGTCCTAGTTGAACTAGGACTAGTCTTTCCTTGCACTTGGCTTATCCAATAAACCAATTAGACTTGATCCAATCAAGTCCAAATCAAATCAAATTAAATCATATTTAATTAGACTTAATCTCAGCCCATTGGCTTAATCAAATTAAGCCAATTAGCAATCAAATTGCTAATCGATCCTCCTGCAACACTTGCACTGGGTTAAATGTCAATCGTATTGATTATTTAACCCTATAATGATTCTTAATCGTTGATCAACCATCCGATCGGATCATAAACTCTAATGTGTGTGACCTCATAGGTCCGAACCTAAGCCGGTAGCATAGAAATAAATTCTTATACCAATCGAAGTGACCATCTAGCAATGGTACCCGACGTCCGGATAGGTCGAATGTGTAGAACAACATCCTTAGAACCCATGCGGATATAGTTTTCATATAATTTATCCCCTTGACCAAAATGATCATAGGACACCCCAGAGCTCAACTGTCAACTCTGATCAGGTTGTCCACATTGTATTTCAAAATATCAAATCCATCTGATGGATTACCCTGGCCAAGGTTTTGCTAAATTGAAATACAGCGACTCATTCTTCTCCAACTCTTGGAGTGGTCAATCCCATCTCGATCACACTCTGACTTCACAAGTACTTGACTGTGCCCAGAAGCCTTCCGTCCCTGAATTAGAAATTTAGTTAGTCCAGTACCAAAGCACAGTGAGTTGCTTGCAAGTCAATAAGGCGATCTCAAGTCTAAGGGACATTTATACCTATATCCCATCAGAGACATTCTCGACAGCAGAATGCTCTGGAGTTGGTCATGTTCAATGACGATGTACTCTTACATCTCACCTGTATGCCATACCAATGTCTCCACACTCCTTGGTTAAAAGGACAACCAACCCATATGGCCTACAGCGACCTATGCTTGATAGAAGCTGTCATCCTTATTAATAGCCTATCATTTGGTCGTGAACAGTTTTAAGGACTAATCGATAAATCCTCTCTTTATCGAACTTAAATAGTCCTAAGGACTTCATCATAACAACGGAGTTCATTAGAAGATGAAAGCTTATGATGAAAATGCCAAATATATTTTATTTATTAACAAATCAATTACAATACTTGGTTGCTCAACCGTCAACAGCTTGACGATTGGCTTTTTGGGACACATTTCCCAACATCTAGGGCCTCTTGGAGGGTGACTACCTCGGCAACCTTTTCTTTGAGGCGAGTGACTTCGGCCCGGTGACTCTCCTCCGCCTGGATGGCATCCCTCCTCACCTGGTTCATCGCCTCAATATTGGCAAGGAGCTGGTGTCCGATCTGCAAGGGCGGCTAGGAGGTCAGAATGGAGGTCGAGAAGCTAATTAAATGAAGATCTATTTACCTCAAGAAAGGACCCTAGGGAGTCCCAAACCCGTAGTTCGGGATCGGCACGATCAATCCTCTCGATGACCTCGGGCAGAATGTAGCCGTCAATCAATCGCTTTATCAAGTCCCTATCATTGAAGGGATTCTCCCCCGGCTCTTCTTCAGAACCGTGGGATTCTTTGATGGCGGCCCGGTGGCTACTCACCCTACAGGCCACCGACTTTCTTCTCCTCCCCTCTCGACCCCAGGCACCATCTCGACATGGTCCCCTGAGGCGGGAACCTCAGCGGGAGAGCTCCTTGAAGAGGCCCGGGGAGCTGGGGGCTCGGTGTCTGAAGGAACGTCGACCGTGGGGGCCGCCTGGGCAGGCACAGTCGAGCTCATCTCTTCCATTCTGGCCTTCTTTGCTGATCTGGAGGCCGCGGCGCCTTTTCTTTTGTGGGCCTTGAGGCCCCTGGCGAGCATCCGTGCCGCTTCGACGTCCATTCCTAAAAAAAAAAAGAGAAAAAGAAGATTAGTGATAGGGTGAAAAAGGAAGAAGTGACATGCAAAAAAAAAAAAAGAAAGAAAGAAAAAAAAAAGAGAGAAGAAGAAGAGCAGAAGAAAAGAAGAGGAAAGAAAAGATGGGATAGTTGCAGGATCCTGGGGACTTAAGCCGATGTTGAAAAAAAACTGCTCCTTCAGAAGGTTGGGAAGGGAAGGAGCCGAATAACCAAGAAGCTTCCGGATGGCCTGAAGGTCGTCCTCCCCCAAGCTAGGAGCCCGACGGATAGAGTCCCTCAGGGAGCCCAAGGGGGCAGTCCCAGCCTCAAGGTCAGATAGTGGATGAAGAGGTACTTCCCCTTCCAGTTATGGATTGAAGAGGGAGCACCTTTCAGCAACTCCTTCTTGCCAAACTAGGGGGAGAAATACCACTAGTCCTTCGTCGAGGGGTGACGCTTGAAGGTGTAGAAATGCCTAAATAAAGAAAGGGACGGCTGAACTTCGACTACGTGGCAAAGGGAGAGGTACCCTATCAAGAACCTAAAGGAATTCGGTGCAACTGAAGCTAAAAAAATATCTAAAAAATGGAAAAGGACGACGACGAAGGGTGGAAGCGGAAGTCGAAGTCCGGCATGGAAGGCCTCCTGATATAGGTAGAAGCAGTCAGGGGGGTGCTAGCCCGGTCGGCGGGACCAGGGAGCTCCAGATCATACTTTGGAGGAACTCCATACTGAACCCTTATCAGTAGGAGTTCATCCGGAGTCAGGAAACAGAAAATAGCACCCGGCACAAAAATTGGGCGAGGCCCAGCCCTAGATGTGGGTTCGTCTACAGTGTGGGGGTTCTGGGGGGCTGAGGCAGACGAACTCTCGGAACCACTAGAGGTGGAGGTGCCGGAAGACATTTCAAATAAGAACCCTAAAAATCTCGGAGAAATCAGGCGGAACAAGAGGCGAAAGGTTTGCGGGGAACCAAACCAAAGGAATGCGGCAGGAGAAAAATGGAGGAAAAGGGGCACCCAAATGGCAAGAAAGGGAACGAAAGTTCCGGGACTAACCTAAGTCGCTCCGAAGGATGCAGAAGGTGCGAGGATAGGGATGACTCGAAGGATGCTTAGGGCCAAGGTAGACGCCAAGGAGAGTTAGAGCTCTCGAAGAGAAGACAGACACCGACAGAACTTTCAAGCAGAATGAGGCCTCTAAAGGCGGAAAGGCGGGTTTAAATAGACCCTGGGATCCGGTGCTATAATGATCGCAGATTTCCCCAGGTCGACCAACGCTGGCCACGTGTCCCACTCACCGCGACAGGCGGCTAAAAGCGGTTGACGGCTGACAGGGCCATTACTGCATCGTACCTGGTCCAGCGCACCAGTGGAAATTTCGAAAGGTCCCTTCGGATCGCCCCGATTCGAAAAGACTCCAGCACGCGCGCATTAAATGCCAGAATATTTGAGGGTGATAGCGCACAGGATTCGAGGGGACAACTTTGGCTGTGGAAATTTCTCTGTACTTCCTTTATTCGAAACTCAAACTCGAAAGTAGGGGGACTAGTGTTAGGTATAAAATACCCTCCAGCCGAAGTTCATGATAGGAGCGACCCTCCAGGGATTCTACTGACGTCCGACCTCTGACGACACCTCGTCGAACCTCTCTTGCAGCCGAGCCTCCACAACATTCTCAAGTTCTACCGATGGATAAACCCCCACCAACGTCGATCGGACTCACCATGATGGGCGGACTCCACCCGAGTTCAGCGGTGGTCGACCAACTGCTGGAAGACTTCGTTCGGACTCCTACGGGAGCCAGACTTCATCCCCGACTTCAACTGCTGGAAGACTTCGTCCGGACTCCTACAGGAGCCAGACTTCATCCCCGACTTCAATTGCTGGAAGACTTCATCCGGACTCCTACGGGAGTTGGACTTCGCCCCCGACTTCAATTGCATGGTAAACTTTGTCCGGACTCCTACGGGAGTCAGACTTCGCCCCTAACTTTAATTGTAGGTAGACTTCGCCCGGACTCCCACGGGAGCCGGACCTTGTCCCCGACTCTGACCGCAGGAGGACTTCATCCAGACTCCTACGAGAGCCGGACTTCGCCTCCGACTTCAATTGCAGGTAGACTTCGTCCGGACTCCTACGGGAGCCGGACTTCGCCCCCAACTTCAATTACATGGTAAACTTCGTCCGGACTCCTACAGGAGCCGGACTTCGCCCCTGACTTTAATTGCAGGTAGACTTCGCCCGGACTCCCACGGGAGCCGGACCTCATCCCCGACTCCAACCGCAGGAGGACTTCGTCCGAACTCCTACGAGAGCCGGACTTCGCCCCTGACTTCAATTGTAGGTAGACTTCGTCCGGACTCCTACGGGAGCCGGACTTCACCCCCGACTTCAATTGCATGGTAAATTTTGTCCGGACTCCTACAGGAGCCGGACTTCGCCCCTGACTTTAATTGCGGGTAGACTTCACTCGAACTCCCATGGGAGCCGGACCTCATCCCCGACTCCGACCGCAGGAGAACTTCGTCCGAACTCCTACGAGAGCCAAACTTTGCCCCCGACTTCAATTGCAGGTAGACTTCGTCCGGACTCCTATGGGAGCCGGACTTCGCCCCCGACTTCAATTGCATGGTAAACTTCGTCCGGACTCCTGCGGGAGCCGGACTTCGCCCCTGACTTTAATTGCTGGTAGACTTCGCCCGGACTCCCACGAGAGCCGGACCTCATCCCCGACTCCGGCCGCAGGAGGACTTCGTTCGGACTCCTATGAGAGTCGGACTTTGCCCCCGACTTCAATTGCAGGTGGACTTCGTCCGGAGTCCTACGGGAGTCAGACTTTGCCCCCAACTTCAATTGCAGGTAGACTTCGTCCGGACTCCTACGGAAGCCAAACTTCATCCCTAACTTCGACCATAGAAAGACTTCGTCCGGACTCCCATGGAAGCCGAACTCTGAGCTCCTACTGCAAGCGGCCCACTCCGAGTTTTCGCTGTAAACGATCTACTTCAAATTTCTACCACGAGCGGTCCATGCCGAATTCCCACCGTAAGCCTTCGCTCAAACTTCCATCATGGATGAATTCCTTTCAGATTTCTATTGCAGACAGGCCTTGGCCGAGCCTCCTCAACAAATGATCCCCGTCTGGGCTTCTATGGAGATCGGACTCCAACCGAGACCTGGACCCCCTGGCAGGCCGCAGTAACGGCCATGACTCTGCTCCACTTCCTGTAATAGATTCCGCACGGCTCCATCACTCCCTGGCAGGCCCCAGTAACGGCCACGACTCTGCTCTACTTCCTATGATGGATTTCGTGCGGCTCCATCACTCCCTGGCAGACCGCAGTAACGGCCACGATCCTGCTCCACTTTTTGCGATGGATTCCGCACGGTTCCTCCACCCTCTGACAAGTCGCGACAACGGACGCTGCTCCACTCCTCGCAACAGACTCCACGTGGCATGTCCCGGTGATGGCCACAATTCCACTCCACTACTCTTCACAACAAACTCCTCCTGACCCCGGGCAGTCCGCTGCCAGACGGTTACAAACATCACTATCAGTCTGTTGCCCCCTCCGCCCATAAAAGGGAGACCCCAGATACGTTATTCTTTAAGCTCTAATTTCTATCTCAAAACTCTGCAAAAATTTATGTTCGAGCTCTCCATTCTTATTGAGGCAGAGAACTGACTTGAGCGTCGGAGGGTTTTGCCGGAGCAACCCCAACTCCGGTTTAGACTTCTTTTGTGGGTCCCGACGGTGACCGCGATTCCCTCGACTCCAGCTTCTCCGATGCAGATGGATTTTTGCACCAACAATCATCATGCTCTTTATCTTTCATAAGAAATATTTTCTTTACTTCTTCTGTAAGCATACCCATGTACCTTTCAAAAGGTCGGAAGATCCTTCTAGATCTACAAGGTGGTAGAGGAACGTCTACTACTGACTCATGAATAACGAGTTTTTGAGAATCTATAGCTCTTGGCTCATCAGAGACCTTCTCTTCGAGCTCAACAGACCTCCCACTGCCATCATCCTGGATAAACTATTTTTCTAGGAATATGGCATTCTGACTCACAATCACATTATGATCTTGTGAAAAGTAAAAGTTGTATCCCATAGATTCTTTAGGATATCCTTTAAAATGAGCTATAATAGATCTATCCTCTAACTTATCTGCCATCTGTCTCTTGACATAGGTCAGACATCTCCAAGTCTTAAGATAATCTAGACTCGGCTTCTTACCGACCCATATCTTATACGGTGTGGTAGGAACAGACTTTGATGGAACTTTATTCAATAAGTGAATGGTGGTTAATAAAGTATGTCTCCAAAAATATAAGGATAGATCAGTGAAGCTCATCATGGACCTGACCATATCCAATAAGGTCCTGTTCCTCTTTTGGGATATCTCATTGAGCTGAGGTATTCCAAAAGTCCATTGAGAGACTATGCCATTATCCTTAAGATATTTTAAAAATTTTTGACTAAGATATTCACTTCCTTGATCAGATAAAAAAATCTTAATAGGTTTACCAGTTTATTTTTCTACCTCATATCTCAATTTTTTAAACTTTTCAAAGACCTCAGACTTGTATTTTATCAGATACACATACCCATACCAAGACAGATCATTGGTAAAAGTAATGAAGTAGGCATAACCACCTTTGGCCTGCACATCAAATAGTCTACACACGTCGGTGTGTATCAGGACAAGTAACTCAGTGGCCTTTTCCCCATGTCCTATAAAGGATAACTTGGCCATTTTTTTTCAAAAGCAAGACTTGCAAGTTGGATATGACTTTGGGTTAAGAGAGCCAAGGATCCCATCTTTTTTTAGTTTGTTTATCCTGTCCTCTCTAATATAGCCTAGTCTATGGTGCCACAAGTACTTCTGGTTAATTTCATCTCTAGATCTCTTTTGGCCTACGGCACTCACTATTTGCTTGTTTAAGTTTACATTCGCATCAACAAACAAGTGACAAAGACTGTCAATTAAAAAATCTCATGCAACTAATTTATTTTATAAATAAATAGAATAAAAGTCTTTATTGAAACTAATTTCAAAACCTTCCTGTGATAGTACAGACATGAAAATCAAATTCTGACTAACTATAGAAATATAATAACAGTCTTTTAAATCTAATCTAACACCAAACGGTAATCGAAGAGGGTAAGTTGAAAGAAGAGTGTCCTATAAGCCAATCGCAAGTGTGTTGCAATATAATTTTTTTTTGTAAATTTTTAACTCATGAAATAATATTTATTATTTGAGGTATTGATTCATCATATTAGCTGCATCTTATTATGTTTAAGATTATGATGAACCCTAAAGATTAGGATAATTAATGATTTTAGGAGACATGACTGGGTCATGCTAGTGAGATCTAAAATCTTAAAATCTTAATTTTAAATATTTTTAGTTTTAGGAGCATTGAGTCGGGGATCAGTATTTCGGATAAATTGGCACATCCTATGTATGCTCGATAGAGAGTGTGGCAGATCTCACTAGCCACTTGTGTGGGACACTAATACAAGATATGGGTGCTCATTTGAAAAATGAGTCCACTGAATTGACTCGATGAAAGAGAATATCTTATGGAAGCCTTACTTGCATGTCAAAGATGGTTCTCTAAGTGAGAGTTGTGCAAGTGATCTTTAGACCTGAGACCATCATAAAATCTTGTGCACATGAATCCATATTTTATTCATACTCAAGCATGGTTTTAAAATATGTACGGGATGTTTTGGATATGGTAGGAGTGTGTACGAAGGTTGTGAGTAGGTCAACATGGAATCAATCGCTCCTAGAAAGAGGAGATCGCATCCTGTGTATTCTCATTCGTAGATGACTTAGAAAAAATCTTTTGATCAAAAATAAGAAGAAGATTAGAAAGAGTTTCTAATACTTCTTCATTGGAGTCATCATTGGTTAATTGAGAATCGATATGAATATGTGTTTGAGTTTGACATGATTCCATACTCATGAACATATTCAGGATGCTGAGATGATCGAAGGATTGTATTGAATGGTAACTTGCCACTGAAGGATATATTTGATATTTTTATCAAATTTTTATATCTTCTAAGTAATCATGATATGTTGCTAGACATCAATATTAACTTGTAGATTTTTGATTGAATTAAAGAGTTTAATTCAAATGTCAATTAGAAAGAGTTCTAATTACTGAAATCAGATTAGCTCGATTGGACCTAAATCAGTTAGATTAAATTCTAATCAAATTAGGTCAACTTGCACTCAAACCTACTACTAGCTAGATGTGAAATCTAATGAGTCACACACATATAGAAATTGGCCAAGGACCCTTTTTAAAAAGGTTGATTGGAATTTGGGATTCAATCGGAGTTTTGATAAGCATGCTAGTATGTGTGGAATCCCTAGCTCTTTTAGAGATCAATTTGGTCTCATACCTTGCTCATTTGCTAGCTCAATTTGGTGGGCATTTGGATCATGTCAAGCCACCTAGAAGTAGTCAAAAAGAGACACTATTTCTGGTGTACACACCAAATAACTAAGAGTCCAACTTAAGAAGGACTCTTGGTGCTAATATGTAGAATGCATGCGCACTTTATTTGTGGCATAGAGAAGGACTAAGAATCCTTCTGTTTTGGGCCTCTAATTTTTATGGCAATTAGATTAGATGATGAGCCACCTAGCACATCTTTTGAAGTATAAAAAATCTATAAGATTGTGCATGAAAAAATTACTCAAAATATTGCTGCATGTGCGATAGGTTTTTCTAGATGCGCGAAGGGATGTGAAGACTCCTATTTAGGGAGTCTTAAGTGACTTTTTATCTGATAATTTTTATGATAAGGATCAATTTTAAGTATTGATCACATGGTAAAAATTTAAAAAATTATTAGATTAAGAAAGGTTGCTTTTCACACCCTTTTCTGGGCATGCGCGCATGCGATAGGGAGAAGGTGCTCGCGCGTCTCTTCCATGAAGAGTCCTTCTCACATATGAACTCTTATTCAAATAATGTGTCATTTGGTGATGGCCTTTCCATTTGAACAAAGGTTTATGTAAAAAAATTTTACGCTAATCTGATGTGTGAAGAGATGCAAAAAGCATCTCATTTTGGGCATGCAGGTGTGAGAAGGCAGGAATCGATGTATCACCTCCTAAAGAGTCCTTCTGTTTAAGGACTCTCAGATAAGTGATATGAGGACTTGATATACCTTTCCAAATGAGGCATGCCTTCTTTGTTAGTGCCCCATCTAGTGCTATAAATAGGGGATGGCAGATGGGGTGATAATTCAATTCTTACATCCCCTATCCACTCCCTTTCCCTCTCTTACAACTCTAGGTTTTAGGACAAGGCTTGTTCTTTTAAGACAAGCCTAATTCTAATAGCTCTAAGGGTTTAAGAGGTCTAAAAAAGGTAGTCAAGTCCAATGGATGGTTCAAAAAAGTTCAGACTTAGGTCTGAAGGAAGATCTGATCGATTGGTGGCTAGTTGAGTTCTAGGAGCTAGAACTCTTGAAACAAGGTGAAGAAGGAGCACTGTCCTTGGTTCAATTTTCATGTGGATCATCGTTGGAGAGTGGACACTTAGATGCCTTATGAAAATTAAGATTAGTGCTACAGGTATTCTTTTGATTCAAATTTATTTATTGTACTTTGATTGATATAGTCAAGAGTTTTTGGGTATTAGGATTTTCGGTGTATCGGATATTTTTAACGAAAATTTTAAACACTTAATCATTTCGCTATACCATTGGAATCCAACATAAGTGCCAATAGTCTCTGCAGTAATTTTTTCTCTATTACCGAACCGAAGGATCATGTCACCTTCTCTCAACCTCCTACTTTCTATCAGACCCTGCATTGAGGTACATATATGAGCACTTGAGCCAGAGTCTAACACCCAACTAGAAGTAAAAAAAATCGTAAGGTTAGATTCAATTACGAGCATACCTTTCAAAGGTTTATCACCTTTTTTGGTCTTTAGACTCTATAGGTATTTTGGATAGTTTCTTCTCCAGTGGCCTTCAGCATGACAATGAAAATATTTTCTCTTTGCTTTGATCTTATTAGGAACTTTCTTCTTTGGCCTGTTCTTCTTTCTCTACTTCTTAGCGAATGTTACTTTCTTCTTTCTAGTAGACTTTCTCTTGAAAGAAGTCTGCTCCACAGCGAGAATAGTGCTCCTTGAACTCTTCAAGGTTCCTTCCGTAGTGATCAACATATTGACCAGTTCGGGTATAGTGCAGTCAAGTTTGTTCATATAAAAATTTATAATAAATTGACTATATGAACTTGTAAGGGATTGAAGAATTAGATCTAACTGTAATTCTTTTTTCATTTTAAGCTTGAGCTTTTCAAGCTCCTTTATATCCTTGATCACTATCATACAGTGCTCATGGACAGACTACCCTTTGCACATCTTTAGATTGAAGTCTTTTGGACACCTCGAAGCATGCAATATGGCTTTGCTTACCATACAACTCTTGCAGGTAAGTTATCATAGCCCTAGTAGTGAGCATATGCTCATGCTGGCTTTGCAACTCGTTTGACATAAAAGCTAGTATATAGCACTTGACCCAACTGTCTTTATTTGTCCATTTCTCAAAAGCAGCCCTTTGCTCAGCAGTAGGAGGGTTTGGTAACACTATAGGTTTCTGATCGAATACATGGCCTAGTTTTTTTGAGGTCAGGACAATCCTGAGATTTCTGAGCCAATCTTTACAATTTGTACTAGTCAAATGATTGATTTCAAGGATAGAGGTTAGAGAGTTTGAGGCTGACATTGTTTAACTGTGAGAGTAGAGATTCAAGTTAGACTTTTGTACTTAATTATTATATTTACTTCTAGGAACTTTAAGATGCAAACAATGACTCCCACTAATTTTTCAGATCCCTCCACTATCCAAAAAAGAAACAAAAATTCTAACATGATAAAAAATTTTTAGTGGGTGTTGCGGTCCCACCGATGCCATGCACCTCACCTAATAGTTATTGGTAACATGCACACTGATGCATAGGCAACTCTTTACTCAGATACTTCTCTAAGCATGTTGTAGTGACTTGATCTCTAAGTCATGTGGGCTCACCTAACAGTTATTGTGTAGACTTCTTAGTTAAGCCCGACCCACCATTCGCAAGTAGGTGCAAGGCTGTCATTGGGTCCCTCACCTAACAGTTATTGGACCCAACCCCATCCTTATCCTAGAGCAATTCTTTGCTAATAGCATGGTTGCGTGTTTCCGATGCAACTGAACCACTATGACCAGTCGAGAACAATCAACATCGGTAACACGCCCGCACATCTACAATTATGGAAGATCTATGGACTTAATATTTATGGAGAAGTTTAGGTTTAGGTCTCATCTAATCAGTCATCATATGACTGATCTAATTGGCATGGACTAAATCAAACTGCTAAGCAACCTTATTGAAGACTCAATCTTTCAAATTGGCCAGATAAGAGATGATCAGTGGGGGTCCCTCCGTTGCTTTTCTTAGACACCAATAAATTGGCCAGGTAAGCAAATAAAATCAATTAAATAATCACATTTCAATTACTTACTTTTGACACCAATAGGTCAATTGGTCCAAATAGGTTAACTCAAACAAATCAGGCTCAAACCAATGAGCCATATTAGGTCTTTAGGTTAATCGATTATACATATGGGACTCAATCAATTTGATCAACAATAATTGTATGATCATTTAACTTAATTGATCTGACCCTAATCAAGACTTGACTTGATTCGATCAATTACTTAATCAAATTAGACCGATATAACTCAAATCAAAAATCTTAGATGCAATCCTATTACATGACCTAATTTTTGATTTTTTCAAAACCAAAACTCTCATGCACAAACACAAATTTGAGATTCTAAAATCAAATTTTAGATCTAAATTTTTTACATAAAAGTAAGTTTTAAATCATGAAAATAATTTTTAGATTTAACATACAAACATATATCATATATATGCATATAAAATTCAGATCTACTACATGATATCATATATCTCATATACTAATCATGAATCATATCAAAAGTAATTTTTTGATCTTAAGTATGCAATTACATATCCCATATATAAATTATAAATCAGATCATAAAAAATTTTATGTTTATGCATGCATCTTCATATCATGTGAACATAAACTAGAAACAATTCTAGATCAAAATTCAGATCTATACATGCTTTGACATATTAACTATATGTTCTAAAATTAAATTTAAAATTAAATATTAGATTTAAATATTTATCTATATATCTCATGTATCAAAGAAAAATTAGATTTTAAAATTTTTTTCAAAACATGTATGATAATTTCAGCAATATGAAACCCATGGCTCTGATATCACTGTTGAAATTCGAAGTTTGGAGCATGCATGTATATTTCAAAACTTTATTTTCTAAACACCACAGTGAAATATAAGAGTAAAATATTTTTAATCCGAATCATGCATGCATAAAAATATAAAACCACAAGGATCTAGTTCATGTGCTGAAATTGACATATGCTGAAATTCAGATTATGATCAAATCGCATACCTATTTTGCAATCTTTTTTTTCGAATCTAGATATAGAAGAAAAAAGATTTTTTTCTATCTGCACAAGTATCTGATCTCTATGGGTATCCACTCAGGATCAGCCTGGAATAGCCTTCTTCAAGTTAAAGTTTTTTCTATAAGAAAATTCAGCCTGTTGAATCTAAATAAAGTCTAGATCGCGATCAACATTTGATCTCTTTTCTTGATCTTCTTTTTCTCTTCTTCTCTTGCCTTTCTTTCTTATTTTGTGCTGCTACCAAACATCAAGAACCAACACAGAGGAAATGCCCAACCAGCCTCGACGTGGAAGAGAAGGGAGGATGCCCAAGATGTGGGGTGTGTGTGGGACGCCAACGGAAAAGAGAGGGAGAGAAGAAGAGAGGGCATGGAGGACTTCTATGGGCCATGGAGCTTGCTGGTTTGAATTCTCTAGAGACCTTAAGGGAGATCTCTTTAAATAGGTATGAGGATTGAATCCTATTCAATCTCATAATACAAGTCCTACTTGCATTGGGTTTTCTCATAACTTAAGCTATTCAACTTATATTAGGAATCCTATTAGGTGCCAACTCTTGGAGCCCTTGCACCCAATATTTTACATCTTCTTTTGCACCCAAGAGATGCCCCATATGGAATCAAAAGGCCCTCTAATCATAGGACACATCCAACTTGATCCAATCAAGGTGGCACCCCATAATAACTATCAAGAAAATTAATAAGGGACTTGCACCCTTAATTCATTTGATCCATAATCTTAGACACCCAACAATTGAAATCCAAAGAATCTAATTCATTTAGGTTATTAATAGATAATTAAGTTTAAATTATCTTATCAAATAAGAAATTCAAACGAAAAGAGAAATTGGATCCAACCATATGCTAGCAAGGTTATCTCGAACCCAATCCGATTTCTCTAAACCCAATTGATACTTCATAAGCTCAATTGCTAATTTCAGACCTAATCCTTTTGTTGTGTGATCGAATAGGTTTAATTCTATCTGATAGTGAGATATATAATGATCTCTATCAAAGTATCATTGAAACTCTTTTCAATGGGTCGGAACAATTCTACTCTAACTCATCAAGGATTGTCGATCCAGAACAATCCTATTGAGCTCTCACAATCCACTAGTGATACCTAGCAGTATGTAGTGGTAATTCAGTGGAACTGAAATAAATCTCTAGGTATAGTTAACATTTGATTCAGTCCCTTTATCATGAATCCCGAAGAGATGGCAGGTCATGGATAAATTATCAAACCTCAACATCAGTCATATGATAGATTCAATTAGCTTAAGTTTAGTTATAATTTTTATAGAAATTCTTTTCCATCAATCACACTACTGTGGCTATAGATTCTTGGATTTAATTTCTCAAATCTCATAGGACTACTCCTTTCTATCAAGGTCGATAGATCCCATCTTGATGCACATCCTACTCCTACAGTGGACCAACTGTCGTCAATATCCACTACAAGGACTCATTGAGATCCATATTTATGTGTTAATCAAACTTCAGCAGCCTCACTACGAGCAGCAGTATCATCTCTGGTCAAAGAACCAGTCACACAACTACAGCATCAAGATGATCACTGACGATCGAGTAAAAATCCAAGTGATCTCTCATATGGTCACGCTCAGTACTAGTTGTTCTCTAACAACTATCCGCACTCATCATCCAGTATCTCTACATTGTAGATTAAAGATCCATCTATCTCAAAGGAAGTAATCTATGCGCCAGTCTATCCGGATCGATCACCATCCTCATGATGATCCTATGATTGGGAGTATTTAAAAATTAAATACATATATCTAATTCTTAACTCTTTGAAAATATATTTTAAAAATTAATTTCATAGATGATTCAAAGATATATCATACTTGAATGAAAAATAAATTTATTCTTTTATTAATCAAATCAATATATTAAGTATAAAATTGTGTCCTAGAGTTATTGCAATGTGTCAGCCATATTGGCTTCTAGGACATACATCTAACATTACCTACTTGTGAATCTTGCCTACTTGGTAAGATGACTAAGTCACCTATTAAGAAAAAAGATGAAAGAGCCAATGATGTCCTAAGTCTAATACGTATTGATGTATGCAGACCTATGAACATAAGTACCAGAAGAGGATACTGTTAGATGTGTGCCCTAGAAGCCAATCTTGACTGACACATATCTTTCTCTAGGGTATGTTTTGTACTTGTTGGACAGTCTTTAAAACCAATCATGTCTTATGTGTCCATGATTTATCCTAAAAATTAATAAACATGATTTTGTATATTCTCAAGATGTTAAGAATTTGAGACATACATCATTAGTGGTTAATTTCTAAATACTCCTGATCGAAAGATTGTCATGGAGGATAGTGATCAATCCATTTAAGATCGATGCACAAATCACCTCCCTTTAGGATAGATGAGTCTCGAGTCTACGGTGTAGAGATATTGAGGTGAGAGTGCAGGTGGCTGTTAGAGAATAACTTGCATTGAGCATGACGAACACGAGAAACCACTTGGATGTCTACTCACTCGTCAGTGATCTTCTCGATGCTGCAATGGTATAACTGATCCTTTGACTTACAGTGTGTTGGCTATTCACAGTGAGGCTGCATAGTTTGACTACACATTCCCTTGGTCTCTAGCCATTTGGGTTCTTGCTGTGTATGTTGGCTATTGTAGGTTTAGATTCGCTATTTAGAGTAGGATGAATCTAAATGAAATCTATCGATCTTGATAGAAAAGAAGAAGTCCTATGCGATTCGTAAGATTAAGTTCAGAAAATCTCTAGCTAAAGTAAGTGTGAATACTGAAAAAATATTTTCACGAGATTTACTAATGAACTCAAGTCGAGCCAATCTAGCATATGACTGACGATGGAGTTTGACGAGTTCTCCATGACCTCCATCAAGTTGGGACTCACGATAGAGATATTATATCACATGATAACTGCACCTAGGGGTTCACTTTTCTATTCTACTGGGTTGCCACTACATGTTGCTAGACATCACTAGTGAATTGTGAGAACATACTAAGATCATTTTCGGATCAACGATCTTTGTTGAGGTGAGTTGAAATCGTTTCCACCCATCGAAAAGAGTTTCGATGATACTGTGATGAAGATTATGGTATATCTCACTGTCAGATAGAATAAAATCTGAGGGATTACATACAAAAAAAAATGACCTGATCAATGACATAGATCTTATTCAAATTATCAATCGGATTGACAGTTTAAATTTTAGAAATTACTAATTTGTAATCATTACAGTTTTGGCAACTGCTAATTGTTAGCGTAGAGATTTAATTATAAATATTATAATTTTTTTGAGATTAATTAAATTATAAATTAAATTTTATTAATTTAAATTAGATTTAATTTAATTTAATATTAATTGGATTCAATTATCCAAATCAGATTTGGATTTCAAGCCTTATTGGATCAGGCTTGACAGTCTTTTCAAATTCGGCTCGTTTCAGACTCAATTTGAACCCAATTAAGACCCAACTTGAACCAGAAGAACCATGATTCAGAGAGTCCTGGTCTTCTAAGACTCTCTCTAGATATCATACCAAAAAGGAGAAGGGGTGATGGTTTTCTTGCTGCCTTTTTCCTTGCACGTGTGAAGAGAGGAGGGGTGCTAATAGTTGGCACCCCATCCTTTTGGGACTCTCTCTCTTTAAGGACAACTATCCAAATATTTTTTGAATAGATGCTTTATCAAGAGAACCTTCTAATCTAATAAGATTTGGGTATGGAATATTTTTTTTGTGCGATAAAAAACAAATTTAGGAAAGGATTGGCGTGCACTATTTGTGAAGAGGTTTCTTCTCTTGCCGCATAACATCATCTCAACCCATCTAACCTTTAATTTGGTTTTGTATGCCCAAGATCAAATCATATTTGATCTATTAAGGCATGAGGAAGTGTTTGGGTGTGGGATTATTATTTTGTGTGACAAAAATTATAACATGAGGGAGAGAGCGAGCGTGTAAGAGAAGAGGGTCTTCCTTCTTGCTGCATCTTCCTTCCAAATGCCTCTTCCTTCCTTCTCCATTTCATCTCCACACCAAGATCTGATAGAGATCAGATCTAAGAAGAAAAAAGAAAGAAAAGAAGAGAAGAAAAAGGGTTCTTCTTCTCTTCATGGTGATCTGGCTCAGATCCCATCGGATCTGCGCAAAAGAGTTCTCACAGCGATCTCCTTCTTCAAGATTTAGAAGAAGAGATCTAGATCCAAGGATAAGAAATGAGATCTGTAAGGTGCTAGCATATCGATTATCTCGGTGCTCTGATTAGATGACTCCGGATGTATGTGCAGCTGTGATCAGAATCTGGGACATCTGCAGGATCCGAGGTATGGAGATTCGATCTCTGTTTGATTTTTTTAATGATTTATTTTTTTAAAAAAATTTAGATTATGGTTAAATATTTGTATCAAGATTTTAACTATGATTTTCATATCAAATTTGGTACATGTTCAAATTAAAAATATTTTAATTTATTTATTTCTATTGCATAGATGTCTAAAAAAAATTAGAGCATAAGTTTTCTAACAGTGGTATCAAAGCACAGGTTCTGATACGAATATAAAAATCCCTTAGATTTGAAATCTAATTTTTAGAAATTAGATTTGAAGATTAATAAGGTGATCACATCATTTTGAAATAAGATTGCTCTGGTATAACCCTTTTATGCTGAATGATTATCCTAGAATGATGTAGAATATCGTTTAAAGTTAGATCTGATTTTTATGCATGCTGTAATATGATTATAGATTTATTTTAGATCTAAAATTATTTTAAATCTAAAATAAATCATGAGTTGTTTAGATCTAAAAATTTGAAAATATTAATTAGGATTTAATTTGGATTTAGTTTGATTACTGAAATTTTTCTTACATGCATAGATTCAATGTTATTGTTCATATGTTTGACATGTGAAAGATAATTAGATCTAATTTTTAATTGATTACATACGTGATATGCTAGACTAAATTCTTAGTAGCTTAGTAATCAAATTGGGATAGTCACCATGACTGTCCGGTCATAAGATGATGAAGGGATTAAAGTCTCTCTCTTGCCCATTCAATGGGTTCTTTTTTATGACATATAAGGGTGCTGACTATGATGTTTTCCATGAAGATGAATAGTGAATGAAAAATTTGTATATGATACATGTTTTAAATTTAAATTAGATTATATATGTATTTTTATATATTTTAGATTGATAAATATTATATGAGATTATTATTTTGACACACGATCTAAACTTAATTTCTGCAAAATTCTAGATCCAAAATCCTAGACTTTATTTGTATGAAAGCATGAAACCATGATTGGTATGCCTATGGAGTCAACTTAATTCTCAATTGGGTCGACTCAAGTTGTTGAGGTGAGTTGACTCATTTTTATTGGAGTCGACTTGAGATCCTGGTAGGTCAGCTC
Organism: Elaeis guineensis; assembly: GCF_000442705.2. Lineage (NCBI taxonomy): Eukaryota > Viridiplantae > Streptophyta > Magnoliopsida > Arecales > Arecaceae > Elaeis > Elaeis guineensis. The sequence goes on along the minus strand of NC_026001.2, from coordinate 37,384,587 downwards.
ATTTGTTGATGAGCCGACTCAATTATGCAAGCTAGGTCTAAAGGTTTCTATTTATCTCAGTGTGTGCTGACTCATTGTGACAAGTCAATTCATATACTAGGATGAAGTCGACTCAATTATGCAAATGTGATATTATATGAGATACAACATAAATGGTTTAGATTAAAAAATATTTTGAGATCTAAACCTAAACCCATGTACATAATGTACTTAATTGAGAATTAAGATTTGAATTTATAAGATCTAAAATTGTAAATTTAAGATCTAAATTTCAATGCATAAAACATGGACTTCAGGTATGGGTTGAACAAATTAGGTTTAGACTCTAAACTACAATTAGGATCATTGATTAGATCAGATTAGAACTTTTTTCGATTTTGAGTAGTTGATCAAACCTAATCAAGGGTTGGTTGGGATTAGGTCAAAAGGGCTCAAAATTGAATTTAGTTATAGTTAGTCAAATTGATTCACATGTGATATGAATTGATTAAGTCAAGATCAATTTGGCTCAGCAGTTCGAGCCCTGGTCTATAGGTTAACCTAATTAATTTTAATCAACCAATTTGGTGTCTAAGGCAAGTATTAGATGATGGTTATTTAATTGGTTCCGTTGTCTCACCTGTCATTGGTGTCTAAAGAAAGTAATGGGGGATCCCCACTCATCTTCACTTATTTAGCCATCTTAGGAGATTATATTTTGTATTAGGTTACTTATTGACTCGAGTTCACCCATACCGGCTAAGTTGGTCAGACATGTAATATGTTGACCTAAATCATATTACTCATTATATCAGATGTATGTGACTAATTAGAAGAGACCTGAACTTAAATCTCCTCATTAAATATTAAGTCTACTGATCTTCCACCATTGTAGAGATGTGGGTGCTTTTTTCATGTTGATCATTCTCGACTGGTTACAATGGTTCGGTTGTATTGAAAAGATACAACCACTCTATTGGCATTAGATGCCCCGAGGTAAAAATGGGGTTGGGCCCAATAACTGTTAGGTAAGGGACCCAATGACGGTTTTGCACTCACTGGTGAATGGTGGATCAGATTTAACTAAGGAATGTGTCAATAGCTATTAGGTGAGGCCACAGAACCTAGAGACCAAGTCACTGCGACATGCTTGGAGAAGCATCTGGATAAAGAGTTGTCCACACATTGGTATACGTATCACCAATAACTATTAGGTGAGGTGCAATACATCAATGAGACTACAGTACCCACTAGAATCATTTATCGTATTAAGATTTCTATTTCTTCACTCGAGGAGTGTGAGAGACTCAAAAAATTAGTGAAAGTTTTTTTGTTTATTTTTAAAGTTCCTAGAACAAACTATGGCAAGTATAATTATCTAATTAAATCTTTACTTTTTATGATCAATTCATCAGCTTCCAACCCTTTAGCTCGAATCCTAGATATCAACCACTTAATCAAAATAAATTATATATTCTAGCTCATAGTTCTTAGTTTTTAGAAATTAAACCATGATTCTTGATCAGGTTAACCTAATGTCATCAGCTTGTCTATCCATAGTCAACAAGCTATACTTGATAAATGGTTGGATATTGACAATTAGGTTAAGTGCTATAAATTGGACTTCATATTGATGAAATTCAATATATGTATAAGGACATGTAGATTGTCAATGACATGTGGATTCATCTACAATAATTATGAGATGATCAGAGTCGCACAGTGCATGAGATGCATGATGGGCAGTTTATCCATGATCGATGATCAAGGACATTGAAGAGCTTGAAAAGCTCGACATGACCATGCATAAGAAATTGCTAATGAATTTGGTCCTGTAATTTTTGATTCATATGGATAGTTTACAAAACTATTATATGAATAAATATTATAGCATTTTAATTGAATTAGTTGATATACTGGTAACTAAGGGATCTTGAAAAGTTCAAAGGTACTATTGGTGCAGAATTCTGCTGAAGCCGGAGAGGCTGGAGTCAGGATGATCGCGGCCACCGTCGGGACCTGCAAGAGAAGTCTAAACCGAAGTTGGGGGTGCTCCGATAAGATCCTCTGATGCTCAAGTCAGTACTCCGCTTCAATAGAAATGGAGACCTCCTGTGGACGACCTTGGGCAGGATGCACCCATCGACCAATTCCTTTATTAAATCCTTATTATGGAAGGGATTTTTCCTCAGATCTTCCTCAGATCTGCCTGCCCCCTCGACAGCAGCCTTGCGCTCTTGCGGGCCAGAGTCTTCTTTCTCCTCCTCCTTGCACCCCTGGGTGCCCCCTTGGGATGAGCCTCTGGAGCGAGATCCACGGTCGGGGGGCTCCTTGAAGGGCTCGGGGGACTGCGGGTTCGACGTCGGAAGGGATGTCAACGATGATGGTCACCTGAGCAGGCACGGCCGAGCTTGTCTCTTCTGTCCTGACTTTCTTCACCGACCCTGAAGTCGAGGCACCTTTTCTCTTGTGGGTCTTGAGACCCTGGGCTAACCTCCGAGCCATGCCTGTGTCCATGTCTGCAATAAAAGAAGATCAACATGGCTCAGAGATGGAATAAGAGAAAGGAGAAGCACCAAATATATATATATATATATATATATATAATGGTATCGACAGGGTTAAGAGGACTCAGGCCGACGTTGAACAAGAGTTGTTCCTTTAGAAGTTCAAAGAGGAGGGGGGCTTGATAGGCCTCGAGCTTTTTGGAGGCTTCGAGGTCGTCCCTTTCCAGGCTAGAAGCCCGACAGATGGAATCCCTCAGAGAGCCCCAAGGGGGTAATCCCAGCTCCAAGGTTGGGCACCGGACATAGAAGAACCTCTCCTTCCATTTATGGATAGAAGAGGGGGTACCTTTCAGCAACCCCTTTCTACTGAACTAGGGGGAGAAGTACCATCAGTCCTTTATCGAGGGGTGACATTTGAAGATGTAGAAATACCTAAACAGAGAAAGGGTAGGCTGGACTTCGGCTAGGTGACAAAGGGAAAGAAATCCTATCAAAAACCTAAAGGAGTTCGGCGCTACTGAGACTAGAGAAATATTCAGAAAATGAAAGAGAGCGATGATAAAAGATGAAAGTGGAAGCCGAAGTCCAGCACGGAAAGCCTCCTGGTACAGACAGAAGCAGTCAGGAGGAGGGGCGCTAGCCCGGTCAGTTGGCCCGGAAAGCTTCAGCTCATACTCTGAAGGAACTCATATTGAATCGTTATCAGTGAGAGTTCATCCGAAGTCAAAGAGCCAGGGATGGTGTCCGACGCAAAGACCAGACGAGGTTCGGTCCTAACTATGGGTTCATCTATGGTACAAGGACTTTGGGGGACTGGGGCTGACGAACTCCTAGAACCGCTAGAAGAGAAGATATCGGAAGACATTTTGGATCGAATGGAAGCCACAAAAATTCCAAAAAAAAATCAAAAAAATAGCAAACAAGCTCTCGAGGAAGCTAAACGAATGAAATATGGAGAAGAAAGAACAGAAAAATGACAAAAAGTTTCGAAACTAACCTAGGTTGGCCCGAGGAGTGCAGGAAGACGGCAAGGACGATGGAAGTCGACCCGAAGGATGCCTAAGGCCAAGAAGGATGCTAAAGGAAGCTGGGGCTCTCAGGGAAGAGGAGGGGACCAAAGGATTCTCTCAGGCAAAGTGAAACCCCTGAAGGAAGAGGACGTGTTTAAATAACCCCCGGGGTCCGGTGCAATAATGATTGCGGATCTTCTCTGGCCGACCTACGCTCACCGCGTGTCCCACTCACCATGGCAGGCGACTGAAAATGGCTGATAGCTGATAAAATTATTATTGCACCGTACTAGAGCCACGCCCCAACGAGAATTTCGAAAAATCTTTTCGGATCGCATTGGTTTGAAAAGACTCCGGTACCAGCGCGTCAAATGCCAAAATATCTGGAAACCACCGAGTGCAAAATTTGAGGGAGGCAACTTCGACTGTGAGAATTTCTCTGTACTTCTTTCATTCGGATCTCGAACTCGAAAGTAGGGAAACTGGTGTTGGGTGTAAAATACCCCCAGTCAAAGTTTGCAAAAGGCCGACCCTTCCAGGGCTTTACCGGCTTCCGACCTTGTGTGACGTCTTTCTGAACTCCCTCGACCGTCCGGACTTCTCCGATAATGAGCTTCTCCATTCATCTACCGGGCCGCTCCAAACACTCTCTAGGCTTCACTATCAGTCGATCTTCTACAGTAATCAACTATTCTGTGAATCTCTTCTGGACTTCTCCCAGCCACGATCGACTTTACTCCAGACTCCTTCCAGGCTTCATTGATGTTCGAACTTTCCCAACAATAGGACTACAGTAGCCAGGTTCCATCCAAATTTTTATGGTGGTCGACCGCCTTCTGAATTTTATCTGGGCTCCTACGGGAGCCGGATCCCAGACAAACTTCTACCGCAAGCAATCTACTCCGAACTTCTACCGCAAGCAGTCTACTCCGAACTCCTACTGCAAGCAGTATACTCCGAACTTCCACAGCGAGCGATCTACTCCGGATCTCTACTGTAAGCAAATTCCATCCAAGCTTCTACTATAAACAAATTTCTTTCAAACTTCTATCACAGGCAGACTTCAGCCCAGCTCCTACAGTGGACGGATCCCAGACGAGCTTCTATAATGGGATAGGCTCCATCAGTCAGGTCACTACTCTGAGCTCCCACGACAATCGATCTTCGATCGAGCCTCTACAATAGAGGCCTTCTTTCAGCCTTCGATAAAAACCAGACTCCGTCTGAACTTCCATAGCGGATGGATTCCGGATGAGCTTCTACAACAGACGGGCTCCAGCAGTCGGATTTCTACAGCGGCCGATTGCCTCCGGTATCTGCCGAACCTCCCCAGCCATCAACCTTCAATAGCGTCAGTCGGACTTCAACAACGCCATCCAGACTTCCACAAGATCCCCAGACTCCTCTAGCGGACGAACCTCCCCAACGCCATCCGGAGTCTACCATCGGCTGACCCTCCGCCAGATTCTTCATGAAACCAGACTTCTCTGATGGATAATCTTCAAACGAGCTTCCACATCAGGCAAATCCTAGATAGACTTCTCTAGCAATCGGACTACTACCAGACTTCTTCAACAGGCGATTCCTGTCCGAGCTTCTACAGCAGATGACTCCCGTCTGCAACACCAATGGCACTCAACAATCGTTAACCCATCAACAACTTTGGGAACATCCGAGCTTCTCCCAAATTGCAAGGACAGAGAGTCATTTTGCTCCATCAGACATCCCAGCCGAGCTTCAGCCGACAGGCCCAAACTTTCTGACAAGTCATGACAATGGCCACTACCCCACTCCACTCTCTGTAACAGATTCCATGTGGTCCCACCACTCTCTGGTAAGTCGTGACAATGGACACCACTCCGCTCTCCATAACAAACCCCACGTGGCTCTAAACAGCCCACTGACGCCACTACTCTTCGCAACAAACTCTGCCGGCCATGAATGGCCCACTACCAGGCAGTTACGGACGTCGCTGTCAATCAATTATGCTCCTCTGTCTATAAAAGGGACCCCCCAGATACATTATTCTCTAAGCTCTAAACTCTGTCTCAAAACTCTGCTAAAATTTCTCCTCGAGTACTCCATTTCTGTTGAAGCAGAGTACTGACTTGAGCATCGAAGGGTCTTGTCGGAGCACCCCCAACTCTGATTTAGACTTTCCTTGCAGGTCCCAACGGCAGCCGCGGTCATCCTGACTCCAGCCTCTCCGGCTTCGACGAAATTCTGCACCAACAGGTACAAAACTGGAGAACCTAAAGAATTATTTACATACCTTCAGAAATATGTCGAATTGCTCAAATTTAATCTTACGATTTTTTCTTTTTCATTAGACTATAGTACATATTGCACACTTTAATATAGAGTCTAAGAAAGGAAGAAGACTGAGGGAAGGTGAAGTGACTCTTTTGAGTCAGCAATGGTGCAAAAGTTGCACTAAGTCATGGGCACCTAATCTCGGTGATTACTGTTTAAATTTAATTTTTATCATTTGCATAGTGATGCATTTATGAAAATTATTTGAGCAAATAGTGAATGCTATTGGGTTTGAGAGATCCAGAACTAAATAACCTGAAGTATACAGATGGTTCTCTTGGCTAGGTCATGTATGAGAAGAAATGATCTGCTGACTAGAGAAAATGGGTATTTGGGCTCATTGACTGTTAAGTCATATCTAGTCTGTAAATCACCTCTTTGAGGATTAATGACCAAGCTATCCTTATGGATCAAAGGGATAGGACCACTGAGATACTTACCTTAGTACACATACGATGTGTATGGCCCATTTGATGAGTCAGACTAGGAGGTTATCACTACATCATCTTTACCGATGAGCAGTCATGGTATAGGTATGTATGTGAGATATAAATCTGAAAGACTTTAAAATGTTCAAAAAATTGAGATGTGAAGTAGAAAAGATAAATCAAAAAATTTCTAAAGATATTTCGATTAGATCAAGGATGCAATACCAAATAGAGAATTTATCAATTATCCAAAGAGAATGACATAGTTTTATGATGAATTCTCCTAGTATAGCTCAACTCAATGGTGTATATGTGAGGAGCAATGGTGCTATATGAGATATGGTTTAATCCATCATGAATATCACTAATTTAATTATTATTTGTTTAAGAATAAGATTTAATTTTTGAAATTTAAATTAGATTTTCTCTAAAGTTGGTTTCACCATACCATATAAGATATGAATAGTGGACAAGTTAGAGGATAGATCTGTGAGAACTCATTTATGGGATATCCTAAAAGAGTTTGGGATGTTACTTTTTCTTTCCAGTGATTCACAATGTGACTGTGAGCAATAATACTGGTTTCCTTGGAAATAATGGAGGGATGAACTCAATGAGAAAAATCTCTAAAGAATAATGAGACACAGGATCTGTACCACCTATTTAAGATAAGCCGATATATATGTAGTACTTCCTCCACCTCATAGATATAGTAGAATTTTTCATCCTTTATAAAGGTATTTGGTATTCTTACAAAGGATTCAGAAAAAATATTTCTCGAGGAAGATTGGGAACATAGGGATGATCTCAAAACCTATAATGATATGATATGAGAAATCATGTAGTTACATGAAGATCAGTGGGAGAGTCCCATACCGACATCGATTATAATATGGTTACATATAGAATTTTCTTTTCAAATACTTAGGTCAAATATTTTGAAAATAAAAGTATATAGAGATAGATCTTAAAAGGATGTTTGATTTTCACAGACAAGTACATAGAAGAGGTGCTGAAAGAGTTCAGCATTAAAACCTCCAAGAGGATCCGTTATCCTCTTACGGATAGGTGTATACCATGTTATGTACTCAACTTGGTATATCTTGCTGTGAAAGTCACGAGCAAATACTAGTCGAATCCAGGCTGGGAGCATTGGATTACTATAAAAGTGTCCCTAAGTACTTAAGAAGCACTAAGAGATTATTCCTCATCTTTGAAGAAGGTTTAGAGCTAAGAGTGGGAGGATACATTGATGCTAATGGTAGAATATCTACATTAGTATGTATTCTTGAGTTATTTTGGTTCGGTATATTGGAAGGATTTCAGACAATCGAACAATAGAAGCTGAATATGCTGTAGATGTGTAGGATGCATTTTGATTTTTATGATAGTTATGGAACTAGATATCATACCATTAGATGTTGTAACATTGTATTGCAAAGATAATGGTCCATAACCCTTGCTAAGGAGCCAAGGTCTCACAAGAAGACCATGCACATAAAACAAGGATATACGGATTACCTCAAGTAAAAATATATGGAGGTACAGAGAGTAGACTCCACATTATAGTGGTAGGCCCAAGTCACTTAGCCAGCTAAACATCGAAGCCTGTCATCTGAAGATGGAGATCAAATATATAGCAGATTGGCTTTAGTGTAAGTGAGAGTTTGTTAGATGTGTGCCCTACAAGCCAATCTAGGCTGACACATATCTTTCTCTAGGACATGTTTTATACTTGTTGGGTAGTCTTTAAAATCAATGATATCTTATGTGTCTATAATTTGTTCTAAAAATTAACAAAGATGATTTTGTATATTCTCAAGGTGTTAAGAATTTGAGACATACATCATTAGTGCTTAATTTCTAAATGCTCCTGATCGAAAGATCGTCACAGAAGACAGTGATCAATCCATTTAAGATTGATGCACGGATCACCTCTCTTTAAAATAGATGAGTCTCGAGTCTGCAGTGTAAAGACACTGGGGTGAGAGTATAGATGGTTGTTAGAGAATAATTTATACTGAGAGTGACCAACATGAGACACCACTTCGATATCTACTCACTCATCAGTGATCTTCTTGATGCTGTAATGGTGTGACTAATCTTTTGACCTACGGTGTGTTGGCTATTCATAGCGAGGCTACATAGTTTGACTGCACGTTCCCTTGGTCCCTAGCTATTTAGGTCTTTGCTATGTGTGTTGGTTATTGTAGGTTCCGGTTCACTGTTTGGAGTAGGACGCACCTAGATGAAATCTATCGATCTTGATAGAAAAGGAGAAAGTCCTATGCGATTCGTAAGACTGAGTTCAGAAAATCTCTAATCAGAGTAAGTATAAATACCAAAAAAGAGTTTCTATGAGATTTGCAAATGAACTTTAGTCGAGCCAATTTAGCATATGATTGACGATGGAGTTTGATGAGTTCTCCATGACCTCCGTCAAGTCAGAACTTACGATAGAGGGATTGTATCACACGATAACTGCATCAGGGGTTCACTTTTCTATTCTGTTGGATTATCACTATATGTTGCTAGACATCACTGATGGATCCTAAGAACTCACTAAGATCATTTTCGAATCAATGATCTTTGTTGAGGTGAGTTGGAATTATTTTAGCCCATCGAAAAGAGTTTCGATGATACTGTGATGGAGATCATGGTATATCTCACTATTAGATAGAATAGAACCTGAGGGGTCACACACAAAAGGAGCATGATCTGATCAATGATTTAGATTATATTCAAATTATCAATCGAATTGATAGTTTGAATTTTAGAAACTGCTAATTTATAATCGTTATAGTTTTGACAGTTGCTAATTATTAGCGTAGGAACTTAATTATAAATATTATAATTTTTTTGAGACTAATTAAATTATAAATTAAGTTTTAATTAATTTAAATTATATTTAATTTAATTTAATTTAATTTAATATTAATTAGGTTAATTATCCAAATCAGATTTGGATTTCAAGTCTGATTGAATCAGGCTTGATAGTCTTTTCAAATTTGGCTCGTTTCAGACTCGATTTGAACCTGATTAAGGCCCAACTTGAAGAAGAACTTTGATTTAGAGAGTCCTGGTTCTTTGAGACTCTCTCTCTAGATATCATACCAAAAAGGAGGAGGGGCGATGGTTTTCTCACTGCCTTTTTCCTTGCATGCATGAAGAGAGGAGGGACGCCAATAGTTGGTGCCCCATCCTTCTAGGACTCTCTCTCCTTTAGGAAAACTATCCAAATATATTTTAATAGATGCCTTATCAAGAGAACCTTCTAATTTGATAAGATTTGGGTATAAAATATTTTTTTTATGCAATAAAAAAATTTAGGAAAGGATTGGCGTGCGCTATTTGTGAAGAGGTTTCTTCTCTTGCCGCATAACATCATCTCAACCCATCTAACTTTTAATTTGGTTTTGTACACCCAAGATCAAATCAGATTTGATCTATTAAGGCATGAGGAAGTGTTTGGGCATGGGATTATTATTTTGTGTGACAAAATTATAACATGAGGGAGAGAGGGAGCATGTAAGAGAAGAGGGTCTTCCTTATTACCGCATCTTCCTTCCAAATGCCTCTTCCTCCCTTCTTCACTTCATCTCCATGCCAAGATCCGATAGAGATTATATCTAAGAAGAAAAAAAAGAGAGAAGAAGAGAAGAAGAAAAATTTTTCTTCTCTTCATGGTGATCTAGTTTAGATCCCATCGATTTGCGTGAAAGAGTTCGTATAGCGATCTCCTTCTTCAAGATCTAGAAGAAGAGATCAAGATCCAAGGATGAGGAGCGAGATCTACAAGATACTAACACATCAGTGATCTTGGTACTCCGATCAGACAGCTCCATGTAGATACCAATAGAGGTCGGGCATGTGTGCGGCTACGATCAGAATCCGAAACATCCGCAAGATCCAAGGTATGGAGATCCGATCTCCATTTGATTTTTCTAACGGTTTGTTTTTCTTTTTCAGATTTCAGATCATGGTTAAATATTTGTATCAAGATCTTAATTATAGTTTTTAGATCAAATCTAGTACATGTTCAAATTAAAAATATTTTAATTTATTTATTTCTGCTGCATAGATGTCAAAAAAAATGGAACTACACAAATGAAACTGTAGCGGTTTTCTAACATATAGTTCTACTTTATTATATTTACAGATGACCTATCGAGATATAGGTATGTCTATCTTATGAAGCATAAGTCAAAATCATTTGAAATATTCAAATGATTTTATGTTGAAGTAGAGAAATAAACTGAGAAAAGTATTAAGATCCTTCGGTCAGATCGAGAAGATGAATACCTCATCAGTGAGTTCCTGACATATCTGGAAGAGAGTGAGATTCTCTCACAGTAGATTCAAGCTGGAGCACCACAACATAACAGGATGTCAAGAGGAAGAATCGAACCTTGTTGACATGATCCGATCCACGATGGGCTTTGCGAGTCTGCCAATCTCTTTTTGGAGATATACTCTAGAAACTATCTGCTACATTTTGAAAAGATGCCCAGTAAATTTGTTAACAAAATTCTATATGAGATATGGATTGTGTTGCTCCAAGAATTAATTTTGATGATCACAAACTATTTGAGGAGACTACTAATGAGTTTTTTATCTTTGAAGAATATTTTTATGATATTTCAGGTAGTTTAAAATATTGAGTTTGAAAAGCTCCATCAAGTGTGCCAAAATTGAAGTTTCTACAAGTTGAAGAAGTTTTTGAAGCCTTTTGGAAGTGTTAATTGATTTGAAAGTATTTGAAAGTGTTTTGATGAGTTTCGGACCTTAAATACATAAAAATTAGGTTGGCACAAAATGGAGCAACCAATCTGAGTCATTCCCTTTCATTGGATAGCCGACATGTACTGTTTTGGCTTGTGGGATGACCCATGTGGGATGACTTATGCAGTGGAAAGACACCTGAGACTTAGAGACCAAAATAGAAAGCCCATCTTCTGTTTGGCCAATTGAGGCATCCCATGGGACATCTCATTGCCAGTGGGGCATCCCATTCTGGTGAGTATGCGTAACGACTAATTTTCAGTCTATTTTTGATGTATTTAATACGCATTAAATACTCTCCAACAGCTCTTAACCGATACAAAGATATTCTCAAGTACAAATGGTGATTATAAATGCTCTCTTGAAGTAAAAAATCATAAATTTTTCAAGCATTCAAAGCTCACATCCGTGAAAGTTAAAAAAATCTCTAAAAGAGAGGAAAGAAGCATTCAATCAGCTCACCAACCACTCTCCAGCTAAATCAAGTGTGTAAATTCATTAAGGATGTTCAGTAAAGGCTTCTTCTCCTTAAGTATTATATTTTTATTATATTTATTGTGCTCATTTAAGGGGTTATTATGCTGAAATTTCTGTACGCTATTTTTCTTGCTATTGTATTTTGGGTTTTGAGTTTTAGGAGGCTCAAAACTTAGATAGGTTGATCCAAACTTGAAATCGAAGTGTTGAGATTGGTTTGTATCTAAAAAATAAATATTCTTGCTTAGATAGCAAGGGTCGGAGTTGTCCGACATGTTGTATTCTTAAAATCCTCTTAGTGGATTAAATTCTCAAATAGAGATTTAGAGAGTGGTTATAGGTGCAAGGTTGGTACCAAATCACTATAAATCTTTTGTGTTTATTGTGCTTGCATCTTTTTACTTATTCTTTATACTTTTTACTTGCTTATCTATCATTTTGATTGATTTCATCTTTATAGCTAATCAATTCATTCCACTTAACAAGTATAGCACATTATTTGAGTGCACTAATCATAAAATTTTAAAAAGACCCAATTTACCCCTCTCTTGGGCTCCATATCTGAGCAACAAGTGGTATCAGAGTCTGATACTCTAGCCCTTGCTTGATTTAACCATCAAGAGCCAAAGATCAATGGCAGTCCAATTTGGTACATCTCTAGTCGAGGGACAATCCACAAACCGACCTCTACTTTTCAATGAATCAAACTACACCTATTAAAAAATTTAGATGAGAATTTTTATTCAAGCACTTGACTATAATATGTGGAGTATCTTAGTAAATGGACCTTACACACCCACTAAATTGATTGATGGTGTGTCTCTTTCTAAGTCGGAAGGTGAATGGGATGAATTTGATAAGAAAATGGCTCAGTTCAATGCTAAAGCCATGAATGTCTTATATTATGCTTTAGATATAAATAAATTCAATCATATTTTTACTTGCAATTCAGCTAAAAAAAATTGAGATAGGTTAGAAGTGAAGGAAAAACCGCTTTTTCCTGTGTAGGATCTTCCAGATTTCATCAAATCTGGGGTGGAATAAATTTTAAATTTTTATCCTACGCTATTTTAGATCTAATGTCTATTAGATCTAATTTTATTATCTGATATTTTAATTTCAAAATTAAATCTAAAAGTATGAGAAACATAGACATACCTTAAGGGTAATCTAATTACACTGTAGATGATCGCAGCACTGCTTGAGGTTCTGATATAGCCATGCAAGCGTCTGGCCTCTACCAGTATCCACTTTGGTAGGATCTAGAATGTATTCTCCTCATGATTCTATGCTCCAAAAATTAGATCTAAATCTGATTAGAAAGATCTTCAAAAGTCTTCCTGAAGTTGGAGCAGCAGCCTGTCGAAGAAGTCCTGCAGCCTTCTGTTCCAGGCATCACCACGCCTTGCACCTATGCCAGATGAATTCCAACTTCTTGGACGTGAAGAGGGAGAAAGGAGAGTAGGAAGGACATAGATAAGAGGGGAGGGGGTGGCATCCAATGGGTTTTTTGCACAAAACAAGTTCTGCCCCGAAACCCTAGGTGTAGCAGGGTTTATATAGACCCTGTATGCTGCACAATGCCACATCATTCAACCAATCAAAAAATTCTAATAAATTTTGAAAAAATTATGATTAGTGGAATGATGTCATCTAATCATATAAAATAAGAATTCCCATGCTCTCTCCTATGTTGGCACCAACAATGGATAGGCTCAAATAAGGTGGCGCCAAAGAGTCTAAGTTTATCGGGACTCTTTGGTTCTTATCCATTTGGGGCGTCCACTTAAATCCAGTTGGGCTCATGCCATAATCTGATTATGGCACCCAATTTAATTAGGTTTAGGCATGTGGATACTTTACAAAAATCCTCCAATAAGTCCTCTTCTGTTTAAGACACATATGTCAACTTTTGACAGATATCCTAAAATAAAATTGGCAGGTGCTAGAAATTAGCAGGTATTGTCTTAAATTCATCTCATGAATTAAGACAAACCTTTTCTAAGTTGGACAAGATTTATTTAAATTGAGAGAAACCTTCTCAAGGTTCTCTGGATGAGCCAGATCACATTTGGCTCAGTAGAGACAGAAAAGATTACACGAGGAGAAAGTTAGGCTCAATCGAGTGCTAGCATGATTTTTTGAACCTAATTGGATCTTATCCAAATCAATTGGGCTAGCCAATTGATGACATCCAGACCCTAACCCTTGTTTATGTGACCCAGTTAGGTTCAATTCTGTATGGTAATGAGACATGTCATGATCTCATCATCGACATCATCGAAACTCCTTTCGATGGACCAGAACTCTTCTATTCAGACAATTAGAATGATCGATCATCAAAATCATTCTAATTGCTCCCAAAATCCACCAGTGACACCTAGCAGTATATGGTGGCAACCCATCAGAATGAAGATGAACCTCTCTGTGCAGCTACCTGTGTGATTGAGTTCCTCTATCATGAGTCTCGACTGAATTAGGGTTAAGGTGAACTCGTCAAACCCAACATCAGTCATACGAATCAATCGATCGATCCGAGTCTGATGTGAAACCCCAATGGAAAACTCTTTTCCATTATTTCACTCTGCCATGGCCATGGGCTTAAGGACTCGATCTTTCAATCACCATAGGACTACTCCTCTCATCTACCGAGGTTGATAGATCCCATCTTGATGCAATCTGGTTCCTATAATGAATATGCTACAGCCAACATACACCTCAGGATTCCAAATGGCTAGGAGATCAAGTTATGATGTAGTCAAACTATAACACACTCAAGGTAAACGACGATGCACCTCATGTCAAAGAACTAGACACACAACTGCAGCATCGAGCTAGTCATCGACGAGAAGGTAGACTTCCTTATGACTGCTCGAGGTGGTCACATTCAGTACTCTCGTTCTCAACGAATACCTGTACTCTCACTCTGGTGTCTCCACACTATAGACTCAAGACTCATCTTCCTTAAAAAAGTGATCGTACACCAACCTTCCGGATCGATCACCATCCTCGTGATGATCCTATGGTCAGGAGCAGTTTATGAGTTAGTTATGTAAATTCATGCCTTAATTTTCAACTCTTGAAAATATGAATTAACATTCTCACTAACTCAAAGGATGTATCACAGACACAATGTACACAATGTGATAGAAGAATAACCCTTTTATTCATTTATAGTCAAAATTATAATTTTGCCCTTAGATATGTACATAAATGTGTAGCCGATCTGGCATCTAGGGCATACATCTAACAAACTCCCACTTGACCTAATGCCAATTGGCTACATATCTAAGTCCCATCTTCTCAAGGTGGGCTTCAATCTTCTATTGGTCCAATGGCTTAGTCTGCGGGTCTGCCACATTGTCTGTGGAGTCGACTCTCTTGACCTCGACATAACCCTTTTCGAGGTAATCACGGATCAGATGGAATTGCCGCTCGATGTGCTTGACTTCTGATGAGACCTTGGCTCCTTAGCTAAGCTATGGCACCATTATTATCGCAGTAAAGAGGTATGGCATCCGATGACATCACTCCAAGCTCTGCGGCAAACTTCTTATACCAGAATGCCTCCTTCGCAGCTTTCGATGTAGCAATGTACTCTGCCTCTATGGTGGAATCTACAATCACCATTTGCTTGAAACTCTTCCAGCTAACTGCACCACCATTCCAAATGAACAGACTCCCAGATGTCGATTTTTGATCATCTATATCAGACATAAAGTCTGAGTCATATATCCCTGAATCTGGAGTTCTCCATTCCCAAAGACTAGAAACATATCCTTAGTCCTTTTCAAGTACTTAAGGATACATTTCACAGAAGTCCAGTGCTCTTCGCCTAGATTCGACTGATATCTGCTTGTGACACTCATATCATGGGCTATATCAGGTCGTGTATATAGCATGGCATACATGAGGCTCCCTATTGCCGAAGCATAAGGGATCTTGCTCATGCGTTCAATCTCCTCAGGTGTGCTAGGGCACATCTTCTTGGAGAGATGAATGCCATGTCTAAAAGGCAATAAACCTCTTTTGGAGTTTTCCATGCTAAACCTCTTTAGCACCTCCTCTATGTACATCTTCTATGAAAGTCCCAGCATCCTATTTGGTCTATCTCTATAGACTTTAATACCCAGTATAAAGGATGCCTCTCCTAGATCTTTCATAGAGAACTCCTTAGACAACCATATTTTGACTGAGGTCAACATGGGAATGTCATTCCCAATTAGAAGGATGTCATCCACATACAATAGAGGAAGACAACTATGCTCCCACTGACCTTTTTGAACACACATGGTTCCTCCTCGTTCTTGATGAAACTAAATATTTTGATCACATCATTGAAACAAGTATTCCAACTCCGAGATGCTTGCTTAAGTCCATAAATGGACCTTTGCAGCTTGCAAACCTTGTGATCAACATCATTGGATGTGAATCCAAGCGACTGTTCCATATAGATATCTTCCTCAAGATGTCCATTTAAGAATGCTATTTTCACATCCATCTGCCATATTTCATAATCGAAATAGGCTGCAACAGCAAGTAATATGCGGATGGATTTTAGCATGGCTATGGGCGAGAAGGTATCCTGATAGTCAATGCTTTCGCGCTGACTATAACCTTTCGCTACGAGCCTAGCCTTGAATGTCTCCACATTCTCATCTGCACCTATCTTTCTCTTGAAGATCTATTTACACCCAATAGGTACAATACCTTTAGCTGGATCTACCAAGGTCCAGACTTGGTTTGAGTGCATCGAGTCAATTTCTGATCTCTTTGCCTCTAACCATTTCTCGAAATCGATATCTGATATTGCCTCGTCATAGGTCTTGGGATCATCACCATGAACCCATTTTCTGTGAGAATATTTTCTCTACATCCTCTTGTATGGTACCTAAGTACCTTTCAGGAGATAAAAAATCTTAGTCGATCTATGAGATGGAAGAGGTTGTGTTAGGACTGGTTCTAATTGATTAGGTTCCTCAGGTTCTTTAGCTCGTTGCTCTTAGGAGACATTCTCCTTGAGCTTAATTATTCTTCCGATGCCACCATCTTGAATAAACTATTTTTCAAGAAAAATAGCATTTCGACTCACAATCACATTGTGATCTTTCGAAATATAAAAATAGTATCCTAATGACTCTTTAGGATATCCTATGAATCGAGCTTTAAAAGACTTGAACTCTAACTTATCCGTCTATTGTCTCTTGACATGAGCCGGACAACCCCAAATTTTGAGATGATTCAGACTTGGCTTCTTACCATGCCATATCTCATACGGTGTGGTAGGAACGGTTTTAGAGGGAACCCTATTCAATACATAAATTGCTGTCATGAGACAATGTCCTCAAAAAAAATCAGGGAGGTCCGTGAAGCTTATCATGGAACGGACCATATCTAATAGGGTCCGATTTCTCCATTCTGAAACTTCGTTGAGTTGAGGCATTCCAGGTGGAGTCCATTGTGAGACTATGCCATTGTCCTTAAGATAGTCTAAAATTTCCAACTAAGATATTCACCTCCTCGATCTGATCGAAGAACCTTAATGGGCTTTCCTGTTTGTTTTTCTACCTCATGTCTGAATTCTTTGAACTTTTTAAAGGCTTCAGACTTGTGTTTCATTAGAAACACATACCCATACCTAGACATATCATCGGTAAAGGTAATGAAGTAGACAAAGTTGCCTCTAGCCGGCACATCAAATGGGCCGCACACATCCGTATGTACCAGGGCAAGTAGGTCTGTGGCCCTTTCCCATGTCCCACAAAAGGGAGCTTGGTCATTTTGCCTTGAAGGCATGATTCACAAATTGGATATGACTCGAAAGTCAATGGACTCAGTAGCCCAATTTTTTTAATTTGTTAACCCTGTCTTCTGCTATATGACCTAGCCTTAGGTGCCACAGATACTTATCATTTAGACTATCTCTAGGCCTTTTAATTCCTATGGCATTCACATTTTGCTCAATATTAAAAATAGATACATCAACATGTAACTGATAGAGACCATTAATAACAAAACCATTTGCAACTTTATTATTTTTATAAAAAATATTACAATGGTCCTTATGAAAGCTAATCACATAGTCTTTTTGTGCTAAACATGAAACAGAAATCAAATCCTGCTTGCTGCAGGCACATAATAACAGTCTCTTAAAACTAAATCTAATCCTAATGGTAATCACAGAGGGTAGGTTCCCACGGCCATGACAGCAACTCTTACTCCATTTCCAACGCGTAGGATCATCTCCCTATCCCTCAGCCTCCTGCTCTCCTCAAGACCCTACATAGAAGTGCACGAATGAGCACTAGAACCAGAGTCAACACCCAACTGAATGCAGAAGAAACTGTAAGATTAGATTTGATAATGAGCATACCTCCAGAAGGACCATCCTTCTTGTTCTTCAGGGTGGTCAGGTACTGAGGACAGTTCTGCTTCCAATGGCTTCTGACTGACAGTGGAAATACTTTTCCTTTTCAGAAGCCTTCTTCTTCGGTCCTATCTTCTTGTTCTTGCCATCCACCTTCTGCTTCTTCACAGACTTCTTTTTCTTTCCAGAAGACTTTCTCTTGGAAGAAGTCTCTCCACAGTAAGAACTAAGCTTTTGAACCTTTCATTGAAAGCTCAGCCGTAACCAGCATATTCATCAACTCGGCCAAGGTACATTGCATCTTATGCATATGAAAGTTCATGATGAACTGACCATATGCATCGGACAAGGACTGAAGGATCACATCAATCTGAAAATCCTTGTCTAAGATGATACCAAGCTTCTCAAGCTCCTCAAGATCCTTGATCATTGTTAAACAATGATCTTGGACTGACTGTCCATCACGCATCTTGGCCTTAAAAAGTCTTTGACAGATTTGATACTTGGCCGTGCGACTCTGTTCATCAAACAACTCTTGTAGGTGAGCCAACATTTGGCAGATAGTCAAAATATTTTTATGTTGGCGCTGCAAGTCATCAGACATTGCACCCAACATGTAGTACCTGGCTTTGTTATCATCGTTCGTCCACTTTTTCAGAGACACTCTCTGTTCAGTAGTCGGACGTGCTGGCATGGTAGGTGGATCCTGGTCCAAGACATGAGTCAATTTTTTAGAACCCAGAATAATTCTGTAGTTCCTCAACCAGTCCTTAAAATTTGGTCCAGTCAGTCTATGAGTGTCTAGAATTTTGGTCAGGGGGTTTGAGGCAGACATGTTTCCCGTAGAGAGTCAAAATTTCTAGTTAGATTTTATAATCAGACTCAACCAATTTGTTTAGGATTTTTATTTTTAAACAAATTAGACTCCACTATTTTCTCAGATCCCTACACTTCCTTGGTAGAGATGTGAAAATCTCCATGATTAGTGATTTCTAGTGGGTGGTGCGGTCTCACCAACTGGCTCATCACCTCACCTAACAGTTATTGTGATGGGTCAACCGATGAGTGGACAACTCTTGTCCAATGATTCTCTAATCATGGTGCACTCAAAATTTGGTTTCTAATTCATGAAGCTCATCGTATCTGGGATATTGCTCCAATCCTTAGTTAAGCCAAACCCACCATTTGCACGAACTAGATTCTTGATTGGGTCCCTCACCATATCCAAAATATTGAGCCCAACCCATCCTCTAATCCATAGCATCCATTGCCTAATGGACATGGTTGCGTCTTCCCGGTGCAATTGAGCCACTGTAACCAGCCGAAAACAATCAACCCCGAGAAGGGACCGCATATCCACAATGGTGGAAGACCTAGACTTAATATTTTCTTAGGGAGATTTGATTTAGGTCTCTTTAAACTTGACTTGACATAGTCATAACAATTATGACTAACCTAGTGGCATGGGTTAGCTCAAATTGTTAGCCACCTCAAATCAGAACTGGGTCGACACATATGGCCAGGTATGTGAGACCGGTGGAAGGGATATGCCATTAACTCGACAAGAACATATTCGAGTCGAGTAGCTCCCAATTAAAAACCAATCGATCACATCTGTCGAGCTTACCTTAGACACCAAATTGTCGAACCAGAACTAATTGGGTTAGCCTACAATTCAGACTCTAACCTCTGAGCAAAATTAGGTCTCAACATGATCGAGTCACATCTAAATGTGATTCGACCTTGACCCAAACTTAATTCTATTAGGCTGGTCAATTATTAGCTTTCATGATCCCACCTAACCAACTCTTGATTCGATTTGATCAACCACTAGACCTAATTGAGCTACCCAAGCCCGAACCCAATCTTATGAAAATATCTTAGATCTAAAATTTTCAATTTTAGACCTAATATAATTTCATAAACTTAATACATTAATTAAGTTTGGGTTCATAAACAAAGCATGTATAATAAATCTTAGGATTTCAGGATCTAGGATTTTGCAGAAAAGTAAGTTTTGATTTCTGATTAAGGATGAACGCGCGGCACCCCTACACATCATATGAATGCCCCATTGAATGGGAGGAGAGGGCCTTTAAATCCTACTTCGTTCTTATGATCGGATGGCCATGAGGAACACCTTAACCAGAAATATAAATTTAACTACAAAACTAGTTAGATCTAAATTAACATATCACATATACAATTTAAGATCTAACTAATACATGCTTTGCATACATCTCATATATCAAAAATCAATCTAATTAACATACTTTCAGATCTGATACATCATATGTAATATCTAAAAAATAAGATTTAAATTAAACTATTCAAAATTAAATCTATTCTAGACAAGTTACTAGATCAGTTCTACAACTAGTCTAGGCATGTAACAGATTAATTTTATGGAAAAATTAAAATTTTATTTTCTATTTTTTAATCTAATTATAACACTTATAACATCAAAAAAATAGAGAATAAATTAGATTTAATTTATATTTTAATCTCATTAAAATATAAAACTTAAGACTATTCATGGATTCAACTAATCCTAGTCTAGTCATGCATCTCATGCATGTTAGATCATCTTAGATTTAATTTTAAATATTTTAATTTTAGATTCTATCATATCTGATGTAAAATCTAAAATTATTTAATATCAGATAAATTAAAATTAAAATTAGATCTAAATTAGATATGAAATAGAGCCAACAACTTGGCTCTGATACCACTTGAAGGAAAAACTGCCTTTTTCCTGTGTAGGATCTTCCAGATTTCATCAAATCTGGGGTAGAATAAATTTTAAATTTTTATCCTATACTATTTTAGATCTAATACTTATTAGATCTAATTTTATTATCTAATATTTTAATTTCAAAATTAAATCTAAAAGTATGAGAAACATAGACATACCTCAAGGGTAATCTAATTACCCTGTAGATGATCGCAGCACTGCCTGAGGTTCTGATGTAGCCACACAAGTGCGTGGCCTCTACCAGTATCCACTCAGATGGGATCTGAAATGTCTTCTCCTCATGATTCTATGCTCCAAAAATCAGATCTAAATATGATTAGGAAGATCTTCAAAAGTCTTCCTGAAGTTGGAGCAGCAGCCTGTCGAAGAAGTCCTGCAGCCTTCTGTTCCAGGCATCACCACGCCTTGCACCTATGCCAGATGAACGTCCAACTTCTTGGACGTGAAGAGGGGAGAAAGAGAGCAGGGAGGAGATAGAGAAGAGGGGAGGGGGCAGCAGCCAATAGGTTTTTTGCACAAAACAAGTTCTGCCCCGAAACCCTAGGTGCAGCAGGGTTTATATAGACCCTGTATACTGCACAGTGCCACATCATTCGACCAATCAAAAAATTCCAATAAATTCTGAAAAAATTTTGATTAGTGGAGTGATATCATCTGATCACATTAGATAAAAATACCCATGCTCTCTCCTATGTTGGTGCCAACAATGGATAGGCTCAAATAAGGTGGCGCCAAAGAGTCCAAGTTTATCAGGACTCTTTGGTTCTTATCCATTTGGGGCGCCCACTTAAATCCAATTGGGCTCATGCCATAATCTGATTATGGCATCCAATTTGATTAGGTTTAGACATGTGGACACTCCACAAAAATCCTCCAATAAGTCCTCTTCAGTTTAAGACCCATATGTCAACTTTTGACAGATGTCCTAAAATGAAATTGGCAGGTGCTAGAAATTAGCAGGTGTTGTCTTAAATTTATCTCATGAATTAAGACACGCCTTTTCTGAGCTAAACAAACTTTATTTAAATTAAGAAAAATCTTTTCAAGGTTCTCTGGATGAGCTAGATCACATTTGGCTTAGTAGAGATAGAAAAGATTACACGAGGAAAAAGTTAGGCTCAATCGAGTGCTAGCACGATTTCTTGAACCTAATTGGATCTTATCCAAATCAATTGGGCTAGCCAATTGATGACATCCAGACCCTAACCCTTGTTTGTGTGACCTAGTTAGGTTCAATTCTGTATGGTAATGAGATATGTCATGATCTCATCATCGACATCATCGAAACTCCTTTCGATGGATCAGAACTCTTCCGATTCAGACAATTAGAATGATCGATCATCAAAATCATTCTAATTGCTCTCAAAATCTACCAGTGACACCTAGCAGTATATGGTGGCAACTCATCAGAACTGAAGATGAACCTCTCGGTGCAGCTACCTGTGTGATTGAGTTCCTCTATCATGAGTCCCGACTGAATTAGGGTTAAGGTGAACTCGTCAAACCCAACATCAGTCATAAGAATCAATCGATCGATTTGAGTCCGATGTGAAACTCCAATGAAAAACTCTTTTCCATTATTTCACTCTGCCATGGCTATGGGCTTAAGGACTCGATCTTTCGATCACCATAGGACTACTCCTCTCATCTACCGAGGTTGATAGATCCCATCTTGATGCAATCTGGTTCCTACAATGAATATGCTACAGCCAACATACACCTCAGGGTTTCAGATGGTTAGGAGATTGAGTTATGGTGTAGTCAAACTATAACACACTCAAGGTGAACCGACGATGCACCTCAGGTTAAAGAACTAGACACACAACTACAGCATCGAGCTAGTCATCGACGAGAAGGTAGACTTCCTTATGACTGCTCGAGGTGGTCACGCTCAGTATTCTCGTTCTCAATGAATACTTGTACTCTCGCTCCGACGTCTCCACACCATAGACTCAAGACTGATCTACCCTAAGGAAGCGATCGTACACCAACCTTCCGGATCGATCACCATCCTCGTGATGATCCTATGGTCAGGAGCAGTTTATGAGTTAGTTATGTAAATTCATGCCTTAAATTTTCAACTCATGAAAATATGAATTAATATTTCTACTAACTCAAAGGATGTATCACAGACACAATGTACACAATGTGATAGAAGAATAACCCTTTTATTCATTTATAGTCAAAATTACAATTTTGCCCTTAGATATGCACATGAATGTGTCAGCCGATCTGGCATCTAGGGCACACATCTAACAAGAAGTTACACATGAAGGCACAAACCAAGTAAAAGAGTTTAAAATCAATATGCTTGTGC
The DNA here is from genome assembly GCF_000442705.2 of Elaeis guineensis. Taxonomy (NCBI): domain Eukaryota; kingdom Viridiplantae; phylum Streptophyta; class Magnoliopsida; order Arecales; family Arecaceae; genus Elaeis; species Elaeis guineensis. Next base: position 37,361,652 of record NC_026001.2, on the reverse strand, counting down.
ACAACCATGAACTATTTAAAATGAAATCTGAACAGTCAATAACTCAAATGTTCACCCATTTCACTGACATCATAAATGGTTTAAAAATTCTTGGCAAATATTATTCTAATAGTGATCTTGTGAGAAAAGTGCTTAGGTCTTTACCAAGATCGTGGGAGGCAAAGGTTATTGCAATTCAAGAAGCCAAAAATTTAAGCACTCTATCTTTGGAGGAGCTACTTGAATCTCTCATGACCCACGAGCTGACCATGAAGCAATATTCTAAGGAAGAGATCAGAAGAAAGAAGACAATCGCTCTCAAGTTGATAGCTCAAGAAGAAGAAGATTCAGAAAAATTAGAGAACAGTGAAGAAGATGAGGACTTAGCTCTAATCATCAGAAAATTCAGATATTTCATGAGGAGAGGAGACAAAGGACCAAGAGAAGACCAGCAGCTAAGGGGGAGCCAAGTAAAGAAAAGAAAAAAGAGCAGCCCATCATCTGTTATGAATGCAAGAAGTCGGACCACTTCAGATCGGACTGTCCTCAGCTCAAGAAAGGTCAAAAGAAGTTAAAAAAAAAAAAACTATGATGGCTACATTGAGCGACAGTGATGACTCCACCATAGATGAAGAATCCCATGAAAAAGCCAACCTATGCTTCATGGCACATTAAAATGAGGTAACCCCTAAAACTCAAAATGAATTTTCTTATGAAGAACTATAAGATGCTTTTTATAAACTTTTAGATGATCTAAGAAAATTAGAAGTAAAAAATAAAAATCTAAAATTAAGAAATCAAGTATTAGCTAAAGAAAAAGGAGCTAACACCAAAAATAAAGAATTGAAAATAAATAATCAATATTTATTAAAAGAAAAAATAAAATTTTAAGCTTAAACAAAATCCTAGTAAAAGAAAATCAAGATCTAAAGAAAGAGGTAACCAAGTTGAAACCTATAGTTGATAGATTTACTCTAAGTTCAAATAAACTTCAAATGATTATTGATAGTCAAAAAGCTATATATGATAAAGTTAGACTTGGCTATAATACTTTTAGAAAATAAAAATTTTTACAAAATATTTTTGTTAATGCATCCATGAGCAAATTGCCAAATATTATTTATTTTAAATGTGGCAAGATAGGACATAAACCTTATACATATTTATCAAATAAATTTATTGATAAAAATATTATAAAAATATGAGTTCTAAAAGGAACCATTGTGACTAACCCTAAAGGACCCAAGTTAGCTTGGGTACCTAAGGTTAAAACTTAACTTTATGTGTGCAAGTGTGTCTTGCATCCTAAGCAACAAAACGAAAGTGGTATCTTGATAGTGGATGCTTAAGACACATGACCGATGATGAATCTCAATTCATCACATTGGAAGCTAAAAATGGAGGGATGGTCACCTTTGGAGTAATGGCAAAGAAAAGATCATCGGTATTGGTAACATTGGTATCACTCCCTCCACTTGTATTGAAAATATGTTACTTGTAGATGGTCTGAAGCATAATCTTTTAAGTATTAATCAATTATGTGATAAAGGTTATAAAGTAGTTTTGGAATTATCTATGTACATTGTAACTTGTCCTTTTGATGATAGCACTAGATTCATTAGGCATAGGCATGGCAATGTGTGTATGATTGATTTGAATAATCTTTCCATGCAAAACATGCAATGTCTTGTGGTCATGAATGCTAAAATCAATAAGACAAGTTGGTTTTGGCACCGTAGGCTTGCACATATTAGTATGCACACACTTTCTAAAATTATTAAAAAATATTTGATTTTTGGCTTGCCAAAAATTAGTTTTGACAAAGATAAAATTTGTGATGCATATCAATTAGGTAAACAAACAAGAGTTTCCTTTAAATCTAAGAATATTGTTTCAACTTCTAAACCTTTAGAACTCTTACATATGGATTTATTTGATCCTACAAGAATAACTAGTCTAGGAGATAAAAGATATGATTTTATAATTATTGATAATTTTTTATGTTTTACCTAGATTTTATTTTTAGCTTCTAAAGATGAAGCATTTTCAGTATTTTTTAAGTTTTATCGAAAGATTTCAAATGAAAAAGTTTATCAATTATTTTAATTCATAGTGACCATAGTACTGAATTTGAAAATAAAAATTTTAAAAAATTTTGTAATGAAAAAGGCATAGATCATAATTTTTTAGCACCTAGAACACCACAACAAAATAGAGTAGTAGAAAGAAAAAATAGGATCCTTGAAGAAATGGCCCATACTATACTATGTGAAAGCAAGCTTCCAAAGTACTTTTAGACAGAAGCAATCAACACAGTATGTTACATCTTAAACCATGCTTGAATAAGATAAATTTTAAAGAAAATACCTTATGAGTTATGAAAAGATAGAAAACCTAACATAGGATACTTTTATATTTTTGGTTGCCATTGTTTTGTTTTAAATAGTAGCAAAGATAACTTAGATAAATTTGATGCTAAATCTGATGAAGCTATCTTTCTTGGCTATTCCACTTCTAGCAAAGCTTTTAGAGTATTTAATAAAAGAATATTAGTAGTGGAAGAGTCAATTCATGTAGTTTTTGATGAAGCTAATGATCTTCAATCAAGAAAGAGAGAGGATACTGATGATGCAGGTAACATAGAAGATGGAATGAAAAAGCTCACCATCAGTGACTCAAATAAATGAAACAAGAAATAATTAGAAGAAAAACTTGGGGATGAAAGCATCAATGATCAAAACACTCAAGAATAACCTCAAGATATAAGTAATCTTTCAAGAGAATAGAGGTATGTCCACAATCATTCCAAAAAATTAATTATTGATGATCCGACATAAGGAATAAGAACTAGATCCTCACTTAGAGATATTTATAATTATGTAGCTTTTGTTTCACACTTAGAACCTAAAACAATAGATGAAGCTGAAAAAGATCATTACTGGATAATTGCCATGCAAGAAGAGTTAAATCAATTTGAAAGAAATAATGTATGGATACTTGTTGCTAGACCTAAAAATCACCTCATAATAGGAACTAAATGGATATATAGGAATAAATTAGATGAAGATGAAAATGTAATCAAAATAAAGCAAGATTAGTTGCTAAAGGATATAATCAATAAAAAAAAATTGATTTTGATAAAATATTTGCTCCTGTTGCTAGACTAGAAGCCATAAGAATACTACTTGCTTTTGCTTATTTTATGAACTTTAAATTATTTCAAATGAATGTTAAAAGTATTTTTCTAAATAGTTATATTACTGAAGAAGTATATGTAGAGCAACCTTCAGATTTTGAAAATCATAAATTTTTAGATCATGTATTTAAGTTAAACAAAGTATTATATAGTTTAAAACAAGCTCCTAGAGCTTGGTATGAAAGATTAAATTCTTACTAAAAAATATTTTTTTAAGAGAAAAAGTTGATACAACTCTATTTATAAAAAGAAAAGATGAAGAAATTCTAGTCATATAGATATATGTTGATGATATTATATTTGGGTCTACTAATGAAGATTTATGTCAAGAATTTGCCATGCTCATGCAGGGAGAGTTCGAGATGAGCATGATGGGAGAACTCACTTTCTTCTTCGAACTTCAGATCAAGCAAATGAAGGAAGGATCTCCATCACCCAAAGTAAGTACACCAGAGAACTATTAAAAAAATTTAGAATAGAGAGCTCAAAAATTATAAGTATAACTATGACCTCTTTCTTTAAATTAGATAAAGATGAACATGGCAAGAATGTTGATTCAAAGCTTTATAGAGACATGATAGCTCTTTATTATATCTTACTATTAGTAGACCTGATATAATGTTCAGTGTATGCATGTGTGCTAGATATCAGTCAAATCCTAAGGAATCTCACTTAAATACTATTAAAAGAATTTTTAAATACTTAAAAAGATCACAAAATCTAGGACTTTGATTCTCAAAATAATCTTCAATGGATTTAATAGATTACTCAGATGCAGACTTTGCTGGATATAGACTAGATAGAAAAAGTACTAGTGGAACTTGTTAATTTCTAGGAGTGAACTTAATCTCTTAGTTTAGTAAGAAATAAAATTCGGTAGTGTTGGTGCAAAAATCCGCCGACGTCAGAGAAGCTGTAGTCGAGGGAGTTGCGGTCGCCACTAGGACCTGCAAAGGAAGTCTAAACCGGAGTTGGGGGTGCTCCGGCAAGACCCTCCGATGCTCAAGTCAGTTCTCTATCTCAACAAGAATGGAGTACTCGAACGAAAATTTTAGCAGAGTTTTGAGATAGAAATTAGAGCTTAGAGAATAACGTATCTGGGGTCCCCTTTTTATAGGCAGAGGGCACAACAGACTGATAGCGACGTTTGTAACCACCTGACAGTGGGCCGTTCGGGGCCAGGAGAAGTTTGTTATGAAGAGTAGTGGAGTGGAATCGTCGCCATCACCATGGCTTGCCACGTGGAGTCTGTTGCGGGGAGTAGAGCAGTGTCCGTTGTCGCGACTTGCCAGAGAGTGGAGGAGCCACGCGGTATCCGTTACAAGAAGTGGAGCAGAGTTGTGGCCATTACTGTGGCCTGCCAGGGAGTGGTGGAGCCGTGCAGTATCCGTCGCAAAAATGGAGCAGAGTCGTGGCCATTACTGTGGCTTGCTAGGCAGTCCAGGCCTGTCGATCGAAGCTCAGTTGAGGTGCCTGGCGGAGAGAGGTAGCTATCCATCTGAGAGGAGCTCGGATGTTGCTGGCGAACCTTCTACCATTGGGTGCCTTAGGCGTTAATACTGCAGGCAAGGGCCACTTACCGTAGGAGCTCGGTCAGAGACTTTCCACAGATGAAGTTTGATTTCACGTAGAATTTGGCAGAGGGTCGACTGGCAGTGGATGTCAGATGGTGCTGGAGAGGTTCATCTACTGGAAGGGTCCAGCTGCTGGATTCCGTGTGCCATAAGAATTCGTCTGGAATCTGTCCACTACAGAAGTTCGATCGGAGTCCGATCTCCATAGAAGCCCGGATGGGGATCATTTATCGAGGAATCTCGACCGAAGCCTGCCTGCAATAGAAATCCGGAAGGAATTCATCCGCAATGAAAGGTCGGGTGAAGGCTTACAGTGGGAATCCAGCGCTGACCGCTCGTAGTAGAAATTTAAAGTAGATCATTTGTAGTAGAAGCTTGGAGTGAATCGCTTGCAGTAGAAGCTCGGAGTCCGACCCTTGTAGGAGTTCGGAGGAGGTCTTCCTGCAATAGGAGTTCAAATGGAAATCCAGCTCCCGTAGGAGCTCGGACGAAGTCTACCTGTTCGGGGAAGAAGACCGGCTCCCGTAGGAGCCCGGATGAAGTCTGCCTGCAGTCGGAGTTCGGGGAAGAAGTCCGGTTCTCGTAGGAGCCCGGACGAAGTCTACCTGCAGTTGGCATTCGGGGAAGAGGTCCGGCTCCTGTAGGAGCTCGGACGAAGTCTACCTGCAGTCGAAGTTTGGGGAAGAAGTTCGGCTCCCGTAGGAGCCCGGACGAAGTCTACCTGCAGTTGGCATTCAGGGAAGAGGTCCGGCTCCCGTAGGAGCCCGGACGAAGTCTACCTACAGTCAGAGTTCGGGGAAGAAGTCTGACTCTCGTAGGAGCCCAGACGAAGTCTACCTGCAGTTGGTGTTCGGGGAAGAGGTCCGACTCTCGTGGGAGCCCGGACGAGGGCTACCTGCAGCCGGAGCTCGGGGAAGAAGTCCGGCTCCCGTAGGAGCCTGGACAAAGTCTAGAAGGTGGTCGACCACCGTAGACACTTGGGTGGAGTCCGTCCGTCGTGGAGAATCCGATCGACACTGGTCGGGGTTTATCCGTCGATAGAACTCGAGAGCGTTGCGGAGGCTCGACCACCGAAGGGGTTCGAAAAGATGTCACCGAAGGTCGGACATCGGTAGAATCCCTGGAGGGTCACTCCTGACACGAACTTCGGCTGGGGGATATTTTATACCCAACAGGTAGCATTGTCTACGGTCAAGGTTGAGTATATTACAACAACTCATAGATTTTGGTATTGAACTTAAAAATATCCCCATAAGATGTGATAACACTAGTGCCATTACTTTGATCAAAAATTCAATCCAACACTCTAGGTCAAAACACATTGAAATTAGATATTATTTTATAAGAGAATATATTCAAAATAATGATATAACATTTGAATACATAAATATTAAAAAATAACTAGCTGGCATTTTCACCAAAGCACTAAATGAAAATAAATTTTATAAAATTAGAAGAGAATTGGACATCTTAGATCCTTCTGCTTGAACTCTAATCATAATTTCACTCTCAAAATCTTTCTACAATCTCTTAACTTCATTATCTTAATTTTGGGAGGCATCTATCTTTTTTTGAGATTTTTTCAAGATAATTAAAAAATCATCAATGCTATTCAGATACCATCTTAGATTTTTTTCATTGAAATATTCCATCAAAAATCATACCAAAATTTATTTGGACTCCCATAATCATCTCAAGTCGATATGACCCATTTCAAATTTTTTCTCTTGAATTTTTTTCATTTTTAAATATTTTTTCCATTGTCTGATACATACCTTGGATGGGGCGTCCCATGGGAGCTCCTCACCGACCTCAAATCCACCCAAAATCTTGGATCTCCATCTCAAATCCTAGAGCAAACTCTCTCTCTCTCTCTTGGCATACCCTCTTGCTCTCCATCAAATCTCAAGCCCTAACTTGCAAAATCTGTGACAATCACCCCTAAACCCTCTTCTCCTCTTCATTTCCATCCATCCCTCATCCCTCTCTATCTTTTTGACTGATTTTCCTCCTCTCCTTAGGACAATGGCCCCCAATATGAGGTTGCCACAGAGAAAGAAGTCAGTGAGGTCCTTGGAGGCTGAGAAATGAAGAAAGAAGACAGCTCAAGCATCAGCTCAAGCCTCTCCACCGATCACACCAAGTAAGATCCCTCTATCTGCAAGAAAAGTAGCTCTGAGAAGAAATGTAGACTTTCATTTCTTAAGGAGTGATAGTTTTTCTATTGAAGAAAAATTGATTAAGCAACGATGAAGATTTTCCAACAATTTATCCGAACCGTGTACATTGATCTTGTCAAGGAATTTTACTCTAATTTAGTCTTCACTGATAAAGTTTTGAGGTCAATTATGAAGGATATCTAAATCATTCTGAATGCACTTAGGCTAGATAGACTCCTTCAGATGCCCTGTGAGGGTAGCTGCCTAGATGAGCTTCTCAGAAAAGAAATTGAACTTAGGACTATCCTTGGAAGAGAGGATGTAGAAGGTTTTTTGAATATTGAAGCCAAGGATCTGAGCATGGAGATGAGATTGCTCCACCACATGGTGTCTTGGATTTTCTTCTCTAGAGGGAAAAGATAAGATTTGATGACTGGTAGGGATATTTGCTTGATGCACCATGTTGTCTCTGAGACTCTCCTGAATCTGCCTTTTTTGATGATCGATGACATGAGGAAAGCCTTGAACAGATTTAAGGCTCCCTTGCCATATGGTATGGCTCTTACAATGATTTTTAGAGGATCTGGAGTGAGCTTTGAGGGAGAAATTATTTGTAGACTGTCAAACACCGACACCTACAATGACCACTCCCTTCGGTGCACGAGGTTTGTCAGAGTAGATGGACATTGGGTCAAGGGCCATGCAGCTGCAGTCGAGGAGGAGGATGATGAGGAGGAGCATGCTGAGGGAGAGGGTCCACCTTCACCACTTATGCCCAGGCAGAGTCAGTTGATCACTCTGTATCGGAGCTTAAGGCAGGATCCTCAGTCAATATACCCCATCGTCAAGCCGTACCGTGCCATCTTTTAGTTTGAGGGAGGATGACATGGGACTGTTAGCTGAGAGAGTGGCAGGCATTCTATCTATTCCGCAGCAACAGTTTCAAGATCAGGTTCTTCAGTAGCTCCACCAGTTTTAGTAGTATCAGGAGCAGATTTTTCAGTAGGTGCAGCAGTAGCAGGAGTATCGCCAGCCTCCGTCGAGTTTTTTTTCTGATCCTTCCTCAGACTTTTCAATCATACCACACATATCCTCATTGATAGAGCTCTTATCTGATCTGAGTACTAGACTGAAGAGTATGGAGAGTTTTCTACTCAGATTCAGTGGTAGGATTTTTGACATTGAGAGGAAGATCAGACTGATTTTAGATTCTCTATTGTAGGAGTGAGCACATCTACCACCTCTTCACCTCAGTTGGCTGACTTGACTCAAGAGATAGAGATACTCCACAGCCAACTTCGTTCTTCACTTGAGCTGATTTGAGTAGATATCAGAGACTCCAGAGACTTCGTCTCTTCTGATCTTGATGGGCTTCGAGTTTCAGTGAGGGGGTCTTGTTCCAGCTAGATGCTATTAGGACTTAGCTTCAATCCAAGCCCTCCGCATCCAGTGAGCCAACCTTTGTCTAGTTTATTGCATTCCATCCTCTGACATCTTCCTCTCAGATCAAACGCTTCAATCGAGGATGAGGCTGATTATATTTCACTTATCTTGATCTTGAACTTGATGCCTGCTCTCACTGATCTAATCTTTCTGTACTAGACTTTTAGGTTGCTTAGTTGTTGTATTTTATTTTACTAGTTGAATGTATGAGAGTTTTATGCTCATAGATATATATTATGACTCTTGTAACCTCTCTTTTTGTTGTAATTAATGAATGAGGTTATCCTTTATTATCACTTTATATGGCCCACTATTTTTGAATGAATGAATGAATGAATGAATGACTATTACATTTGGATGATGCACACTATTATTCTGATACCTGATGTACAACCATTAAAAATCTTATTCTCTCTAGTCCATTTTTGATGATGTCAAAAAGGGAGAGAAAGTAGTGTAGACTTGTCTATCTGAATTTTTTAAATTTTTTAAAAATTTTATTCTGATATGATACAGTATTTTACTTTGATATGCCTCTAATATGCCCATTTTTCACTCTGATATGTCTATTTTTATTTTTATTTTGATACTTTTTAAAAAATACTCTGATACATCTATTTCTCTTGAGTGCTCTAATATTTTTATTTTTGCCTTGATACCAAGATATCCTGATACATCTATTTTTGATTTTACAAAATACTCTAATATTTTCTCTTTTAATTCTTGCTCTGATGTTTTCATCTTTGCCTTGATATCAAAATAAGAAAAAGAGAAAGAAAGATTCTTTTTATACATATTGCTCTAATACTAAAAACAAGGAAGAGAAGAAGATTTTTTTTTATAAACCATCTTTGCTCCAATAAAAAATTTTTACAACTTGACCACTTTTTATATAAGAAAGGGAGAGATCTTTTTCAAAATGGTCAAAATAATTACTTTTATCTGTTTCATACAAGAAAGGAGAGGATTTTGTTGATTAAAAATAATCTTCAAAAAAACTCTAATACCTTCACAAATAAGTTTCAGCAAAATAAATCAAAATATTACAACTTGCTAAAAATATGTATCTCATGATTTTCTATGCTTAATCTTTGGCATGTTTTTACAAGTACTTCACAAACTCAATTCCTTAAGCTTTATGGACTTATTTTATGAACACTTAAATATTTTGTCATCATAAAAAAGAGAAAGATTGTTGCTCCAAGAATTGATTTTGATGATCACAGACTATTTGAGAAGACTACTAATGAGTTTCTTGTCTTTGGAGAATATTTTTGTGATATTTCAGATAGTTAAAATATTGAGTTTGGAAAGCTTCATCAAGTATGCCAAAATTGAAGTTTTTGCAAGTTGGAGAAGTTTTTGAAGCCTTTTGAAAGTGTTGAATTGATTTAAAAGTATTTGAAAATATTTTGATGAGTTTTGAACCTTAAATGCATGAAAAATTGAGTTAGCACAAAATGGAACGACCCATCTGAGTCATCCCCTTTCATTGGGTAGCCGGCACGCACTATTTTGGCTTGTGGCATGTTGTGGGATGACCCACATAGTGGGATGACCCCTGAGATCCTGAGATCAAAATAGAAAGTCCATCTTCTATCAGGCCAATTATGGCATCCCATGGGATGTCCCATTGCCAGTGGGGCATCCATGGGATGTCCTATTCTGACTAGCGTGCGTAACAGCTAGTTTTTAGTCTATTTTTGATGTATTTAATACATATTAAATACTCTCCAATGGCTCTTAACTAATACTAAGATATTTTTTAGTACAAATGATGATTATAAATACTCTCTTAAAGTGAAAAATCATAAGTTTTTCAAGCATTTAAAGCTCACATCTGTGAAAGTTTAAAAAATTCCTAAAAGAGAGGAAAGAAGTATTCAATCAGCTCACCAACCACTCTTCAGCTGTAATTAAGTGTGCAAATCCATTGAGAATGTTCAGCAAAGGCTTCTTCCCTTTAAGTATTGTATTTTTATTACATTTATTGTGCTCATTTAAGGGCTTGTTGTGCTGAAATTTCTGTACGCTATCTTTTTTGCTATTGTATTTTGGGTTTTGAGTTTTGGGGGCTCTAAAACTTAGATAAATTGATCTGAACCTGAAATTAGAGTATTGAGGGTTGGCTTGTACTCAAAAAATAAATATTCTTGCTTGGATAGCAAGGATTGGGGTTGTCCAATGTGTTGTATTCTTGAAATCCTCTTAATGGATTGAATTCCTAAGTAAAAATTTGGGGAGTGGATGTAGATGCAAGGTTGGCATCGAATCACTATAAATCTCTTATGTTTGTTGTGCTTGCATCTCCTTACTTATTCTTTATGTTTTTTACTTGCTTACCTATCATTTGTGATTGATTTCATCTTCATAGCTAATCAATTCACTCCACTCAATAAGTATAGCACATTATTTGAGTGCACTAATCATAAAATTTTAAAAAGATCCAATTCACCCCCCTCTTGGGCTCCATATCTGGGCAACAGATTGGGCGTAAGCTGGTGCTCTCACACCTTAGGGTCTGGGAGTATCCAGCTTATGTCAAGCATTTAAAGATAGATAAACTTGGATCGAAGTCCGACAGATGCTTGTTCGTAAGGTGTCCAAAGAAAACTAAAAGATACTACTTCTACCTTACTGTAGAATAAAACGTGTTTGTCAGTAGTCGGACAATCATTTTGAAGAAAGAGTTTCTTGGTGAGGGAGCTAATACCTGTAAAATTAAACTTGATAAAGTTCATATGGTGGAAGGACTGACACATATAAAATTAGATTTGATTAGTGAATCAAATCCAGATCCAGTAGAGGCACCATTGAGAAGATCCGGTAAAATACCGCATCAGCCAGACAGATACTATGATTTTTTAGTCTGGGATAGTGACTCCATCAAACTTGATGAGAATGATGAGAATCTGATCACCTATGTGGAGGTCATACAAAGGCCCGACTCTCAGAGATGGCTTGAGGCCATAAAGTTCGAGATGGAGTCCATAGAGATCAATGGTGTATGGACACTAGTTGATCCATCTGAAGGGATAAAATCCATAATGTACAAGTAGATTTTCAAGAGAAAAAGAAGAGCGGATGGAAAGGTAAAGATCTATAAAGCCCGTCTAGTTGTTAAGAGATACCGTCAGCGTTATGGTATTGACTATGATGAGACATTCTCTCCTGTGGCAATGCTCAAGTCCATCCGAATTATGCTTGCTATCGCTGCACACTTAGATTATGAGATCTGACAAATGGATGTCAAAACCCCTTTCCTCAATAGAGAACTGAAAGAAGAGATGTATATGATACAACCTGAAGGGTTCATATCCACAGATAGTCGAAAGTGCGCAAGCTGAATAGGTCTATTTATGGGCTTAAGCCAGTGTCTAGGAGTTAGAACATGTATTTTGATAAGGTGATCAAAATGTATGGCTTCGTTAGGGATGGAAAAGAGCCTTGCATCTATAAATGAGCTTCCAATTCTATAGTCATCTTTCTTGTGCTGTATATGGATGACATACTGTTACTAGAAAATGACATTCCAGCTTTGCAGAGTGTGAAGCTGTGGTTATCATCACAGTTCTCCATGAAGGACTTGGGAGAAGTATCCTACATTCTAGGGATGAAGATCTATAGAGATAAATCTAGAAGATTGCTTGGATTGTCTCAATCTACATACATCGATATCTTATTGAAGTGGTTCAACATGGATAATTTTAAGAAAGACTATCTTTTGATAGGTTATGAAATTACTCTTTCCAAAAAAGATTATCTGACAACTCCTGAAGAGAGAGAGCATATGAGTAGAATACCATATACTTTGGCAATGGGATCTATCTTGTATGCTATGACATGTATGAGGTCGGATGTGCCTATTCACTAGGGGTAGTGAGTAGGTACCAGTCTGATCCGGATGAAAAGCATTGGAAGATTGCAAAGGCAATTCTTAAGTATTTAAAAAATACTAAAGATCAATGGCTTATCTATGGAGACACTGATTTGAAACTTATGGGATATATTGATTTCAGTTTTCAATCAGATTATGATGACAGCAGAAGCATGTCGGACTACATATTTATCTTGAATAGAGGAGCTATTTGCTGGAAGAGTTTCAAGCAACATACTATGACTGATTCTGTATGCGAAGCAGAATATAATACTGCATTGGATGCTGCAACATATTCTGTGCCGCTATCATCGGATGTGAGAGATCGTAAACCAAGGTGATGTCGAGCTTCAGAAGATCGGTAGAAAGAAGAACTTAGCCGATCCCTTCACTAAAGCTCTTGGGATCAAAGAGTTCGATGATTTTAAATGAAAGATAAGTATAAGATACTGCCTCGATTGGCTTTAGTCTAAGTGGAAGTTGTTAGAAATTGTATCCTAAAATTAATCATGTGACGATTGAATTCTTCTTTGTATATGAGTTATTGATTAATGAATAAAAGTTATTCTGATATTTTTCATCATAAAGTAACATCTTTCTTGAACTCTTATACTGTGATGAAGTCCTTAGAACTATACTAGTGTGTGATAAAGGGAGAATTTATCGTATAGTTCTGAAACATGTTTGCGATCAAATGATACGTCATTATAGGATGATGATGTTTATCGAGTGGAGGTCATTGTATGTCATATGGGTTTGTTATCCTCTTAACTAAAAAATATGGTGACACAGATATGGCATATAGATAAAATATAACAGTACATCATCATTGAACAAGTGACTCACCTGCTGAGCATTCTGCTGTCAAGAGCTACTCATGAAGTATATGGGTATAAGTATCCTTCAGACCTGAGATCACCATAGTAACTTGCAAGTAACTCACTGTGCTTTAATATCGGACTATCTAAATTTTTAATGTAGTAACAAAAGACTACTAGATACAGTCAAGTACTTACAAAGTCTGTGTATAGATCAAGATGAGATTGATCCCTCCAAATTATTGGAGTTGATGTATTGCTGTATTTCAATTTAGCAAAGCTTTGGCCAAGATAATCCATGAGATGGATTTGAAAGGTTGAAATACAATGTGGATGAAGCAATCTCGATTGATAGTTAACCTGAGATCATTCTAGAGCATTCAGGATCAAAAGGATGAATTGTGCGGTAACCATGTGTATAGATTTTGAAATATTTTTTTATGATAATTCGATCTATCTGAATATTGAAAATCATTGCTAGATGGTATCTCGATTAGTGCAAAAATAATTTCTGTACTATCGGCTTAGTGTTTGAACCTATAGAGTCATGCACATAAGTTAGATAAAGTAGGAAGGAATTGGCTTATGTTTATATGTCCAATTTAGAATTACTTGACTTGATTGAATATATAAGCTAACTTAATTGAGAATTAAGTTATAGGTCAAATGGGATTGAAGAGTTGACTATGTCTAACTAGCACTACATATGAGGTTTAGGTTCGATCCTGAAGATAAATAGTTTCTGATTTATGATCCATGGAGCATATGAAAGATTGAATTTAAATACTAATTAATTTTAGATTACATCTAAATTAATTGAACTTAATTGGATTCAAAATTCAAGTTAGATTTGGTACAAAAATCTTAAAGAGTTTCGGATTGACAGCCTTTTGAAATTATTTCGAACCAGCTTCGAATTGGATTCGAATCGAACCCATTTTGGATGAGATATGAGAAATCCTACTTGCACTGAGATTCTCTTCTCATATGGACCAACCAACACCTAGAATGGTGCTGGTTTGGGGCATCCCATGTGGGTGAGAGAGTGGGTGCAAAATGGTTGTCATAAGTGATGGCAATTCTATCTCATATAGGAATCCTTCTTTCATGAGTATTGAACTAATTTAAATCAGATTTGAGTTAGAACTCCTATACTTATTGGGTCATGGGATTCATCTATAAATAGAGAGGGTCTCTACCTATGGATGGATAGCAAACAAATCAGATTGAGAGAAGAGAGAGAGAGGCGTGAGAAGAGAGAAGCCCTTCTTCTTCTCCTTAGCCTCTCTCCTTTAGTGCCGCCCCTTCTCCCTTGGGCGTGGGCCCTCTTTGGGCATCCCACTTGCTGATGTAAGGTGTCACACCAGCATATCTTCTCTTTCATTTGATTGGATTATGAAGAATAGAGTTCATCCTACTTTTCTGCGGCATCTGACGTGCATGCGAAGTAGAAGGTCTGTACATTCAGGCCTCCGTGAAGGTTTATATCAGATTATTTGAGATTTGATCTCTGATTTTGCTGCTAATCAGGTAAGGATTTGATCTTATTCATGTAAATTAATAGAAAAAATTTAGATGCAACTTGGGTCATCCGAAGAGAAATAGTTTTTCTTCTTTTCATTAAGATCGATGCATGGATCACCTCCTTTCTGGGCAGATGAGTCTCGGATCAGTAGTGTAGAAATATTGGGGTGAGAGTGCAGGTGGTTGTTAGAAAATAACTTACACTGAGTGTAACCAATACGAAAAACTACTTGGATGTCTATTCACTCGTTAGTGGTTGTCTCGATGTTGCAGTAGTGTGAGTAGTCCTTTGATCTGAGGTATCATCGGCTATTCATAGTAAGGCTACAGAGTTTGACTGTATATTTTCTTGATCCCTAACTATTTGGATCCTTACTATGTATGTTGATTTCAGTAGGTTCAGATTCGCTGTTAGGAGTAGGATGCATCTAGATGGAATCTATCGATCTTAGTAAAAAAGAAGAAGTTCTATGCAATTTGTGAGACTCAGTTCCGAAAGTCTTTGGCCAAAGCAAGAGTGAATACTGGAAAAAAAATTTCAAGAGATTCACAAGTGAACTTAAGTTGAGTTAATCTTACATATGATTGATGATGATATTTGATGAGTTTTTCATGATCTTCATCAAGTCAGGACTCATGATAGAAGGACTGAATTATACGATAACTATATCTAGGGGTTTATTCTTTCATTCTACTAGATTACCACTACATACTGCTAGGTGTCATTATTGGATTGTGGGACTCATTGGGCATCATCTTGATAATCGATGATCCTGAAGGATGAAATTATTCCAACCCATCAAAAAGAGTTTCGATGATATTGTGATGAAAATCACAATATATCTTACTACCAGATAGAATGAAATCTATAGGATCACACAGAAAAGAGATTTTTGTCCGATCAGATGGTTAATTAACGATTATGAATCATTGAAGGATATAATTATCAATATGATTGATGATTAATCTTATGCAAATATTGTAATTATGTAATTCACTAATTGGCTCAATTTGATTGAGCAATAAGGTTTGGATCAAGTCTAATTGAATTGGATTCATTTTGACTTGATTGGATTTGATTGAATCAAGCCTAATTATGAGAAAAATTAATTTTTAATTTGATCAAGATTTAGATTCAGTTAATTTCTTATTAGATTAGGATTTGATTGAGTAAATGGGTTTCTAATTTGATTAGGTTCCATTATCTATTTGGATCAAACCAAATCTGATTTGGTTTAAACCAAAATAAAAAACCCTAGAGTCCCATCTTCCTAGAACTCTCTCTCCCATACACGCCCTAGTTCCACGAGATATTTTGCATGCTAAAAGAGGTTTGGCATGAATAATATTGGTGTGAGAAAGGAGTGGGCATAGTAAGGGTAGGTGGCAACTCATGGTGACTCATCTATCTTATCTTCTAATCTCTTTCTTATTTTGAATTTGATTCAAATCAAGAGATAGAGATAAGATGAAAGAGATCAAGAAATAAAAGGAGATTATTAGTGGTGCCACCCTATCCCTTTTCATGATGAGAAAGAAGTTGGCATGAGAAGAAATCAGATCTGATCTCTTTCTCACGCTAATATTCTTTCTTAGCGCAAAAATTGGATTCCCTTCTTTCTTGGCATGTGGAAAAGGGGCACCTCCTTCTAACCCTAATATCCCTTGCACCCTATAAAAAGGCTCCAATTCGTGGACACTAAGATGATAAGAAATAGAGAAAAAAATTGAGAGAAAAGTTCTACTCAAAATCAAAGCCTCCTTCCTTCTTTTCTTCCTCCCGTTCTTTTTAGTTCTCAAAAGAGTTTGTGAGATCTAAGAGAGAAAAAGATCAGTCATCAAAGAGAAGATCTTACAAGGGAGCTAGCATCCTGAAAAGATCATCTCACCTCTGATTGGAATAAATTCTCATGTGAATACCTGTGGAGGTCAGGCACATGCGTGGCTAGAAGAATCGTTCAGATCTATGATCATCGACTGGGTGTAGTTCGACCCATGCAAGGTATTGAGATCCAATCTCAATATTTTTAATTTTTAATTTTTAGATTATATACATATTTTAGATCTATACACTGGTAGTATTAGATTTTATCTAATGCATGTGGGGTTAAAAGGTTTCATCTAGATCCATTTTTGCTGCCATTCAAAATTGTTTTGAAATCTATACATGCAATCTTATTCATTTTATAATAGTGATATCATAGCCAAATTTTTATGATATGTATAATCTGATTTTTGATTTAGATTTAAAAGTTTGATCAATTTAAAATTGATCTTGTGCTGGTATAAGGTTGTCCTGATATAGGATTTATCCCCTATATTGAAAAGGTTGTCCTAGCATAAGATTGATTGATTTTGAGATATATTTTCAAAACTTTTAAATTAACTTTTTAGATCTAAAAGTAAATATATGTGATATATTTTTATTCATATTAGATCTAAAATTAAAATGATTAAATGTTTGCATCGAACTGGTATAACATTGTCCTGATATAGGTTTTACCCTTTATATTGAAAAGGTTGTCCTAATTTGATGCGAAGTGATTTTTAAAAATTATTTTTAAAATATTTTAATCATTATTTTAGATCTGATAATACATGCATTTTATATGTGTATTTTTAGTTTTAGATCTAAAATTTAATATATATATGATATGTGTTTGTAGTCTAGATCTAAAACTTCATATATGTGATATATAACATTAGGTTTAGATCTGAAATAGTTTCAAGATCATAAGTCACTAATTGCATGCAATAAAAATAATCTAATTTTTTTTTAGAATCTAAAAATTATATTATTGTATGTGGGTATGGGTTGAACAAATTAGGTCTAATGATTAAACTACAATTAGGATCAATTGATTAGATCAGGCTAGAACCTATTGTGATTTTGAGCAGTTGATGGAACATAATCAATTATTGGTTAGGGTTAGGTCAAAGGGGCTTAAAGTTGAGTTTAGTTATAGTTAATCACATCAATTCATATTTTGATTTAAATTAATTGACTCAAAACCTAATTTGGCTCAGTGGTTCGAGCCCGGGTCAATAGGTTAACCTGATCGATTCTAATCGATTAATTTGGTGTCTAAAGCAAGTATCTAGATGGTGGTTATTTAATTGTTCTGTTGTTTGATCTAATCAATTCATTAGTATCTAAGAAAATCAATAGAGGGATCCCACTCATTTTAACTTATCTGGCCATTTTGGGAGATTAAATTTTGAATTAAGTTACTTATTGATTCAAGTTCACTTATGCTGACTAAGTAGATCAGACATGTGAATGTGCTGATCTAAACTTGATCAATCAGGTATCAAATTTGATGATCTAGAAGAGATCTAAACATAAATCTTCTTACTAAATATTAAGTCTAGCAGTCTTTCACCGTTGTAGAGATGTGGGTGCCTTCCTGACGTTAATCATTCTCGACTGATTACAGTGGTTCAATTGCATCGAAAAGGTACAACCACTCTATTGACATTAGATGCCTCGAGGTAGAGATAGGGTTGGGTCCAATAACTGTTAGGTGAGGATTTCAATGATGACTTTACACCCACTGGTGAACGGTGGGTCTGACTTAACTAAAAAATTGCCAATAACTATTTGGTGAGGTCACAGGACTTAGAGATCGAACCCGCTGCATCTTGCTTAGTGAAGTAATAGATAAAGTATTATCCACTCATTAGTTTGTACTTACCAATAACTATTAGGTGAGGTATGTATGGATCAGTAGAATTGTAGTACCCACTAGAAATCGATCACATATAGATTTCTATTTTTCCATCCGAGGAGTGGGGGAAATTCAATGATATAGTGGGAGCCTTATTTGTTTTTAAAGTTCATAGAATAAATAATTAACAAGTATAAATATCTAACTAAAAACTATTTTCTCTACAGATAATCTTGTCGAGTACCAACCCTTTAGCCTATATCCTTGATACTAATAGCTTGATCGGGATAAACTACAAAGATTGCCTTAGAAACTTGAGAATTGTTCTCAATTTCGAAAAGCTAACTCATGTCCTAGACTAAGATGCTCTGTGTTACCAGCTTGTCCATTCCCTAATCAATAAGCCACATTTGAGAAGTGGATGGATGAGGACAATAAGGTGAAGTATTATATTCTAGCATCCATGTCCAATGATCTTCAGCGACAGCTTGAAGACATAAGGACTGCTAAGGAGATGTTAACTCACTTGCAAGAGTTATATGGTGAGCAGAGTTGCATAACTTTTTTGAAGTCTCTCGAGACTATTCAGAGTAAAATACATGATGGACAGTCCGTCAATGATCATTGTTTGACAATGATCAAGGACATCGAAGAGCTTCAGAAACTCGAGATGAACATAGATAAGGAATTACAGGTGGATTTGATCCTCCAGTCTCTTTCTGATTCATATGGATAGTTCATTATGAATTATCATATGAATAAAATTGATAGCATTTTGCCTAAATTGCTGAATATGTTGGTGATAGCTAAGGGCACCTTGAAAGGTCTAAGGGGTATTGTTTTGAGTGTTGAGCAGGCTTCCTCTAAAAGAAAGTCTTCTTTTAAGAAAAAGAAGAAGCCTGCGAAAAAGCAAAAAAATAAGGCCAAGCTTAAGAAGTAGATTTCAAAGAAGGTCAATGATAAAAAAAAATATTTTTATTGCAATGTCGAAGGCCATTAGAGAAGAAACTGTCCGATGTACCTGACGACTATGAAGAACAGGAAGAAAGATGGACCTTTGAAGGTATGTCTGATTTGCTCATAATTGAAACTAATCTAATGATTTTCTTTTCTTCTAATTAGATTCTAAATTTTGATTCAAGTGCTCACTTGTGCACTTCTATGCAGGATCTGGAAGAAGTTAGAGGGCTGAGGGCAGGCGAGATCACTCTCCAGATTGGCAATGGAGTAAGAGTTGCTGCTGTGGCCATCGAAATCTATTCTTTATGACTACCATTAGGAATTATATTTATTTTAAAAGACTGCTATTTTGTACCTGTAGCCAGTAGAAATCTGATTGCTATATATGTACTGGCATAGGCTAACTATAATTTTTATTTTAATAAAGATATATGTGTAATTTATTTTGAAAATAAAGTTATTGCATGTGCTTTCTTAATTGATGGTCTTTATGATTTGCATATGGATGTAAGTGTTAATATTAGCAAGCAAACTGTAAATATCGTAGGGTCTAAGAGACTTAGAGATATGATTAGCCAAAAGTATCTATGACACCTTAAGTTAGGCCATATAAGAGAGGACAGACTCAACAAACTGGAGAAAGATGATCTTCTTGAGCCATTGACTTTCAAGTCTTATTCGGTTTGTGCGTCTTATCTTCAAGAAAAAATGGCTAAACTATCCTTTGTGGGACAAGGAGAAAGGGCCACTGAGATATTAGTCCTGCTACATACTGATGTCTGTGGTCCATTTGATGTACAAGTCAGGGGAGGCTATATCTACTTCATAACTTTTATCAATGATTATTCATGATATGATTTTATGTATTTGATGTATTAAAAATTTAAAGTCTTTGAAAAATTCATTGAATTCAGATATGAAGTAGAAAAACAGACCGAAGAACCCATAAAGGTTCTTCGATCAGATCAAGGAGGAGAATACCTTAACAAAAAATTTCAGACCTATCTCAAGAATAACGGCATAGACTCACAATGGATACCTCCAAGGATGCCTCAGTTCAACGGGGTATCCGAAAGGAGAAATCAGATCTTATTAGATATGGTTCGATCTATAATGAGCTTCACAGATCTTCTTATCTTTTTTTGGGGACATGTATTATTTTCTGCAATTCATCTTTTAATCGAATTTTTTCTAAATCTATTCCTACCACACCATATGAGTTATGGCATGATAAGAAGCCAACCCTTGGGTATCTCAAGATTTGGAGATGTCTGGCCCACGTTAAGCAACAGCAGGCGGACAAGTTAGAGGCTAGGTCTTTTAGGGCATATTTTATAGGATGTCCTAAGAAAACTGTGGGATACTACTTCTATCTTCTGAGGATCACAATGTAATTGTAAGTCGTCATGCTATCTTCTTGAAGAAGGAGTTTATCCAAGATGGAGGCAATGGAAGGAAGATTAAGCTAGAAGAGAAGGTCTCTGAAGAGCATCGAGTCCAAAAACTTGAACCCAATAGTGAGCCAGTAGACATGGTACCTCCTCCACCTCATAGATCAAGTAGGATCATCTGTCCTCCTAAAAGGTATTTAGGTATTCTTACAGAGGATCTAGAGGAATCATTTCTTGTTGGAGATAGGGACATTAGAAATGATCCCAAGATCTATATGTTGGATGTGTGCCCTAGAAGCCAATCTTGGCTGACACATACTTTTCTCTAAGATATATTTTGTACTTATTGGGCAGTCTTAATAACCAATCATGTTTATGTATCCATGATTTATCTTAAAAATTAACAAAGATAATTTTGTATATTCTCAAAGTATTGAAAATTTGATACATACATCATTAGTGGTTAATTTTTAAATACTCCCGATCGAAAGATCGTCACAGAGGACAGTGATCAATTAATTCGAGATCGATGCACGGATCACCTCCTTTAGGGCAAAGGAGTCTCGAGTCTGCGGTATAGAGACACTAGGGCGAGATTGCAGGCGGTTATTAGAGAATAACTTATACTGAGTGTGACCAACACGAAAAATCACTTGGATATTTACTCACTCGTCAGTGGTCTTTCTTGATGCTGTAGTAGTGTGACTGATCCTTTGACCTATAATGTGTTGGCTATTCGTAGTGAGACTATATAGTTTGATTGCACATTTTTTTGGTCTCTAGTCATATGGGTCCTTGCTGTGTATATTGGCTATGTAGGTTCAGATTTGCTGTTTGGAGTAGATATACCTAGATGGAATCTATCGACCTTGATAGAAAATGAGAAGTCCTATGCGATTTGTAAGATTGAGTTCAGAAAAATCTCTGACTAGAGTAAGTGTGAATACTGAAAAAGAGTTTTCATGAGATTCATAAATAAACTCGAGTCGAACCAATCTAGTATATGACTGATGATGGGGTTTGATGAGTTCTCCATGATCTCTATCAGTCGGGACTCTCGATAGAGGAATTGTATCATATGATAACTGCACCTTGAGATTCACTTTTCTGTTCTATTGGGTTGCCACTACATGTTGCTAGACATCACTGGTGGATCGTGAGAACTCACTAAGATTATTTTCGGATCAACGATCTTTGTTGAGGAGAGTTGGACTCGTTCTAGCCCATCGAAAAGAGTTTCGATGATACTATGATGAAAATCACGGAATGTCTCACTACCGACAGAATAGAACCTGAATAGTCACACACAAAAAGAGCATGACCTGATCAATGGCTTGAATCATATTCAAATTATCAATCAGATTGATAGTTTGAACTTTAGAAACTGCTAATTTATAAGCGTTACAGTTTTGGCAGCTGCTAATTGTTAGCATAGAGACTTAAATATAAATATTATAATTTTTTTGAGACTGATTAAATTATGAATTAAGTTTTATTTAATTTAAATTAGATTTAATTTAATTAATTTAATTTAATTTAATATTAATTAGGTTCAATTATCCAAATCAGATTTGAATTTTAGGCCTGATTGGATCAAGCTTGATAGCCTTTTCGAATTTGGCTCATTTCAGACTCGATTTGAACCTGATTGAGGCCCTATTTATACCAAATAACTTTGACTCAGAGAGCTTACATTTATTAAACCTCTCTCTCTAGATATCATGCTAAGAAGAGAAGGGCACACATTGAATCTCGCTGCTTTCTCCTTGAGTGCATGAAGAAAGGAGGAGCGCCAATAGTTGGTGCCCCATCCTTCTAGGACTCTCTCTCTTTTTGAACATCTATCCAAATTTGATTTGAATAGATGCCTTATCAAGAGAACTACCTAATCTGATTTGTTGGGGTATGAAAAAATTATTTTGTGTGACAAAAACCTTGGAAAGGAATGGGCATGCGCAAAAGGATTGGCATAAGAAGATTTCACGCGTTTCTCTTCTGGGTGCAAATTTTTTCTTTCCTTTTTTCCATAGCATTCTTCTCTATTTAGATAAGATTTGATCTTATCTCTAAGGGGTGTGATGGCTTTGTAAAGGTGTGACAAAAATAAGAAGAGAAAAAGGGTGGCGTGCGCTAAGGTGTTGTTTCTTCTTTCTTACATAAAAAATCTCCTTTCCAATGCCTCCCTTCTTTCTCCCCTTCACATCTCCATGCCTAGATCTGATAGAGATCAGATCTAAGAAGAGAAAAGAGAGAGAAGAAGAAAAGAAAAAGAGTTCTTCTTCTCTTCATAGTGATCTGATTCAGATTCCATCGGATCTGTGCGAAAGAGTTTGCGCAGCGATCTCCTTCTTCAAGATTTAAAAGAAGAGATCTAGATCCAAAGATGAAGAATAAGATCTGCAACGTGCTACCACATCGGTGATCTCAATACTCTAATCAAGTAGCTTCGTGTGGATACCAGTAGAGGTCAGACGCATGCGTGGCTACGATCAGAACCTGAGTCATCCACAGGATCTGAGGTATGGAGATCTGATCTCTGTTTGTTTTTTCTAATAGTTTATTTTTCTATTTCAGATTTTAGATCATGGATACATGTTCGTATCAAGATCTATGCTATAGTTTTTAGATTGGATCTGGTATGTGTAAATTAAAATTATTTTAATTTATTTTTGCTGATAGATGTTTAGAAAAAAATTTTGAACTACACGTACGAAATCGTAGCGTATTCTAACAGTGGTATCAGAGCATAGATTCTGATACAAATATGAAATCTTTTCAGATCTAATATTTAGTTTGTAAAAATTAGATCTAAAGGTTAGTTAGATGATCACATCATTTTGAAATAAGGTTGCCCTGGCATAACCCCTGTTATGCTGAACGATTCTCTTAGAATGATATAGAACATCGATTAAAGTTAGATTTGATTTTTATGCATACTGTAATATGATTACAGAATTATTATTTTAGATCTAAAATAAATTATATATTATTCAAATTTAAATTAGTATAAAATTTAAATATATTAATTAGGGTGTAATTTGAATCTAGTATGTTTGCTGAAATTCTTTCTACATGCATAGATTCAATATTATTATTCATATGTTTGACATATGAAAGATAATTAGATCTAATTTTTAATTGATTATATATATGATATGTTAGATTAAATTTATAGTAGCTTAGTAATTGAATTGGGATAGTCACCATGGCCGTCCGGTCATAAGATGATGAAGGGATTAAAGTCCCTTTTTCGCCCATTCGATGGGTTCTCTCTTATGATGTGTAGGGTGCCGACTGTGATATTTTCTATAAAGATGAATAATGAATAAAAAATTATATGTATGATATATTTTAATTTAAATTAGATTATGCATGTATTTTTATGTATTTTAGATCATAAAATATTATATTTGATATATGGTTTGACACATGATCTAAAACTTAAATTTTTACAAAATCTTAAATTTGAAACCCTAGGCTTTGTTTGCATGAGAGCATGAAACTGTAACTGGTATGCCTGTGAAGTCGACTTAATTCTCGATTGGGTTGACTTAAGTGCTTGGTGAGTTGGTTTATTTTTGTTGGAGTCGACTCAAGACTCTGATAAGTCGCTCGTTTGCTGATGGACCGACTCAATTGTGTAGGCTAGATATATAGATTTATGTTTATCTCAGTGTGTGCTAACTCATTGTGATAAGTCGATTCATATATCAGGGTAAATCAACTCGATTCTGCAAATAGCGATATTGTATGAGATATAATATAAATGGTTTAGATTAGAAAATATTTCAAAATCTAAACCCAAACCATGTACATAATGCACTTAATTAAGAATTAAGATTTGAAATTATAAGATTTGAAATTATGAATTTAAGATCTAAATTTCAATGCATAAAATATGAACTTTCAGATATGGATTGAACAAATTAGGTTTAGAGACTAAACTACAACTAGGATCATTGATTAGATCAGGTTAGAATCCATTCGATTTTGAGCAGTTGATCGAACCTAACAAGAATTGATTGAGATTAGGTCAAAGGGGCTCAAAATTAAAATTTAGTTATAGTTGATCAAATTGATTCACATGTGATATGAATTAATTAAGTCAAGATCAAATTTTGCTCAACGATTTGAGTTCGGGTCTATAGGTTAACCTAATTAATTCTAATCAACCAATTTGATGTTTAAGAAAGTATCAGATGATGATTATTTAATTAGTTTATTGTCTGATCCAATCAATTTGTTGGTGTCTAAAGAAAGCAATGGGGGGACCCCTACTATCTTTACTTACCTGGCCATCTTGAGAGATTAGGTTTTGTATTAGGTTACTTGTTGACTTGAATTCACCCATGCCGACTAGGTCGGTTCGATATAAAATGTGTTGACCTAAATCAGATTAATCATTACATCAAATGTATATGACTAATTAGAAGAAACCTGAACCCAAATCTCCTCAATGAATATTAAGTCTACTGGTCTTCCACCGTTGTAGAGATACGGATGCCTTTTTCGACGTTGATCGTTCTCGACTGGTTACAGTGGTTCGATTGCATCGAAAAGGCACAACCACTCTATTGGCATCAGATGCCTCGAGGTAAAGATGGGGTTGGGCCCAATAACTTTTAGGTGAGGGACCCAATGATGGCTTTGCATTTGCTGGTGAACGGTGGGTCGGACTTAACTAAGGAATGTGCCAATAACTGTTAGGTGAGGCCATAGGACTTAGAGATCAAGTTGCTGCAACATGCTTGGAGAAGTATCTGGACAAAGTGTTATCCATGCATTGATATACGTATCACCAATAACTGTTAGATGAGGTGCCATACATCGATGGGACTGCAGCACCCACTAAAACTTATTATCGCATTAGAATTTTCATTTCTCCACCCGAGGAGTATGAGAGACTCGAAAAATTAGGAGCCTTTTGTTTGTTTTTAAAGTTCTTAGAATAAACTATTACAAGTACAATCATCTAATTAAATCTTTACTCTCTGTGATTAATTCTTTCAGCTTTCAACATCCTAGCTTAAATCCTAGATATCTACCACTTAATCAAAATTAATTACATATTCTGACTCAAAATCTAAGAATAGTTCTTAGATTTTAGAAATTAAACCATATTCTTAATCAGGTCAATCCAATATCATCAGCTTATCCAATCCATAGTCAACGATCTATACTTGATAAATAGTTGGATATTGACAATTAGATTAGGTGCTATAAATTGGATTCTATAGTTGATGAGATCCAATATATACATAAGGACATGTATATTGCCAATGATATGCTGATTCATCTGTAATAGTTATGAGATGATCAGAGTCGCACAATGCATGAAATACATGATGGGCAGTTTGTCTATGATCGATGATCAAGGACATCAAAGAGCTTGAAAAGCTCAACATGATCACGCATAGGAAATTGTTAATGTATTTGATCTTGTAATTTTTGATTCATATGGATAGTTTATGAAACTATTATATGAATAAGTATTATAACACCTTAACTGAATCGATCGATATACTGGTAATTAAGAGATCTTGAAAAGTTTAGAGGTACATACCTGGAGAATCTAAAAAAATATTGACATGCTTTTGAAAAGTATGTCAAATTACTCAAAATTAATCTTATGATTTTCTCTTTTTTATTAGATTCTAGTACATGTTACGCACTTTAACATAAGATCTAAGGAAGGAAGAGGATCGAGGTAAGGTGAAGTGACTTTTTTGAGTTGGTAATGGTGCAAAAGTTGCATTAGGCCGTGGGCACCTAATCTCGAAGATTACCATTTGAATTTGGTTCTTGATCATTTGCATAGTGATGCATTTGAAAAATTATTTGAGCAAATAGTGAATGTCATTGGGTCTAAGAGATCCAGAACTAAATAACTTGAAGTATATAGATGGTATTTTTTGGCTAGGTCATGTATGAGAAGAAATGATTTACCGACTAGAGAAAATGAGCTTTTGGGCTCATTGACTGTTAAGTTATATCTAATCTATGAATCATCTCTTTGAAGATTAATGATCAAGCTGTCCTTTATAGGTTAAAGGAATAGGACCACTGAGATACTTATCCTAGTACACATACGATGTGTATGGTCCATTTGATGAGCTAGACTAGGAGGTTATCACTACTTCATCACTTTTGTCGATGAGCATCATGGTATAGGTATGTATATGAGATATAAATCTGAAAGACTTTGAAAGGCTCAAAGAATTCAGATATGAAGTAGAAAAGATAAATTAAAAAAAATCCTAAAGGTACTTCAATTAGATTGAAGATGCAATACCAAATTAGAGAATTTGTCGAATATCTAAAAAGACTGGTATAATTTTATGATGGAATTCTTCTTGTACACCTTAGATCAATGGTGTATATGTGAGGAGCGATGGCACTATATGAGATATGGTTCGATCCATCATGAACATCACTAATCTAACTATTATTTTTTTAAGAGTAAGACTTAATTTTTGAAACTTAAATTAGGTTTCCTCTAAAGTTGGTTTCATCACACCATATGAGATATGATATGGTGGACATGTAAGAGGATAGGTTTGTGAGAATTCGTTTATAGGGTATCCCAAAAAGTGTTTGAGATATCACTTTCTCTTTCCAATGGTTCACAATATGATTGTGAGCAATCATACTATTTTCTTGAAAATAATGGGAGGATGAACTCAAAGAGAAAATCTCTAAAGAAGAATGAGTCACAGGACCTTACAACCTATGTAAGATGAGCTAGTATATGTAGTACTTTCTCTACCTCATAGATCTAGTAGGATCTCCTATCTTTTAGAAAGATACTGGATTGAGAATATAGGGATGATCCCAAAGCCTACAATGACATGATATGAGGAATCATGTAGTGGGAGGGTTTTATGCTGACATCGATTATGATGTGGTTATATATAGAATTTTCTTTTCAAAGACCTAGCTCAATCATTCTGAAAATAAAAGGTCTATAGAGATAGATCCCAAAAGAATGTTTGATTTTTACAAATAAGTACATAGAAGAGGTGCTGAAAGGATTCAGCATTGAAACCTCTAAGAGAGATCCGTTATCCTCTTGGATATAGGTATATGCCATGCTATGTACTCGACTTGCTATATCTTACTGTGAAAGTCACCAGCAGATATTAGTCGAATCCAGACTGGAAGTATTGGATTGCGATGAAAATGTCTCTAAATACTTGAAAAGCACTAAGAGATCATTCCTCATCTTTGAAAAGGGTTAGAGCTAAGAGTGGAAGGATACACTGATGTTGATGGTAGAATATCTACATCAGTATGTATTCTTAAGTTATGTTGGGTCGATA
Organism: Elaeis guineensis; assembly: GCF_000442705.2. NCBI lineage: Eukaryota > Viridiplantae > Streptophyta > Magnoliopsida > Arecales > Arecaceae > Elaeis > Elaeis guineensis. Next base: position 37,333,744 of record NC_026001.2, on the reverse strand, counting down.
TGATGGAAGGGTTCCAGGCAATCGATCAATAAAAGCTGAATATGCTATAGATGTACAAGATACATTCTGATTCTTATGATAGTTGTAGACTTAGATGTCATACCATTGGATGCTATGACATTGTACTGTAAAGATAATGTCCATAGCCCTCGTTAAGAATCCAAGGTCTTATTAGAAATCCATGCACATAGAATAGATATACGCGATTACCTCAAGTAGAAATACATAGAGGTGAAGATAGTAGACTCCACATGATAGTGGTAGGCCCAAGTCACTTAGCCAGCTAAACACCAAAGTCTGTCTTCAGAAGATGGAGCTCAGGTATATGGCAGATTGACTTTAGTACAAGTGGGAGTTTATTGGATGTGTGCCCTAGAAGCCAATTTTGACTGACATATTTTTTTTTAGGACATATTTTATACTTGTTGGGCAGTCTTAATAATCAATCATATTTATGTGTCCATGATTTATCCTAAAAATTAACAAAGATGATTTTGTATATTCTCAAGGTGTTGAGAATTTGAGACATACATCTAATGGTTAATTTTTAAATACTCCTGATCGAAGGATCGTCATGGAGGATAGTGCTCAATCCATTCGAGATCGGTGCACGGATCACCTCTCTTTAGGGCAAATGAGTCTCAAGTTTGTGGTGTAGAGACACTGGGGTGAGAGTGCAGATAGTTGTTAGAGAACAACTTGCACTGAGCATGACCAACACGAGAAACCACTTGAATGTCTACTCACTCGTTAGTGATCTTTCTCGATGCTGCAGTGGTGTGACTGATAATTTAACCTGCAATGTGTTGGCTATTCGCAGTGAGGCTATATAGTTTGACTACATATTTTTTTGATCCCTAGCCATATGGGTCCCTATTGTGTATGTTGGCTATGTAGGTTCAGGTTCGTTGTTTGGAGTAGGATACACCTAGATGAAATCTATCGACCTTGATAGAAAAAGAAAAGTCCTATGCGATTTGTAAGACTGAGTTTAAAAAAATCTCTGGCTAGAGTAAGTATGAATACTAGAAAAAAAATTTTACGAGATTCATAAATGAACTCGAGTCGAACCAATCTAGCATATGACTGATGATGGGTTTGATAAGTTTTTCATGACCTCCATCAAATCGAGACTCTCAATAGAGAAATTATATCATACGATAACTGCACCTAGAGATTCACTTTTTATTCTATTGGGTTGTCACTATATGTTGCTAGACATCACTGGTGGATCATGAGAACTCACTAAGATCATTTTCAGATCAACGATCTTTGTTGAGGTGAGTTGAAATCATTCTAGCCCATCGAAAAGAGTTTCGATGATACTATAATGAAGATCACGGTATGTCTCACTATCAGATAAAATAGAACCTGAGGAATCACACACAAATGAAGTATGACCGAATCAATGGCTTGAATCATATTCGAATTATCAATCAGATTAATAGTTTGAATTTTAGAAATTACTAATTTGTAAGCATTACAGTTTTGACAACTGCTAATTGTTAGCGTAAGGACTTAATTACAAATATTATAATTTTTTTGAGACTAATTAAATTATAAATTAAGTTTTAATTAATTTAAATTATATTTAATTTAATTAAACTTAATTTAATTTAATATTAATTAGGTTCAATTATCCAAATCAGATTTGGATTTCAAGCCTGATTGGATCAAGCTTGATAGCCTTTTTGAATTTGGCTCGTTTCGAACTCGATTTGAATCTGATTGAGGCCTATTTGAACCAGATGAATCCTGACTCAAAGAGCCCAAATTCTTTGAGACTTTCTCTCCAAATATCATACCAAGAAGAAAAGGGTACATGTTAAGTCTCGCTGCTTTCTCCTTGAGCGAGTGAAGAAAGGAGGAGCGCCAATAGTTGGCACCCCATCCTTCTAGGACTCTCTCTCTTTTTGGACATCTATCCAAATTTGATTAGAATAGATGCCTTATTAAGAGAACTACCTAATCTAATTTGTTGGGGCATGGAAAAATTATTTTGTGCGATAAAATCCTTGGAAAGGAATGAGCATGCACAAAAGGATTGGCGTGAGAAGATTTCACGCGTTTCTCTTCTTGGTGCAAATTTTTTCTTTCCTCTTTTCCATGCCATTCTTCCCTATTTAGATAAGATTTGATCTTATCTCTAAGGGGCATGATGGCTTTGTAAAGGTGCGACAAAAATAAGAAGAGAAAAAGGGTGGTGTGCGCTAAGGAGTTGCTTCTTCTTTTTCTCTTAAAAATCTCCTTCCCAATGCCTCCCTTCTTTCTCCCCTTCACATCTCCACGCCTAGATCTAATAGAGATCATATCTAAGAAGAGAAAAGAGAGAGAAGAAGAGAAGAAGAAGGGTTCTTCTTCTCTTCATGGTGATCTGGTTCAGATTTCGTTTCCACTGCATAGATGTTTAGGAAAAATTTTTGAACTACACGTACGAAACCATAGCATATTCTAACACTATAATGAGACAATGTTAGATATTGACTCCAAAAAATAGATGAAAGTGATGAAGTCAGAAATTGACTCCATGCATTCCAACCAGATTTGGACCTTAGTAGATTCACCTAAAGGTATTGTACTTATTGGGTGTAAATAGATCTATAAAAAGAAAATTAGGTTGGATGATCAGGTAGAGATCTATAAGGCAAGACTAGTTGCAAAAGATTATAGTCAGCACGAAGGCATTGACTATCAGAAAACTTTTTCATCCTTGGCCATGCTAAAATCCATCTAGACTTTGCTTAGATTGTAGCTTTCAATGATTATGAAATTTGACAGATGGATGTGAAAACTACTTTTCTAAATGGATATCTTGAGGAAGATATCTATATGAGCAATCTTTGGTTTTACATCTAGTGATAATGAACACAAGGTCTGCAAGTTGAAAAAATTCATATATGGACTCAAGCAAGTATTTTGGAGTTGGAACACTCACTTTAATAATGTGATCAAAATATTTGATTTCACCAAAAATGAGGAGGAGCCATGTGTGCATAAAAAGGTCAGGGAGCACTGTTACATTCCTCATATTGTACGTGGATGACATCCTCCTGATTGAGAATGATATTCCATATTGACATCGATCAAAGTATCATTGTCAAAAGAATTTGCCATGAAAGATCTAGGAGAAGCTTCCTACATTCTTGGTATAAAGTCTATAGGGATAATTTAGAGAATGATAGGACTCTCACAGCAAATGTACATAGAGGAGGTGCTGAAGAGGTTCAGTATGAAAAACTCCAAGAGGGATCTCTTGACCCTTAGACATGGCATTCATCTCTCCAAGAAGATATGCCCTGACATACTTGAGGAGATCTGGTGCATAAGCAAGATCTCTTATGCTTCAATAATAGGGAGTCTCATGTATGCCATATTATATACATGATTTGATATAGCTCTTGCTGTGAGTGTCATGAGCAGATATCAGACGAATCCTGATGAAGAACACTGGATTATTATAAAGAATATTCTTAAGTACTTAAGAAGGATTAAGAATTTATTCTTGATCTTTGATGGAGGATCAGAGCTGAAAGTAAGGGATACACCGATTCAGACTTCATGATTGATGTCGATGATAGAAAGTCTATATTGGGGTGTATTTTCTTGTGTAATGAAGGATCCGTTAGTTAGAAAAGTTTCAAGCAATTGGTCATTACAGATTCGACAATGGAAGTCGAGTACATCGCCACCTCTGAAGCTGCTAAGGAAGCCTTCTGGTTCAAAAAGTTTGTTGCAGAGCTGGGTGTGATGCCATCAGATGCCATTGCATTATACTGGGACAACAACGATACCATAGCCCTCGCTAAAGAGCGCAGGTCTCACCAAAAGTTCAAGCATATAGAGCAGCAGTTTCACATTATACCAAATATCTGGAGAAAAGGTTTGTTAAGGTACAGAGAGTCAACTCCACGTAAAATATAGCAGACCCACTGACCAAGTCTCTCAGCCAGCAGAAGACCGAAGCTTATCTTGAGAAGATGGGTCTTAGATATATGGCCAATTGACTTTAGGTCAAGTAAGAGTTTGTTAAATGAGTGTCCTAGAAGTCAATTGTTGGTTGACATATTTTATAATTCTAGGACTTAACTTTTACTTGTAATACTTTTATTATTAATAAATGATATTTTTATTCTAATCATATTTATGTGTCCATGATTTATCCTAAAAATTAATAAAGATAATTTTTGTATATTCTCAAGGTGTTGAGAATTTAAGACATATTATTAATGATTAGTTTCTAAATACTCTCAATCAAAGGATCATCATGAAGGATAGTGATCAATCTATTTAAGATCGATGCATGGATCACTTCTCTTTGGATAGATGAGTCTCGGATCTGCAGTGTAGGGACTCTATGTTGAGAAATGTATCCTAAAGTCAATCGTTTGGATGATTGTGCTCATTCTGTAATATGATATAAATTATTAATCAATGAATAAAAATTATTTTGACATCATTTATCACAAAATGAATCTTTCTTGCTAGAACTCTTGTGTTGTAATGAAGTGCTTAGAACTATGAAGTAATCGATAAAGAAAGATTTATCGTATAGTTCTTAAACATGATCATAATCAAATGATACATCATTAAAGGATGATGATGTTTATCGAGTGAAGATCATTGTATGTCATATGGGTTGGTTATCCTCTTAATCGAGTGTGGAGATACTGGTATAGCATACAGATGAGATATAGGAGTATATCATCACTGAATAAGTGACTCACCTACTGAGTATTCTGCTATCAAGAGCAGCTCGTAAAGCATATAGACATAAATATCCTTCAGATCTGAGATCACCATAGTAACTTGTAAGTAACTTATTGTACTTTGATGTCAGACTACTTGTATTTCTAAAGCAGTGATGGAAGGCTATTAGGTTCAGTAAAGTACTTGCAAAATTTATGTGTGGATTAAGATGGAATTGACCCCTCCTGATTATATGAGCTGATGTATCACCGTATTTTAATTTAGTAAAATCTTGACTAAGATAATCCATGTGATGGATTTGAAAGGTTGGAATATAATGTGGATGATCCTTCAGGATTGACAGTTTAACTCTAGACCATCCTAGAGCATTCAGGATCAAAGAGATGAATTATACGGTAACCATATGCATAGATTTTTAAATATTATTTTGTGATTATTGACCTATCCAGATGTCAGGAATTATTACTAAATGGTAATTTTGTTTAGTACAAAAAATAGTTTCTATACTACTGACTTAGTATTCGAACCTATGGAGTCACACACAAAGTCAAGCACATAGCAAAGAATTGACCTAAGTCTATATGGTCAATTTGAAAGTACATGATTTGATTGAATAAATAGATTAACTTGATTAAAAATTAAGTTATGGGTCATACAGGATTAAACAATTGACTATGTCTAGCTAGCACTAGATATGAGGTTCAGATTCAATTTCAGAAATGAACAAGATTTGATCTTTGATCCAAGGAGTCTGTGAGAGATTAAATTTAAGTACTAATTAATTTTAAATTAGATTTGATTTAATTAGACTTAATTGGATTCATAAATTTAAGTTAGATTTGGTCCTAAATTCTAAACAATTTGGGATTGTTAGCCTATTTGAAATTGGTTTGAATCAAGATCAAATTGGATTAGAATTGACTCATATTTGATTAGATCCTTAGCATCCACTTTTACCAGAACTCTCTCTCCTTATGGCTGATCAAGGGGTGATGGGGTCTTGGTTGTTGCCACCCCACCCTTGGGTGTAGGCATGGGTGCATGTGGGCGCCTAGTGAGGCGCCAATCCTTTCTCCCTTAGGACTTCTTTGATAAGATGTAGATTAATTCAAAGCTTGTTTGAATTAAGAATCCTAATCTTATGGATCATAAAAAATTATTTATAAATAAGGAGGACCTCTAACTATTATGGCATAATAATTAGATTGTGTGCTAAAGTGAAAAAGAGAGACGAGGAGGTGTGAAGATAGAGTGGGCGCATCCATCCTTGGCATCTTCCCTTTGGGCATCCCTCTTCTCTAAGGCATGGAGTATCTTGGGCATCTCTCTTGCTAGTGTGAGGCATCACACCAAGAGACTCTCTTTCCTCCCTTGGTGCCTTATGAAGGTGCTTCAATCTGAGGCTTCATCCAGCTTTCCTGCGAAGTTTGGCGTGCATGCGAAGTAGAGAGTTTGTAGATTCAGATCTATGCGAGGTTTTGGATTCAGAATCTTTGAGATTTGATCCTATTCTACTATATATCAAATAAAGATTTAATATTTATTAATTTATTTATAGAAAATATTTAGATGCATCCTGGCTATCCATTGTATTTTGATAGAAACAAGCTTTCAATCCCATCGTTTGGTATCAGAGTTAGGCTTTGATATATGGATGTATAAATAATTTTTTTAGTTTATTTATATATTGTATGTAATTAAAATTTTATGTTAGATATTAAATCTGATTTAGATCTATTTAAATAAAATTTATGATCTAATTTTGATTAGATTACAAGAACCTAATCAATAGTTGGTTAAGATTTGTTATAAATTTGTTATAACAAAATTTTTCTTGTTACTGAATTTTGTTGGAATAACAATCTATTTTGAAATATATTTAAAATTAATTTTAATAAAATTTTAATATTATTTTTTTAGTTATGAAGTTAGACTTATTTCAAATTTAAATTGAATCTGTTTTGACATATTTTCAGATCTGATTTCTAACAAAATTCTGCACAATGTCAAAACAGATCTAACCAAAAAATTAATCTTTGTGTTCATATGTGCATCTAATTAATTTTTTATAAGATTTTAATTCTAAATTTGATATTTTATAATCAGTATAAGATATATTTTAGATTTGATATGATATATATGATACATCAAATCTAATTAGATTAGATGAAGAACATAGTTGATGAGATCAAAGTCATGTTCATGACATAAAATGTTTTGTCAAATTACATGTTGATGTGATTCTATATGAAATAAGATTTTAGACTTAGTAGTCTAGTACTTAGATTGATGAGATCACCAGACTGTCTAGTCATAAGAGAAAAAAGAGATTCATCTCCCTCTCTTGCCAATTCGATGGATTCTCTTATGACGTGTAGGAGAAGAGAAACATTTCTCTTCGGATAGTCCAGGTTGTATCTAAATTTTTTTTATTAATCTACATGAATAAGGATCAAATTCTTACCTAATTAGTAGCAGAACTAGAGATTAAATCTTTAAAAATCTAAAAAAATCCTTCACGGAGGTCTGAAAGTGCAGATGCTCTACTTCGCATACACGCTAGATGCCACAAGAAAGCAGGATGAACTTTGATCAAATCACTTTCACAACCCAATCAAATGAGAGAGGAGAGGTACTGGTGTGATGCCTCACACCAGCAAGGAGGAAGTCCACAAAAGGGCCCATGATAAGGGAGGAGGGGTGGCACCAAAGGGGAGAGGCCAAGGAGAAGAAGAAGGCTCCTTTCTTCTCATGCCTCTGTCTCTCTCTCTCTTTCTCTCTTCTCCCAATCTGATTTATTTTTTATACATCCATAGGTAAAGACCCTCTCTATTTATAGATGAATCTCATGACCCAATAAGTATAGGACTCCTAAGTCAAACATGCTTTGAATCAGTTCAATACTCATGAAAGAAGGACTCCTACATGCGATAGTATTGCCATCATATATGACAATTACATTGCACCTAATCCTTCACCCAGCAGTGTTGTACATGCAATTTTAAAAATTTTATGAAGTGAAACTATAAAATTAAATAATTTAATCTAAATTATATGCATAAGATCTAATCTAGACTACCATACCAAGACATATAATATGATTTAATATGCTTACAAGATCTAAAAATCAAACTTGCATCGATCTAATCGATGCTGCCATCTAGATCTAACCATTAGATCTAACAAAAATGATTAAGAAAGTTTAGAAACCATTATCGAACTGAAAATGCTTGATCTTTGCTGGTCCAACACTTAGATAGGCTCTTCTTCAGATTGCTCATAGCCATACGAAATCATCCGGGCTCTACAGAATATCTACACGAAGATCGATGCAGATCAGGCTCCTTGGAAGTGCTAGCTTGTAAGAATCTTTGAGGATGATTTCTTCTTTCTTCTTCAAAAGTCTTGGACACTCCAAATGAAGAGAAGATCTAGAGGAGGAAGAGGAGAAGAGAAAGAACTTCGGAGAAAAAAATAAACTTAGCAAGGAACTTAGCATATGGTGTCAACAATTGAAGCCCCCTTTAAATAGACAAGGGCTAGGGTTTTGATCCAAAGGAGAGGGCGCCAAAGAGTCCATGCCAAATACCTTTTGGGCAACCCAAAAATTTTCAAAATTCAGAGTTGGCATGAGGAAGGAACTAGGAGTCTCTCACACCCAAAAACTCTCCAAAAAAAAAAGGAAAAATTCAATTGGAACCTCCTTTCTTTCCTTGTTTGAAAAATATCTTTCCTTCCTTTCTCCTTATCTCTAATTCAGATCATATTCAAATTAGGCAGGAGATAGGATCATGACTCATCATGCTTTGCTATCCCCTCTTATTGAGCTTTCTCTCTTGATGCCAAAAAACTCAATCCAAATCCAATTTGGTGTTGAGATGAGGTGCATGGGTCCAGGGTGGCGCAAGGATAAAGAGATAGAGTCTTTATTAGCTTGGACTCTCCATTTTCAAATTAATTCTAAACCAAATCAAATCTGATTTGAATCCAATGTTAGAAATGAACCTAATCAAATTAGAAGCCCAATCATTTCAATAATTTTCTAACCCAATTAGGAATTAGCTGAGCCCAAGTTCTGATCGAATCAGGATCAAATTTCTCTTACAATCAGGATAGATCATATCAAACCCAATCTAAGTCAAACTAAATCTAATTCAATTAAACTTGATCTAAAGCTCTTTTCTCAATCAAATTGAGTTGATTAGTAATCTAATTACTAATTAATTCTTCATTAATAGTACAGTCCTAGTCCTATGTTGGAAATTATGTCTTAAAATCAATTGTGTGACGATTGAGTTCATCCTTGTATATGAATTATTGATTATTGAATAATAGTTAGTCTAGTATTTTTTATCACAAAGTGACATCTTCTTTGAACTCTTGTACTATGATGAAGTCCTTAGAACTATGTTAGTGTATGATAAAGAGAGGATTTATCGTATAGTTCTTAAACAAGTTTGCGACCAAATGATACGTCATTACGGGATGATGACGTTTATCGAGTGAAGATCGTTGTGTACCATATGGGTTGGTTATCCTCTTAACCAAAGAGTATGGTAACACTGGTATGATATACAGGTGGGATGTAAGGGTACATCATCACTGAACAAGTGACTCACCTGCTGAGTGTTCTGCTGTCAAGAGCTGCTCACAAAATACATGGGTATAAATATCCTTCAGACCTGAGATCACTATAGTGACTTGCAAACAACTCACTGTGCTTTGGTGCAGAACTACCTGGATTTTTAATACAGTGACGAAAGACTATTGGGTATAGTCAAGTACTTGCGAAGTCTGTGTGTGGATCAAGATGGGATTGACCCCTCTGGATTATTGAAGTTGATGTTTCACTGTATTTCAATTTAGTAAAGCCTTGGCCAGGGTAATCCATGAAATAAATTTGAAAGGTTGAAATATAATGTGGATGAAGCAATTTCGGTTGATAGTTAACCTGAGACCATCCTAGAGCATCCAAGTTCAAAAGGATGAATTATGCGGTAACCATGAGTATGGATTCTGAAATATTCTTTTGCATAATTCAATCTATCTGGATATCGAGAACCATCGCTACATGATTTCTCGATTAGTGCAAAAATTGATTCATGTGCTACCGACTTAGTGTTTGAACTTATGGAGTCACGCACACAAGTCAGACAAAGTAGGAAGGAATTGACCTATGTTTATATGTTCAATCTGAAAGTACTTGACTTGATTGAATATATAAACTAACTTGATTAAGAATTGAGTTATGGGTCAAACGAGATTGAAGAGTTGACTATATCTAGCTAGCACTACACATGAGGTTCAGGTTCAATCCCGAGGATGAATAATTTCTATCTATGATCCATGAACATATGAAAGATTAAATTTAAGTACTAATTAATTTTAGATTAGATCTGAATTAATTAGACTTAAATAGGTCTAAATCTAAGTTAGATTTGGTACAAAAATCCAAAAGAGTTTAGGATTGACAGTCATTCGAAATTATTTCGAACCGACTTCGAATCAGACTCGAATCGAACTTGTTTTGGATGAGATATGAGTATTCCTATTTGCACTGCAAATACCAACCCATGAAGCATGACCAAAAATTGGTTTGGTGCTTATTTGGGGCATCCCAAGTGGGTGTGGGAGTGGATGCAAAGTGGATATCATAAGTGATGGTAATTATATCTCATGTAGGAGTCCTTCTTTCATAAGTATTAGACCAATTCAAATTAGATTTGAATAAAGAGTCCTCCTCTCATTGGGTCATGAGAATCATCTATAAATAGAGAGGGTCTCTACCTATGGATAAAAGAAGAGAATAGAATAGCAAACAAATCAAATTGAGAGAAGAGAAAAAGAGAGAGAGACAGGTGTGTGAAGAGAGAGGTCCTTCATCTTCTACATCTCTCCCTTTGTTGCCGCCTTCTTTTCTTGGATGTGGATCCTTCTTGGACATCCTACCTACTGGTGTGAGATATCACATCATCACATCTCATCCCTTGATTGATTGTGTATGTGAAGCTAATTAGATTGGAGTTCATCCTACTTTCCTGTGGTGTCTGACGTGCATGCGAAGTAGAGGGTCTGCATATCCAGGCCTCCGTGAAGATTTATATTAGATAATTTAAGATTTGATCCCTGATTCTACTATGATTCAAATAAAAATTTGATCCTTAAACAAGTAGAATATTAGAAAAAAATTTTAGATGCAACTTGGGCATTCTGGAGGAAAACTGTTTCCTTCCCTTCAACTGGTGTCAAAGCAGGTCTGAAATATATACATACAAAATAAATTTTTTGTGATTATTTATATAAGATATAATTAATATTTTTTGTATGATATTAAATCTCATTTATATATATTTATATAAAATTTTTTATCTAATTTTGATTGAATTAGAGGTGCCTAATCAATGGTTGATTAAGGTTGTTATAAATCTGTTATAACAGAATTCTACTATTATTGAATTTTTGATGAAAAATAATATAAATTAAAATTTATTTTAAATTTATTTAAATAAAATTTTAATTTTATTATTTTCTTTATGAAGTAAGAATTATCTCAGATTTAAATTAGATCTATTTTGATGGATATTTAGATCTGAATCCTATCATAATTAAGTACTGTGTGAAAACAGATTTTATTAGAAATTAATTCCTTATGCATTCATATTTGTATCTAATTATTTTTTAATTTGATATCAAATCTAAAATTAATATTTTATAATCAGTATAAGATAAAGTTTTAGATTTTATATGATGTATATGATACATCAAATCTAATTGGATTAGATGAAGAACATAATTGATGAGATCAAGGATATGTTCATGATATAAAATAGTTTTATCAATAATTGTATGTTGGTGTAATTATATATAAAATTAGATTTCAGATCTTAGTAGCCTAGTACTTGGATTGATGAGATCACCAGACCATCCGATCATAAGAGATTGAAGAGATTAATCTCTCTTTTGTCCATTCGATGGGTTCTCTTATGACGTGTAGGGGTATCGTTGTGATCCAGTTTCATGAAGAAAAAAAGTGAATAAATTTTTATGTATTATTTTGATCATAAATATATTTAAATTAGATCTAAAGTAATTTATGATTCATTATAATAGGATAAAATTTAAATATAAAATTATTTTAGATCTGAATTGCATGTTAAATATGATGTAATTGTTATTGATTTAAAAGTTATCATGATACATGAGATGTATGAATGAAGTTTAGATCATACCTATGTATGTTTAATTATGAAACATATTATGAAAATTTATTTTCATGTATTGAAACATATGGTATGCTTCACTTGAAACCCTTGTAGAATAATTCTACAAATCAAAATACATGTTTCACATACTTAATTTTGAATTAAGTTTGAATGATCTAGAATTGAGAATTAAAGATCATTAAGACATCACATAATATGATGAGCAAAGGGTTAGCATGAATCAGGTCCTTTTAATAGGTTAGACCTAGGGTTAAAAACACATATGGATCAAGTAGAGAAATTGATTAAATCTAATCAAGTGTTGAATTAGATTAGGTCAGTATTTCTCTAAATCAATCTAATAGTTGAAGTTTGATCAAGTCCATGTATTTGATCCTAATAAATGGACCATGATCATGGCTCCGTGGTTGAGTCGAATCTTCTAGTGTGCCAAATCGAAACTAATTAAGCAGTTGGTGTCTAAGTTTGACAGATTCGATCAAGTGATTTTTAATTGAGAGATATTTACCTAGATGTGTCTACAGTGAGTTAAGTAAAAATCCCTCCCGCTGATCTCACTTACCTGACCAACATGGTAGATTATATTTTGATTAGGTCACTAGTCGATTCGTGGAGACCCATGCCATTAACATGAATTAGTGTGACTGATTTAGGTATCTTTAGACCAGCTTGTGTTTAATCCTTTATATGACTTGGTGAAGTCAGTGGAAGGATTTACAGCTTGTAGGTCGACTTCTTCTCTTATTCTCAATCAATGAAATCAAATCCTCTAAATTATTAGGTCTATAAAATGATAAAGTTATGAGATAACTTAGTCATTGCCTCTTATTAAGGTGTGTGATAACGAGTCCAATATTCCAAATAGGCATTAGAAGCGCCACACGCCTGGTGTCTATTACATATTGGAAAGTAATTCATCATATGACCATCACGATATACCTTTAGATCAATGCTCAGGTTGGTCGAGCCACACTCGGGCCTAAACATCCGTTTGTTGGATGCATTTGATGTGTCATATTAATGGTTGGACCTAACCAGATTTTTAGTGGAGGTGCCACACGCCTGCTAAAGGGATGTCTGGGGCAAAACCCAATGCTAGAAGTTGTTTGGAGAAATAATTATTTATGAACCTACCCATGGATGCACTAGGATTAGCCGAGCCACACTCAAACCGAATGCAGTCCGTGTGGATTCTAGTACCCGCTAAGAAATTAATGTAATACCTCGAGTTGGAGGTAAAGGCTACCAATTCACAAAAAATAGTGAGAGGACTTTTAGACTAAAGTCCATGTCTTCAGGATTAAAAAAATAATTAATATATAAATAGGCTAATATTTTCTTCTTTCAATTATGACCAACATACTATCCATTCATTCACTGTTGGACAGTGACAAGCTCACGGACCCAACTTCGATAGCTGGTATCGAAAGTTGAAGATTGTGTTGGAGCATGAGAGAATTTTATGTCCTTATGGATCAGGCATCTGAAGAACCTGCAGCTAATGCTCCTCGTTTTATGAGAGACACTTACATGAAGTGGCTCAATAATCACATAACTGTGCATTGCATGATGAGGTCAGCTATGAACAATGAACTTAGTCGTAAGTTCGAGGATGCGTAGCCTGAGGAGATGATTCAAATGTTGAATGAGTCTTTTGGTACCCTTGAGGATGCAGAGAGATATAAAACCTCCTGCGCAGTGTTCAATATCCGTATGCGAGAGGAAGCTTTAGTCACCGATCATGTATTATACATGATTGAGCAGATTGAATGCCTTAGCAAACTTGACTTTCCATTGTATGAACAGTTAGGTAAGGATACTATCCTCAATTCGCTACCGAAATCTTACCTACTCTTTCTCAATCATTATAGAATGACAAAGCCTACAGTAAACTACCATAATTTGCTAGGGTTATTGCAGATTTTTGAGAAGGATCACCAACTCCAAAAGGAGCCAGTGAATTTAGTGAGAGGTTCATCTGCAGGGCGTCAATCCTCTACGAGAGGAAAGAAGAAAAAGGTACAAAAATTTCATGCCGTCGATCTCAAGCAGAGCAAACCGTCAAAAATTGACAAGAGCCAGGCAGAGTGCTTCTTCTATAAGAAGCTGGATCATTGAAAAAAGAATTATCTTGCTTATATAGCCACCCTTGACCCAAACAGGCCTAAGAACATGAGAAAGAGGCCAGTGGTTGCTTCACAAGGTATTTATATGTAACACCTTATAATTTCTCTATTTGTGATACTACTACCTGGGTATTGGATACCGAAAGTTCTATTAATATATGCAATTCATTGCAGGGACTGTAGGTAAGTAGAAAATTTCGAGAGGGCGAGTGGTTCCTTAACATTGGAGATGGAAGCCTTGTTCCAGTTCTGGCCTTTAGAACTTTACAGCTCATCTTCGAGTCCAATAGTGTCATGTTAGATAAATGTCATTATTATCCCTCCTTTATGATGAATGTCATCTCTGTAGGTCTTTTGGCCAAACTTGGTTACAAGTTTATAATAAAGAATGATTTTTGTGATATCATTATGAATGATACTACAATTATGGGTGGATAATTAAAACATGGCATATACATAATATCATGGCCTGTTAGTATAATGTACACACCTTGTAAACATCTCAAAATAGATAATGTCAGTGAATCCTATCTTTGGCATTGTAGGCTTGGTCATGTGAACAAGAATAGGATTGACAGATTGATCAAGAAATGTGTCTTTGAGATAGATGATTGTGAATCATTGCCTACCTGTGAATCTTGTCTACTTAGTAACATGACTAAGTTACCTTTTAAAGGAAAAGGTGAAAGAGTCAGTGATGTCCTAGGTTTAATACATACTGATGTATGTGGGCCTATAAATATAAGTGCCAGAGGAGGATACTACTACTTCATTACGTTCACAGATGATCTATCGAGGTATGGATATGTCTATCTTAAAAAATATAAGTCAGAATCATTTGAAATATTCAAACGATTCCGTGTTGAAGTAGAAAAATGAACTAAAAAGAGTATTAAGATCCTTTGGTCAGATCGAGGAGGTGAATATTTCACCAGTGAGTTTCTGACATATCTGAAAGAGAATGGGATTCTCTCATAATAGACCCCTCTTGAAATACCACAACATAATGGTGTGTCCGAGAGGAGGAATCAAACCTTGTTAGACATGGTCTGATCCATGATGGGTTTTTTTAGTCTGCCAATATCTTTCTGGGGATATGCTCTAGAGACTGCCTGCTATATTTTGAATAAGGTGCCCAGCAAGTTTATCGATAAAACTCCATATGAGATATGGACTGGATGTACGCCGGTGCTCTCACATCTTAGGGTCTGGGGGTGTCCAGCTTATATCAAGCATTTAAAGGTAGATAAGCTTGGATCAAAGTCTGATAGATGCTTATTCATAGGGTACCCAAAGAAAACTAAAGAGTACTACTTCTACCTCGCTGCAGAATAAAAGATATTTGTTAGCAGCCGGGCAGTCTTTTTGGAAAAGGAGTTCCTTGGTGAAGGAGCTAATGCCTATAAAATTGAACTTGATGAAGTTCATGAGGTGGAAGGACTGACACATACAGAATTGAGTTTGGTTGGTGAATCAAATTCGGAGCCAGTAGAGGCACCATTAAGGAGATCTGGTAGAGTACTACGTCAGCCGGATAGATACTACGATTTTTTGATTCGGAACAGTGATCCTATTGAACTTGATAAGAATGATGAGGATCCGATCACCTAATTGGAGGCCATACAAAGGTCCGACTCTCAAAAATAGCTTGAGGTCATGAAGTCCGAGATGGAGTCCATGGAGATCAATAGTATCTGGACACTAGTTGATCCGTCTGAAGGGATAAAATCTACAGGGTATAAATAGATTTTTAAGAGAAAAAGAGGAGTGAACAGGAAGGTAGCATTATGGTATTGACTATGATGAGATGTTCTCTCTTGTGGCAATGCTCAAGTCCATCCAAATTATGCTTGCTGTCGCTACACACTTAGATTATGAGATCTAACAGATGGATGTCAAAATCACTTTTCTTAATAGAGAGCTGGAAGAAAAGGTATATATGATACAATCTGAACGGTTCACATCCACAGACGAGTCGAAAGTGTGCAAGCTGAAAAGGTCAATTTATGGACTTAAGCAGGCATCGAGGAGTTGGAACATGGGTTTTGATAAAGTAATTAAAATGTATGACTTCATTAGGAATGGAGAAGAGCCTTGCATCTACAAATGGACTTGCAATTCTGTGATCATTTTTCTTGTGCTGTATGTGGATGACATATTGTTACTAAAAAATGACATCTTGACTTTGTAGAGTGTGAAGCTATGGTTATCATCATAGTTCTACATGAAGGACTTGGGATAGATTTAGAAAGTTGCTTGGATTGTCCCAATCCACATACATTGATACCTTGTTGAAGTAGTTCAACATGGATAATTTCAAGAAAGATTATCTTTCGATAGGTCAAAAAATTACTCTTTTCAAGAAGGATTGTCCAACAACTCCTGAAGAGAGAAAGCGCATGAGTAGAATACCATATACTTCGACAGTGGGATCTATCATGTATGCTATGACATGTACGAGATCAGATGTGGCCTATTCACTAAGGATAGTGAGTAGGTACCAGTCAGATCTGGATGAGAAGCATTGGAAGATTGCAAAAGCAATTCTTAAGTATTTAAGAAATACTAAAGACCAATGGCTTATCTATGGAGACTCTGATCTGAAACTTATGAGATATATTTATTTCAATTTTTAGTCAGATTGTGATGACAGCAGAAGCGTGTCGAGCTACGTATTTATCTTGAATGAATGAGCTATTTGCTGAAAAAGTTTCAAGCAATATACTGTAACCAATTCTGTATGCGAAGTAGAATACATTGTTGTATCAAATGCTGCAAAGGAGGCGATGTGGTTGTGAAAGTTTATTATCAAATTGAGAGTTGTACCTTCTATTGATGGACCTATCCTACTGTATTGTGACAGCTCTAGTGTCATAGCTCAGGCGAAAGAATCTAAGTTGCACCATCACACTAAACATGTTCTACGCCGTTATCACCTAGTGCGAGAGATCATGAACCATGGTAACATCGAGCTTCAGAAG
Organism: Elaeis guineensis; assembly: GCF_000442705.2. Classification (NCBI taxonomy): domain Eukaryota; kingdom Viridiplantae; phylum Streptophyta; class Magnoliopsida; order Arecales; family Arecaceae; genus Elaeis; species Elaeis guineensis. The sequence continues at coordinate 37,316,707 of NC_026001.2, read as the reverse complement.
ATTGATGGAAAGGAGAACCTAGCCGACCCCTTTACTAAAGCTCTCAGGATCAAAGAGCTCGATGACTTCAAATGGAAGATGGGTATAAAATACTGTCACGATTGGCTTTATTTCAAATGAGAGTTGTTAAAAATTATGTCCTAAAATCAATCATGTGATGATTGAGTTTATCTTTGTATATAAATTATTGATTATTGAATAATAGTTATTATGATATTTTTCATCACAAAGTGATATCTTCTTTGAACTCTTGTACTGTGTGTTAGGATTTGATGCCTCGAGATTCAGCCTACATTGAGCCCACAATGAGATTCGCGGTGAAAAATGGAGTCCAACGAGACCAAGATCACCCGAAACGGAGCTCGGATGGAGGAGATACGAGCTTTTGAAATCGGCATGAAATTCGAGGCGGTGGAGGACCACCGGCGGTCGGCGGCGGGCGGCAGTGGTGCGGCCGCAGGCGGCGGTGCGCGGGACGCACGACCCACTCGGGTGGGTGGCCCAGGCGGGCGCGCGGCCCAGCCTGGCACACGGCCCAGGCGCGTGCGGGAGCGGGCCGACCCAGGCCCAGGCGGCCTTCCTGGCCCTTTACCCCGGTCCACCATGGACCAGGCAGTCCACGGCTGTGCCTGTGGACCGCGCGGGCATTTCCCACATGTTTCGCGCGGTCCATGGCACTATTCTATGGACCGATTGTGATCGGAGGGCGTAGGTTGATCTATTTTTTGATCCAACAGTTCAGAACCTGATTTGGGTTGATTAAGGACTCTTAAACCTAATCTAATTAGGTTTTAACCCTTTAAAAGAGCCTGTGGATGAATAGTAAAGAGGCAGTTCATTTTTTCTGCTGAGGCTGCACGGAACCCGAGAAGAGAAAGAAGAGAGAGGCAGAAGCACTGAGAGAGAAGGAGCAGGAGGCTCCTGGACAGCGGTCGCCAGGCACTTCAGGGGTTCAGGGGGGTCTTCAAGAGAGACAGAGCTTTTGTGAGGGGAACTTCTAGTGAGAGAGAATTGGGTGTACAAGGGTTGAGGGTGAGGTCTCCTCTTGTAAAATTTTTTTTTTCATAGTGAAGTTTGCATGCCCCATGGAGGTGAGCCCTTTTGTGGCTGATCCACATATTTTGATTATTTTTTCTTTTATTTTATTTCTTCTTTCTTTCTGCTGCATCGCGTGGTACTGAAAGAATCTTGGGAGGTGGTGTCCTGGCCAGACATCCACCCAACAAGTGGTATCAGAGCAAGACGGTATAAGGATGCAGATTGCAGCGGTGGTGAGCAAGACTGAAGATGGAGAAGACAGGAACAATCAAGATGGAGATCAACAAGTTTGATGGTAAGAGCAATTTCTCTTTGTGGCAGGCAAGGGTGAAGGACGTGCTCATCCAACAGGGGTTGATCGAAGCTTTCTTGTGCGATGAGAAGCCGACCATCATGGAGGTGCGGGATTGAAAATGGCTACAGATGCAGGTGGTGAGTACCATCTGCATGTACCTGATGGATGAGGTGGTGATCCATATGCTGAGCGAGACTTCTCCGATGGTACTATGGTCGAAGCTCGAGGAGTTGTACATGACGAAGTCTCTCACCAACACACTTTTTCTCTGGAGACAGTTTTACCAACTGCGGATGACTGAGGGATAGAGCGTGCAGGAGCATTTGAGCCACTTCCAAAAGATCCTCACCGACCTCCTCAGCGTTGGCGAGAACATTGAGGAGAAGACCAGGGCGTTGGTTTTGCTGGTGTCGCTTCCCCCTTCGTATGAGTCTTTGGTGACCGCTCTTCTAGTAGGGAAGAGCACTATCAAGATGGATGAGGTCACCGTGGCGATACTGCAGAATGAGGTTCTCAAGAGGGAGAACCCAGCTTCGAGCTTAGGCAGCGGTTAGCTCAGCTTTGATGGCTTCTAGAGGAGCAGGAGGCGGTAGACGGAGCGACAGGAGATCGCAACGAGGGCAGTCCAAGTCCAGGAGGGACTTGAGCAAAATCAAGTGTTACCGGTGTGAGGAGTTGGGGCACCTAGCTAGAGATTGCCCTCAACTCAAAAATCGGACGGTGGCTGCTGTAGCGACGCCGACAGTGATTCAGATGGAGATGTCCTGAAGATATCTGACGAGGTATCTACTTCTTTCCAGCAGTGGATATTAGATTCTGCATGCCCCTATCATGTGTGTTGCAGAGAGGAGCAGTTTGACTCCCTGGAGAACAGTGAGGGCACTGTATATCTGCCGGATAGATCGAGCTGTCCGATCAGAGGCATTGAGACGGTCAGTTGGAAGACACATGACGGTGCAGTGAGGAGATTGGGGGAGGTTCGATACATATCCGATTTCAGGCACAATCTTATCTCACTTAGCAAACTGAATTCAAGAGGCTACAGGACGGTAGCTGGTGGAGAAATCCTGAGGGTGTTACGCGCGATAAGATTATGCTGGAGGGGAAGAAGGGGAGCAGAGATATTATTACCTGGCAGGGAGCCCAGTGTGAGGTGGAGCTTCGGGAGCCAGGTGGAGCCCAGAGCGAGGTGGAGCTCCAGGAGCCGGATCGGGCACGAGACAGGAGACTCAGGAGGATGAGAGGTGACGTCGCAAGGTGAGATTCCTATTGCCGCAGGATGATGCCCCTAGCAGGTCTTAGGTCAGAAGGAGCACAACATACGATGGAGATGGGATCGAGCAGCTTGGCTCGACTCTCATGTTTGTCCATCCATGATCAGCAGGCGATTGCCCCAGGGCATGGGGCGAGGAGATCCAGAAGCTCTCGAAGTTTGAAGTAGGTCGAATATCGAGTCGAGGTGGAGATTGTTAGGATTTGACATCTCGAGATTCAGCCCATATTAAGCCAACAACAAGGTTTGCGATGAAAAACAGAGTCCAACGAGACCAAGATCACCCAAAATGAAGCTCGAAGGAGGAGATACGAGCTTTTGAAGTCGGCACGAGATTCAAGGTGGTGGAGGACCACCGACGGTAGGCGGCAGTGGTGCGGCCGCAGGCGACGGCGCGCGGGACGCACGACCCAGGCCCGCACGGGACGCACGACCCAGGCGGGCGCGCGGCCCAGCCGGGCGAGCGGCCCAGGCGTGCGTGGGCCCGCGTACGGGAGCGGCCGGCCCAGGCCCAGGTGGCCTGCCTGACCCTTTACCCTGATCCACCATGGATCGAGCGGTCCACGGCTAGGCCTGTGGACTGCGCTGGCATTTCCCATGCATTTGCATAGTCCACGGCACTATTCCGTGGGCCAGTCGCGATCGGAGGGCGTGGGTTGATCTATTTTTTGATCCGATGGTTCAGAACCTGATTTGGGTTGATTAAGGACTCTTAAACCTAATCTAATTAGGTTTTAACCCTTTAAAAGGGCCTGTGGACGAACAGTAAAGAGGCGGTTCATTTTTCTGCTGAGGCCGTGCGGAACCC
>NC_026001.2:37193926-37313193 GCF_000442705.2 Elaeis guineensis | reverse complement strand
CTGAAGGTCGACGTCACCTCGATCCACGATCTCTCGGACCAGGTGGAAGCGGCGCAAGATGTGCTTCATCCGCTGATGTGCTTTGGATCCTTCACCTGAGCTATGGCACCAGTACTGTCGTAGTAGAGCAGAACCAGACCATCGAGGGAGGGTGCTACTCCGGCTCGTTGATGAATTTTCTCAGCCACACAGCTTCCTTCGTGGCATCGATGCTGCGATGTACTTCACTTCACAAACAGAGTCTGCCACAGTATGTTGCTTGAAACTCTTCCAGGCAGATGCTCCACCATTCAGAGTAAAGATATAACCCGACACGCTCCTACTGTCATCATGGTCAGATTGGAAGCTAGAGTCTGTGAACCCCACAAGTTTCAGATCTGACTCGCCATAAACCAACCATTGGTTTTTAGTTTCTCAAATACTTAAGGATGGCTTTAACCACTTTTTAGTGATTTTCTCCATGATCAGATTGGTATCTACTCACTACTTCCTAGTGAGTATGCCCACATCTGTCTTGTACTGTCATGGCGTACATAATAGATCTCATGACTGAAGCATATGGGACTCTACTCATACGCTCTCTATCTTCAGGAGTTGTCGGACAATCCTTCTTAGAGAGAGAAATTCCTTGGCCTATCGGTAGATAGCCCTTCTTGAAATTCTCCATGCTGAACCTCTTCAGCACAGCATCTATGTACATGGACTAGGATAACCCAAGCATCCTGTTGGTGCAAAAATCCGCTTGCACCGGAGAAGCTGGAGTCGGGGAAGCCGCGGTCGCCGTCGGGACCTGCAAGGGAAGTCTAAACCGGAGGTGGGGTTGCTCCGGCAAGACCCTCCGACGCTCAAGTCAGTTCTCTGTCTCAACAAGAATGGAGTGCTCGAACGGAGAATTTAGCAGAGTTTTGAGATAAGGAAAATGAGCTTAAAGAATAACGTATCTGGATCCCCCTTTTATAGGCGGAGGAGGCATCGGACTGATGGCGACATTTGTAACCACCTGGTAGTGCGCCGCCCATGGTCAGGGGAATTGATGCGAAAGATAGTGGAGCAGACACGTGGCCATCGTCATAGCCCGCCACGTAGGGCCTGTTGCAGGTAGTGGAGCGGCGTCCGTTGCTGCTAGTTGTCAGCGAGTAGTGGGATCGTGCAGCACCTGCCGCAGGGAACGGAGCAGCATCGTGGCCGTTGACACAGCCTGTCAGAGAGTAATGGGTCCGCCGCAGGGGGTGATGGAGCCGCACGAAATCCGCTACAGGAAGTGGAACAGGATCATGGTTGTTATTGTGATCTGCCAAGGGGTGCGGATCTGTTGATCGAGGCTCGCAGTGGTCGGAGTTTGGCCTTCGTAGGAGTCCTGGAGGGGTCCTCCTTTCGGTTGAGGTCGTGGGTGGAGTCCGGCTCCAGCAGCTGATACTGAGGTCGGAGACTAAGGGCGCGCCTGGGGTGGGGGCGGGGGATGGTGGGAGCCCGGCTCCCGTAGGAGTCCGGGCGAAGCTGTCATGTTGTTGATGGCGGAGCCTGGCTCCCGTAGGAGTCCGGGCGAAGCTGTTCTACCGTCGATGGCGGAGCCCGGCTCCCGTAGGAGTCCGGGCGAAGCCGTCATGCTGTTGATGGCGGAGCTCGGCTCCCGTAGGAGTCTGGGCGAAGCTGTTCTGCTGTCGATGGTGGAGCCCGGCTCCCATAGGAGTCCGGGCGAGCTGCTCTGCTGTCGATGGCGGAGCCCGGCTCCCGTAGGAGTCCGGGCGAAGCTACTCTGCTGTCGATGGCGGAGCCCGGCTCCCGTAGGAGTCCGGGCGAAGCTTCTGCTGTCGATGGCGGAGCTCGGCTCCCGTAGGAGTCCGGGCGAAGCTGTTCTGCTGTCGATGGCGGGAGTCCCGGCTGTTCTCGTCGTGAGGAGGTCCCGTAGGGCCGGCGAAGCTGCTCTGCTGAGGATTTCGGCTGTGGGTATTTTATACCCAACACCAGTCCCCCTACTTCCGAGTTTGAATTTCAAGCGAAGAAAGTACGCACAGAGAGGGATGCGCACAGCCGGAATCGCCCTTTCGAATTCTGCGCACTGCCGCCCCCAGATATTTTGACATTTAATGCGCGCATGTCAGAGTCTGGTGAAGGCGATCTGAAGAGTCTTTTCGGAATCCCCGTTGAAACACGATTCCAAGCGTCGTGCTGCGGGAATTTGTGAGCGGTCAACCCTCGATGGCGATGAAGGGGATAAGCGCGACATGTGGCACACATCAGCTGGCCCGAGAATACACGCCGTCATAACTGCGCCAGGATCCGTCGGCTATTTAAACCCCTCAGTCCCTTCGTGGCTCTATCCTAGCGCTTTCTTCTCGTCTGAGAGTTTTGCTTCTCTCGCCCCAGTCCTTGTCTCCTTCCCTCGCACCATGTCCTCTACTCGGGAGGCTGTTCTTGAGGGAATTTTTAGGGTTTGGAGGAAGGTGAGGAGGAGAATGGCGGCCGGTGAGAATTTCCGTCGTTCTAAAGGGAGCTCAAGGAAGAATTCCTTCAACAACAGGGGTTTAATAACGGGGGCGGTCGGTGAAGTTATTCTGCCCGTGAATCTCGAAGCAGCAAGGCAGGGTGATACCGGTCAAGAGGGCAGAATAGCCGTCATAAGCCATGACGGGATCCTTGACGCCGTCGGGGTCGAGAGACCAGAGGCGGTCGGCATCGACGGTGGGGCAGTAGAACTTGTTGCGGGGACGGTGGAAGTAACGCATGCCGACCTTGCCGGAGCGTCTCGGGTGGCGGCCGTCGTTGCCCCCTCCACCTCCGGGGATCTACCCCACCCCTTTCCCGCTAAGGTTGGGACTTCGGGAACAGAATGAGGCGAGATGGGCGAGAGCTGTTACACGCACTGGAGAATGCGACTGAGAAGGATAGAGACGGAGTTCGTAGCTCGGAGCGGTCTCTGGTTCGTCCTGCCCGAACCGTGCTCGCGAGACTTGCGATGACATGTATCTTCTCTCCTCTTTTTTTTTTTTTCTTTTTTTTTTTTTCTGACCCACCGGGTCCTGTAACGTGTACTTCTGTTAAATGAAAGAGTGATTTCAGTCCCTTGTTTGTATCTTGTGTTAAATAGTTGTCTGCCGAACTTCTTCATTTTCCTTTCCTTCTCTTTGTCTGTGTTACGTCGTTCCAAGGTCGTCGGCGACCTTTTCAGCTCATGTGGGGTCATCATTCGCCGAGCTCTTTTTCGGCTTTTATGCCGTTCGGAGATACCCACCTGTCAGGTTTGCTTGGATTTTTTTTTTTTTTTTTTTTTTTGCTGAAGTCGGGGCTAAGTTCGGCTCCCTTGATAGTCCGAACGGAGAAGCCCTCCGGAAGTTGGAGTAGCTCGGTTCTCGTAAGAGTCGGGGCAAAGTTTTTCTGCAATCAAAGTCATAAATAAAGCCTGGCTTCCGTAGAAGTCCGGGTGGAGTTGTCCTGTAGCTGATGTTGACGGTAGAGCCCGGCTCCCGTGGGAGTCCGGGTGAAGTCTTTTTTGCGGCGGAACCCGGCTCCTGTAAGAGTCCGGGCGAAGTCTTCTTGGCGGTGGAACCCGGCTCCCGTAGGAGTCCGGGCGAAGTCTTCTTGGCGGTGGAACCCGGCTCCCGTAGGAGTCCGGGCGAAGTCTTCTTGGCGGTGGAACCCGGCTCCCGTAGGAGTCCGGGCGAAGTCTTCTTGGCGGTGGAATCCGGCTCCCGTAGGAGTCCGGACGAAGTCTTCTTGGCGGTGGAATGGCTCCTACCCTGGATCCGGTCTCCGCTTGAGCCGGCGCGAGGTTCTCGTTATCAGCCTGGCTTGTGGGGGTGCGTTAGGGCGTGTAAGGCCTCTCCCCCTCCGGTCTAAAAGAACCGGGCCTTCGACTTTGCTCAAGTTAGGGCGAGGTTCTCCTCCTGTCCCTAACAGGGCTATGGGGGCACATCAGGGCGTTGCAAGGCCTCTCCCCCATCCGGTCTAAAAGAACCGGGCCTTCAACTTTGCTCAAGTTAGGGCGAGGTTCTCCTCCTGTCCCTAACAGGGCTGTGGGGGCACATTAGGGTGTTGTAAGGCCTCTCCCCCCATCCGGTCTAAAAGAATCGGGCCTTCGACTTTGCTCAAGTTAGGGCGAGGTTCTCCTCCTGTCCCTAACAGGGCTGTGGGGCACATCAGGGCGTTGCAAGGCCTCTCCCCCCATCCGGTCTAAAAGAACCGGGCCTTCGACTTTGCTCAAGTTAGGGCGAGGTTCCCCTCCTGTCCCTAACAGGGCTGTGGGGGCACATTAGGGCGTTGTAAGGCCTCTCCCCCCATCCGGTCTAAAAGAATCGGGCCTTCGACTTTGCTCAAGTTAGGGCGAGGTTCTCCTCCTGTCCCTAACAGGGCTGTGGGGGCACATTAGGGCGTTGCGAGGCCTCTCCCCCATCCGATCTAAAAGAACCGGGCCTTCGACTTTTGTAAGGTTGCCCTCTCATTTTTGATACTGTCTGCTTGAATTGTCCCAAGACAAATGGGCACACATTTTTTGATTAGGATGAGATTACTGGTAGTACATCCGTAAGTTTTCTGAGCTCCAAGATCGCGGGAGGTCGGCTCCTCCGAGCTCCTTAAGATAATAAGTTCCAGGCCGGACTACTTCTTTGACCTCATAGGGTCCCTCCCAGTTTGGGGTAAGCTTTCCCTGGCCCTGTGGTTGTGAGATAGCAGCTCGTCGGAGCACTAGATCCCCTGCTTTGAACGCCTTGTTCTTGACTCGGGCGTTGTAGTATCGGGCAACTTTCTGTCTGTAGGCTGCCATCCGAACCTGAGCAATCTCCCGCCTTTCTTCCAGTAGGTCGAGGTTGGCTCTGAGGCTTTGCACGTTTTGGGGTTCGTCGAATGCCACGACTCGTGCCGTCGAGAGTTTAAGCTCGATCGGGATGACGGCTTCCGTACCAAAGGCTAAAGCAAAGGGAGTCTCTCCTGTAGGCAACCTCTGGGTGGTCCGATAAGCCCATAGCACATGATAAAGTTCGTCCGCCCAAGTTCCTTTTGCTTTTTCGAGCCTGATCTTAATCCCCTGCAAAAGGGTTCTGTTTGTTACCTCGGCTTCGCCGTTCACCTGAGGATGGGCCATTGATGTGAAGTTGTGGGAGATGTTTAAATCTTCACAGAATTCAGCAAATCTGGCTCCCGCGAACTGCCATCCATTATCAGTGATGAGGGTTCTAGGCAAACCGAACCTACACACGATCGATTTCCAGACGAAATCCTGCACTTTTGCTTCTGTGATTTTGGCTAGTGGCTCGGCCTCGACCCATTTGGTGAAGTAGTCGATTGCTACAAGGAGGAATTTTCTTTGACCAGACGCCATGGGAAAGGGGCCAAGAATATCCATCCCCCATTGCGCAAAAGGCCATGGGGCACTCAAGGGTGTAAGCTCGGTAGCAGGTTGTCTCTGGATGTTGGCGTATCTCTGACATCGATCACACTTTTTGACATATTCGATTGAATCACGATGCATTGTTGGCCAGTAATACCCTTGGCGGAGTAGCTTATGGGATAGAGACCTGGCACCCAAATGGCTTCCGCAGGCTCCCTCGTGTACTTCCCATAAAGCGTAGTCAGCTTCTGAGGGTCGGAGGCATTTCAAGAGGGGCAAAGAGTACGATCTTTTGTACAATTTGTCCTCATAAAGGATGTACCAGGAGGCTTGATTTCGGAGTTTCCGGGCTTCTTTCGCGTCCTGGGGGAGAATCCCATCTCTCAGATAGGTTATCAGCGGGTCGACCCAGCTGGGCTCGTGGTCGATCTCCATTACGAGCCGCGGTTCTTCTGTACTCGGCTGTTTTAAAACTTCAAAGAGGACGCCTTTGGGTAATTCGGCCGGAGCTGATGTCGCCAGTTTGGAGAGAAGATCGGCTCTGATATTCTCCGACCTTGGAATTTGCCTGATGTCGAAATTGCCAAAGGCAGGGGTGAACTCCTTCACCTTCTCAAGATATTTGGCCATACTGTCCTCCCGCGCTTCGAAGCTCCCACTGACTTGCCCCACCACAAGTTGGGAATCGCTGTGCACCCGGAGTTAATCTATTCCAAGCTCCCTGGCGATCCTCAATCCTGCGATCAGAGCTTCAAATTCCGCTCCATTGTTTGTTGCGGGGAATTCAAAATGCAGAGCGTATTCCGCGATGACTCCCTCCGGGCTGGTCAAGATTAAGCCTGCACCTGCGCCTGCCATGTTGGAAGATCCATCCACATGGAGGGTCCAAAAGCTATCGGAGGAACTGGCTTCTTCGTCGGGGGAGTTCGGTTGAGTCTTCAGGTCGTCAATTTTGCTTTGCTCAGGTTCGGCCTCCTCGAGGATGGTGCATTCTACTATGAAATCCGCCAATATTTGGGCCTTTATTGCCAGTCTAGGTTTGTAGTTGATGTCGAATTCTGTGAGCTCGATTGCCCATTTCGCCATTCTCCCAGAGGTGTCAGCTCGGTGTAAAACCGCCTTGATCGGTTGGTCGGTGAGTAACGTCACCGTGTGCCCTTGAAAGTAAGGCCGGAGTCTCCGAGCTGCAATCAACAAGGTGTAGGTCAGTTTTTCTAATTTAGTATACCTGGTCTCGGCGTCCCTCAACACGCGACTAATGTAGTAGACCGGTCGCTGGACTTTCATTTCCTCTTTAACAAGGATAGCTGCAAGGGCTGTGGGAGAGACTGCCAGGTACAAAAATAGTTCCTCCTTAGGCTCGAGCTTCGCCAGCAGTGGGGGCGAGCTAAGGTAGCTCTTTAATTCTTCAAATGCCTGTTGGCATTCAGAGGTCCAACAGAAGTTCTTCGGTTGCTTGAGGGTTTGAAAGAAGGGCAAACATCGCTCGGCCGACCTCACGACAAAGCGATTAAGAGCCGCAACTCTTCCTGTGAGGCACTGAACCTCCTTGATCGACCTTGGGGCAGTCATATTTTGGATGGCACGAATTTTCTTCGGATTGGCCTCGATTTCGCACCCCGATACCATGAAGCCCAGGAACTTTCCTGAGGTTACCCCAAAGGCGCATTTGGTCGGGTTCAGCTTCATTCTATACTTTCGAAGAGCGCCAAAGGTCTCCTCGAGGTCGGCGACATGATTTCCAGAAGACCTGCTTTTTACGAGCATATCGTCCACATAAACCTCCATGTTTCGGCCGATCTGCTCTTTGAAGATTTTGTTCACCAGTCGTTGATAGGTTGCGCCCGCGTTCTTGAGGCCGAACGGCATAACCCTGTAGCAGTAAAGGCCGCGATTAGTGATAAAAGCAGTCTTTTCTTCATCTTCCGATGCCATTCTAATCTGGTTATAGCCGGAGAATGCGTCCATAAAAGTAAGAAGCTCATGGCCCGAGGTAGCATCCACCAGTTGGTCTATCCTGGGAAGGGGGTAACTGTCCTTTGGGCAAGCCTTATTCAGCTTTTTGAAGTCGATACACATCCTCCACTTGCCGTTTGCTTTCTTGACCAAGACAACATTGGAGATCCACTCAGGATAATTGACCTCCTTGATGAATCCAGCCTTGAGAAGTTTATCCACTTCCTCGGCTATTGCCTTCTGCCTCTCCGGGGCATGACTCCGGATTTTTTCTTTTGTTGGCCGATGTTTAGGGTCGATCGCCAGATGATGTTCCATGACTTCTGTGTCAATTCCCGGCATATCCGTCGGGACCCATGCGAAAACGTCCGCATTCCTCCGGAGGAAATCCACGAGATGTGTCCGCACCTCCTCCTCCAGGTTGGAGCCAATTAACACCACATGCTCCGCATTCCCATCATTCAAAGGAATTGGTATTAGGTCCTCGATCGGACTGCCCCTCTCTTTAGTGAGGTCATCGCGCGCATCCAACCCATCGACTGGACAGAGGTCCGCTTGATCGCTTCTTTGCAGGGCTATATTGTAGCAGAGCCTGGCCAGCGCTTGGTCTCCCCGGACTTCTCCGATCCCCTTGTCGGTGGGGAACTTCAATTTCAAATGGTAGGTTGAAACAACGACTCTGAGGGTGTTGAGGCTGGGTCGGCCAAGAATTGCATTGTAGGCAGATGGCGCCTTTACCACCAGAAAATTCACCAGGGCTCTGGACTGCTTTGGATGTTGACCCGCGGTCACAGTTAGAGCTATCATTCCTTCCGTCGGAATGGCGTCACCAGAAAACCCTATCAAGGGGGAGCAAATCGGCCTTAGATGACCGCCAAGAGTGGCCATTCTCGAAAAGGCACTGTAGAATAAGATGTCGGCCGAACTTCCGGTGTCGACGAGAATGCGATGGATGTCATAATTTGCTATGTTCAAAGAAACTTCGACCACATCGTTATGAGGGAATTGGACTCCCTGGGCGTCTTCTTTAGTGAAGGCTATGGGTTCTTCAACTTTTTGCCGCTTGAGGGGCAAAGCTGATGTGCTGATTGCCTCCTGCCGGGATTCCCCCGAGATGACATTGACGGAATCCGGCGAAGACTGGTCACCCGGCCACCCCTTATCGGCGACCATAGCCAGGGGTAGCCGTGCAGAAACTTCGTGAGAGGGCATCGGATGGGGAAAAGAGGATTGGATGCCAGAAAAGATGGTCGGAAGTGGGTCCATTGAGCGCTCCTTCAAGAACAAGGGTGCTGCGAAGACACAAACCCCTTCCTCTAGCGCCAATCCTGTTGGTGCAAAAATTCGCTTGCGCCGGAGAAGCTGGAGTCGGGGAAGCCGCGGTCGCCGCCGGGACCTGCAAGGGAAGTCTAAACTGGAGGTGGGGTTGCTCCGGCAAGACCCTCCGACGCTCAAGTCAGTTCTCTGCCTCAACAAGAATGGAGTGCTTGAACGGAGAATTTAGCAGAGTTTTGAGATAAGGAAAATGAGCTTAAAGAATAACGTATCTAGATCCCCTTTTATAGGCGGAGGAGGCATCGGACTGATGGCGACGTTTGTAACCACCTGGTAGTGGGCCGCCCATGGTCAGGGGAATTGATTGCGAAAGATAGTGGAGCAGACACGTGGCCATCGTCATAGCCCGCCACGTAGGGCCTGTTGCAGGTAGTGGAGCGGCATCCGTTGCTGCTAGTTGTCAGCGAGTAGTGGGATCGTGCAGCACCTGCCGCAGGAAATGGAGCAGCATCGTGGCCGTTGACACAGCCTGTCAGAGAGTAATGGGTCCGCCGCAGGGGGTGATGGAGCCGCACGAAATCCGCTACAGAAAGTGGAACAGGATCATGGTTGTTATTGTGATCTGCTAAGGGGTGCGGATCTGTTGATCGAGGCTCGGCAGTGGTCGGAGTTTGGCCTTCGTAGGAGTCCGGGAGGGGTCCTCCTTTCGGTTGAGGTCGTGGGTGGAGTCTGGCTCCAGCAGCTGATATTGAGGTCGGAGACTAAGGGCGGCGCCCGGCTCCCGTAGGAGTCTGGGCGGAGCCGTCCTGCTGTCGATGGTGGAGCCCGGCTCCCGTAGGAGTCCGGGCGAAGCTGTCATGTTGTTGATGGCGGAGCCCGGCTCCCGTAGGAGTCCGGGCGAAGCTGTTCTGCTGTTGATGGCGGAGCCCGGCTCCCGTAGGAGTCCGGGCGAAGCTGTTCTGCTGTCGATGGTGGAGCCCGGCTCCCGTAGGAGTCCGGGCGAAGCCATCATGCTGTTGATGGCGGAGCTCGGCTCCGTAGGCGGAGCTCCGTCGGGCGGCTCCCGTAGGAGTCTGGGCGAAGCTGTCTGCTGTCGATGGCGGAGCCCGGCTCTCGTAGGAGTCCGGGCGAAGCTGCTCTGCTGTCGATGGCGGAGCCCGGGCGAAGCTGTTCTGCTGTCGATGGCGGAGCCCGGCTCCCGTAAGAGTCCGGGCGAAGCTGTTCTGCTGTCGATGGCAGAGCCCGGCTCCCGTAGGAGTCCGGGCGAAGCTACTCTGCTGAGGATTTTGGCTGTGGGTATTTTATACCCAATAGGGGGAGAGGCCTTACAGCGTCCTAATGTGCCCCCACAGCCATGTCAGGAACAGGAGGAGAACCTCATCCTGACATGAGCAAGGTCGAAGGTCCGGTTCCATTTAGACCGGATGGGGGGAGAGGCCCTACAATGCCCATATGCGCCCCCACAGCCCTGTTAGGGACAGGAGGAGAACCTCGCCCTAACTTGAGCAAGGTCGAAGGCCCGGTTCCATTTAGATCGGATGGGGGGAGAGACCCTACAACGCCCATATGCGCCCCCACAGCCCTATTAGGGACAGGAGGAGAACCTCGCCCTAACTTGAGCAAGGTCGAAGGCCCGGTTCCATTTAGACCGGATGGGGGGAGAGGCCTTACAGCGCCCTAATGTGCCCCCACAGCCATGTCAGGAATAGGAGGAGAACCTCGTCCTGACATGAGCAAAGTCAAAGGCCCAGTTCTTTTAGACCGGATGGGGGGAGAGGCCTTACAGCGCCCTAACGCGCCCCCACAGTCGGGCCGGGAACGGGAGGAGAACCTCGCCCTGGCTCGAGCAAAGTGGAAGGCTCGGACTCTTACGGGAGCCGGGCTCCATCCACGATGCCAAAGAAGACTCCACCCAGACTCCTACGGGAGCCGGGCTCCGTCCACGACGCCAAGGAAGACTCCACCCGGACTCCTACGGGAGCCGGGCTCCATCCATGATGCCAAGGAAGACTCCACCCGGACTCTTACGGGAGCTGGGCTCCATCCACGACGCCAAAGAAGACTCCACCCGGACTCCTACGGGAGCCGGGCTCCGTCCACGACGCCAAGGAAGACTCCACCCGGACTCCTACGGGAGCCGGGCTTCGCCCACGACTCCAATCATAGGAGGGTTCCGTCCAGACTCCCACGGGAGCTGAACTTCTTCTTGACTTCAGCGGAGAAAAATTTCGGGCGAAAAGAAAAAAGGAAGGCAACGGACCATGACAGCTACGATTGGAAAACGGACAGCGATCGAGGTACAAGGACTGGGGCTCCCATCGGGAGTCCCAGCTCTTGAGGAAGTTTTCGACACAAAATAGGACAACTTACTTAGGGTGACAGAAGCTCGGATCCCCGAATTCAAGCCCTAGGAGGGACCCCAGGCCCGAATGGCCCCAAGCGAGCTTGCAGCCATTGACGGAAAAATGACAACCAGGTATCTTCGAACGGCGTAAAAGTCGAAAAGGAGCTCGGCAAATAACAATCCTACACGAATAAAAGAGGTCATCGATGACCTTAGGACGACGTGAAAAAGAAAAGAAGAAAAAGAGGAAGAGAGAAGAAAGAAGAATAAAGAAGTTCGACAGACGACTATTCGATGCAAGATGCAGACGAGGTAACAAAATCTCTTTTTCATTTTTCAACCAACAAGGTGTACGTTACAAGACCCGGTGGGCCAGAAAAAAAATAAATACATCGTCGACGACATCAAGAACACGGTTTGGAAATGATACACCGGAAGCCACTTCAAGCTGCAAACTTCTCTTCCCATTTCGTGTCCAGTGCGTGTGGCGGGCCTATCGGCTTTCGCCCCGCCTTGCTTCACCCCACCTCCGAAGTCCCAACCTCAGGGGGAAAAGGATGGGATAGATTCCCGGGGGCGGTAAGGGCAACGACAGCGGCGATGAAGACCTGTTTCAAGAAGAACTGGAGTCACCCTGGGGGCAACGGTGGCGCCAGAGATATGCGTCATCACCGAATACTCCGTGGTAGCCACCGTCCAAAATGCTCCGGCAAGGTCGGCATGCGCTACTTCCACCGCCCCCGCAACAAGTTTTACTGCCCCACCATCGACGTCGACCGCTTCTGGTCCCTCGGCCCCGACGGCGTCAAGGATCCCGCCACAGCTTGTGACGACAGCTCTGCCCTCTTGACCGGTATCACCCCGCCTTGCTACTCCGAAATTCTCGGGCAGAACACCTTTACCGGCGGCCCCTGTTATTAAACTCCTGTTGTTGAAGAAATTCTTCCTTGAGCCCCCTTTGAAACGACGGGGATCCTCAACGGCCACTTGATGACTGGAGAACTCACCGACCGCTGTTCTCCTCCTCGCCTTCCTCCAAGCCCTAGACATCCCTTCAAGGATGGCCTCCGGGGTGGAGGACATGACGTGGAAACCCCTTTGAGAAGAATCGTGGGGCTGAAGACGGCAAGGACCGGTGCAGAGGAAGTGGCTGAGTAGCTAGGCTCTCAGACGAAAGAAAGGTGCCGTTCTCTCGGCAGGATGAAGCCCCGAAGGAAGAGTAGGGGGTTTAAATAGCCAACGGATCTTAGCGCAGTTATGACGGCGGGTGTCCCTAGGCCAACTGGTGCATGCCACGTGTCTCGCGTGTCCCACTCGCCGCTATCGAGGATTGACTGTTCGCAAATTTTCGTAGCACGATGCTTGGGATCACGTTTCGGCGGGAGTTCCGAAAAGACTCTTCAGGTCACCTTAACCAGAAAAAGGGCTCTGACGTGCGCACATTTAATGCCAAAATATCTGGGGGCGGCAGTGCGCAGGATTCGAGGGGACGGTTTCGGCTGTGCCCATCTCTCTGTACTTCCTTCGTTCGAAATTCAAACTCGAAAGTAGGGGGACTGGTGTTGGGTATAAAATACCCACAGCCGAAGTCCTCAGCAGAATCAGCTCCAAGAGGACTCCGCCCAGACTCCTATGGGAACCCAGCTCTGATCGCAACATCAACTCCAGGAGGACTCCGACCGGACTCCTACGGGAGCCGGGCTCCGCCCATGACTCCAACCTCAAGGGGGACTCCGCCCGGACTCCTACGAGAGCCGGGCTTCATCGCCAACCTCAACCGCCGGTAAGATCCGTCCGGGCTCCTACGGGAGCCGGACTCCGCACCTGACTTTAATTGCAGGAGGACTCCGCACGGACTCCTACGGGAGCCGGGCTCCGTCCTCAACATCAACCGCCGGTAAGATCCATCTGGGCTCCTACGGGAGCCGGACTCCGCACCTGACTTTAATTGCAGGAGGACTCCACCCGGACTCCTACGGGAGTCGGGCTCCGTCCTCAACATCAACTGCCGGTAAGCCTTGTCCGGACTCCTACGGGAGCCAGACTTCGCCTTTGACTTTAATTGCAGGAAGACTCCGCCCGGACTCCTACGGGAGCCGGGCTTCATCCTCGACTCCAACGGCTGCAGACAGACTTCGTCCGGACTCCTACGGGAGTCGGACTCCACCGACAACTTCAACCGTAAGTAGACTCCGCCCGAACTCCTACGGGAGCCGGGCTCCATCCTCAACATCAACTACCGGTAAGCCTTGTCCGGACTCCTACGGGAGCCGGACTTCGCCTTTGACTTTAATTGCAGGAAGACTCCGCCCGGACTCCTACGAGAGCCGGACTTCGTCCTCAACTCCAACGGCTGCAGACAGACTTCGTCCGGACTCCTACGGGAGTCGGACTCCGCCGACAACTTCAACCGCAAGTAGACTCCGCCCGAACTCCTATGGGAGTCGGGCTCCGTCCTCAACATCAACTGCCGGTAAGCCTTGTCCGGACTCCTACGGGAGCCAGACTTCGCCTTTGACTTTAATTGCAGGAAGACTCCGCCCGGACTCCTACGGGAGTCGGGCTTCATCCTCGACTCCAACGACTGCAGACAGACTTCGTCCGGACTCCTACGGGAGTCGGACTACGCCGACAACTTCAACCGCAAGTAGACTCCGCCAGAACTCCTATGGGAGCCGGGCTCCATTTTCAACATCAATTGCCGGTAAGCCTTTTCTGGACTCCTACGGGAGCCGGACTTCGCCTTTGACTTTAATTGCAGGAAGACTCCGCCCAGACTCCTACGGGAGCCGGGCTTCATCCTTGACTCCAACAGCTGCAGACAGACTTCGTCCGGACTCCTACGGGAGCCGGACTCCACCGACAACTTCAACCGCAAGTAGACTCCGCCTGAACTCCTACGGGAGCCGGGCTCCGTCCTCAACATCAACTGCCGGTAAGCTTTGTCCGGACTCCTACGGGAGCCAGACTTCGCCTTTGACTTTAATTGCAGGAAGACTCCGCCCGGACTCCTACGGGAGCCGAACTTCGTCCTTGACTCCAACGGCTGCAGACAGACTTCGTCCGGACTCCTACGGGAGCCGGACTCCGCCGACAACTTCAATCGCAAGTAGACTCCACCCGAACTCCTACGGGAGTCGGGCTCCGTCCTCAACATCAACTGCCGGTAAGCCTTGTCCGGACTCCTACGGGAGCCGGACTTCGTCTTTGACTTTAATTGCAGGAAGACTCCGCCCGGACTCCTACGGGAGCCAGGCTTCATCCTCGACTCCAACGACTGCAGACAGACTTCGTCCGGACTCCTATGGGAGCCGGACTCCGCCGATAACTTCAACCGCAAGTAGACTCCTCCCGAACTCCTACGGGAGCCGGGCTCCGTCCTCAACATCAACTGCCGGTAAGCCTTGTCCGGACTCCTACGGGAGCCGGACTTCGCCTTTGACTTTAATTGCAGGAAGACTCCACCCGGACTCCTACGGGAGTTGGGCTTCATCCTCGACTCCAACGGCTGCAGACAGACTTCGTCCGGACTCCTACGGGAGCCGGACTCCGCTGACAACTTCAACCGCAAGTAGACTCCGCCCGAACTCCTACGGGAGCCGGGCTCCGTCCTCAACATCAGCTGCCGGTAAGCCTTGTCCGGACTCTTACGGGAGCCGGACTTCGCCTTTGACTTTAATTGCAGGAAGACTCCGCCCGGACTCCTACGGGAGTCAGGCTTCGTCCTCGACTCCAACGACTGCAGACAGACTTCGTCCGGATTCCTACGGGAGCCGGACTCCGCCGACAACTTCAACCGCAAGTAGACTCCGCCCGAACTCCCATGGGAGCCGAGCTTCGTCCTCAACATCAACTGCCGGTAAGCCTTGTCCGGACTCCTACGGGAGCCGGACTTCGCCTTTGACTTTAATTGCAGGAAGACTCCGCCCAGACTCCTACGGGAGCCGGGCTTCATCCTCGACTCCAACGACTGCAGACAGACTTCGTCCGGACTCCTACGGGAGCCGGACTCCGCCAACAACTTCAACCGCAAGTAGACTCCGCCCGAACTCCTACGGGAGCCGGGCTCCGTCCTCAACATCAACTGTCGGTAAGCCTTGTCCGGACTCCTACGGGAGTCGGACTTCACCTTTGACTTTAATTGCAGGAAGACTCCGCCCGGACTCCTACGGGAGCTGGGCTTCATCCTCGACTCCAACGGCTGCAGACAGACTTCGTCCGGACTCCTACGGGAGCTGGACTCCGCCGACAACTTCAACCGCAAGTAGACTCCACCCGGACTCTTACGGGAGCCGGACTTCGCACCTGATTTTGATTGCAGGGGACTCCGCCCGGACTCCTATAGGAGCCGGGCTCCGCTCGTGACTTCAACTCCGAGAGGACTCCACCCGGACTCCCACGGGAGCCGGGCTCCGCCCACGACTCCAACCGCAAGGAGGACTCCGCCCGGACTCCTACGGGAGCCAGACTCCATCATCAGCTCCGACCGCTGTCGAACTTCAGCCGACGGATCTGCACTCCCTGGCAGGCCACAATAACGGCCACGATCCTGCTCCACTTCCTGCGGTGGATTCCGTGCAACTCCATCACTCCCTGACAGGCCGCAGTAACGGGCACAGCACTGCTCCACTTCCTACGATGGATCTCGCGCAGCTCCACTACTCTCTGGCAGGCCACAATAACGGCCACGATCCTGCTCCACTTCCTGCGACGGATACCGCACGATTCTCCCATCCGCTGGCAAGTCACGACAACAGACGCCGCTCCACTCCCCGCGACATACTCCATGTGGCACACCCCGATGATAGCCACAGGTCCACTCCACTACTCTTCGCAGCAAACTCCGCCTGACCCTGGGCAGCCCACTGCCAGACGGTTACAGATGTTGCTGTCAGGCTACTGCCCCCTCCACCTATAAAAGGGGGCTCCAGATATATTATTCAATAAGCTCTCATCTTTCATCTAAAAACTCTGCTAAATTCTTCGTTCGAGCACTCCATTCTTGTTGAGGCAGAGAACTGACTTGAGCGTCGGAGGGTCTTGCCGGAGCAACCCCACCTCCGATTTAGACTTCCTTTGTAGGTCCCGACGGTGACCGCGACTTCCTCGACTCCAGCTTCTCCAGCGCAAGCGATTTTTGCACCAACAGGACCAATAAATGATCAGGCCCGACTTTGGTCGGCCTACCTGACCACCATCAGAAAGACTCAAACCAAATTATCATATTATGAATGATAATTCCATTAGTCAATAAGCACCAGGCCTTTGGGCCTCCAATGATTATTAAACTAATGGACTCATTATCACTCACTTAATGGGAGGCTATGACTTAGTTATCAATATAACTTAATCATTTTTAGGACCTAATAATTTTTGAGGATTTTATTAAAGGATAGATGAGAAAAAAATATTCAGCTCATTTCAATCCTCCCACTGACTTCACCAAGTCAGATTAAAAAGGATTTAATTAAAGCTGGCATTAGGAGCACCTAAATCAGTCAAACTGATTTACCTAATGACATGGGTGAGTCCTAATCACCAAGTGATCTAATCAAAACCTAATTCACCAGGTTGGCTAGGTAAGTGAGATCAGTGGTGAGGATAAGCCATTAACTCATCAGAGATCGAATCACTGCGAGTAGCTCCCGCTTAAAATCCATTGGTTAAAATGCCAAACTTACCTTAGACACCAACCAGTTCATTAGTTTTAATTTGATCCACTTATTAAATAGGATTCCACTACATAGCCATGAATTAAGTCCATCTTGTTCTAGTTACAGACATGGACCCATTCAACTACAACTATTGGAGTTGAGTCTAGAGTATCCTTGACCTAATCTAATTCAACTTTTGATTAAATTTGACCAATTACTCTAATTTAGTCCATTTCTTTAAGCTAACCTTAGGTCTAATCTAATTATGGACCTAATCCATCTAATCCATTGACCCACAAGTTTATGCAATTATCTTAGGTCTTAATTCACAATTCTAGACCTACTAGACAATACTTAATTCTTTTAATTAAGTATTTGGGCTGATGGGTCAGGATTTGGCATTTCAAAAATAATTTTTAAATTTGAAAGATTTTATTTTCTGTTCATCAAATATGTTGACTCATTTCACAAATAGATCAGCACATTTCATAAATAGCAATCCTATTACTAATTACATAACAGAAAATAACTCAATCAAAATAAATCGTGAATATTCCTTTAGATCTAATCTAACACATTCATGATAAATTTCATAATTGAACCTTTACAATTAATTTCTTTCGTTGCTTCATCTGTATGGGATATAATTGCAGCGGCACCCCTACCACCATAGGAGACCCCATCGAATGGGAGGAGAGGGCCTTTAAACCCTGCTTTTCTCCTATGATCGGACGGCCATGGCAACCAACCCAATTCGATTACTTGCTACTTGGATCAAGTATATCTAAATATACCAATTTCAAAATTTAAATTTCAAATTTTAAATTTTAAATTTTAATTTTAAATTTTAAATTTCAAATTTTAAATTTTAAATTTCAAATTTTAATTTTAATTTTAAATTTTAAATTTCAATTTTAAATTTTATTTCATTTAATTTTAATTTTAAATTTTAAATTTCAAATAAATTTTAAATTTCAAATTTCAAATGTTTGAATTTTAAATTTTGAATTTCAAATTTTGAATTTTAAATTTGAATTTAAATTTGAAATTTCAATCAAATTTTAAATTTTGAATTTAAATTTTTGAATTTTGAATTTCAAATTTCAAATTTCAAAATTCAAAATTCAAATTTTGTATTTCAATTTTTTTTGA
Organism: Elaeis guineensis; assembly: GCF_000442705.2. Taxonomy (NCBI): domain Eukaryota; kingdom Viridiplantae; phylum Streptophyta; class Magnoliopsida; order Arecales; family Arecaceae; genus Elaeis; species Elaeis guineensis. The sequence goes on along the minus strand of NC_026001.2, from coordinate 37,295,486 downwards.
ATTTTGAATTTCGAACAACTTTCAAAATTTAAATTTTAAATTTTGAATTTTAAATTTCAAATTTAAACTTTTAGATTACAACTTAATCTATGCATGTAAATATATATATCATATCTAAGAACTCGCTCTGATACCATTTGTGGGAAATTCAGTGCAGGGGTAAAATAGTAATTTTATTTTTTTTTAAATTATGATTTTATAGTAAAAAATATTAATTAATTTAATTAATTAATATAAATTTATCCTACACTAGAATCTAAATATGATATATAGCATGCATGCATTTAAATTTGAAATTCAAATTCGAACAGTAAATACTTTACTGTAATGTGTTTAGAACATAATACCTTTGTGCGGGTAGCAGATCGCCACAATCTAATCACCGTTGGAAGAGTCTGATCATCATGATACAATCACACAGCATGTCTGGCCTCTACAAATCATCCACATGAAGCTCCCAATCTGATCGACTCCTCACGAGTGCTAGCTCGTTGTAGAGCCCTTTTGACGGCCGATGCTGATCGAACTTCTTCGATCGATGTCTGTCGATTCTTCGAATACTCCAGATCATCAACAGAATACTTGAGAGGATGTTAAAGATTTTTTGAGATTTTGTGGGCTCACGACACTCATAGCTCACTTTCTCACTTCCCGAACCCCAGGCTAAAACTCAAGGAAACTCACCGAAAACCTTGCACCCACATTTCTTTCTTTTCTTTCTTTTTCTCTTGAAGGATATGGATTCCTTCTCATGCACAAGACTTCTCATGCCCCAAAATTTTTCTCCAAAAATCTTCTTCTTGCACACCCCACTCTTCTCCTCCTTTTATAACAAGTCAAACGTCTTATCCAAAAGAAAGGATAAAGATGAGTAATTGCACATTTGAATTCAAATCAAATTTTGAATTCAAATGGACACCAACTCATCCCTTATCCACTAAAGGTGTGAGGCATGGCTTAAATTATGCATGGAGTGATTTCATGAGAAATTTTTTCTCATGTAATAAATAGGGCGTAAAAAAAGAGATAAGGTGCAAAGATTGATTGCTCATTCAAATTCAAACTTTATTTTGAATTTGAATGGCCAACCAATCATCCTTATCCATTCATTTGCACATTAAAGTGGGGCATGGAGAGAACTTGGCATGATGAAAAAATTCATGAGAAGTTTCTTCTCATGAATCCAAATGGGTGCAATGGAAGTGAGGTGGCCATGGAGATTGGGTCAAGGTGGTTTCTTATTTAAACCAACCTAATTGAACCAAATAAGTTAGGTCCAATTAGACTAATTTAAATCAACTTAATTAGGCTTAATTAGGCTCAATAAAATTTAATCAAATCAAGAATTGACTAAGCCCAACCCCTGATCAAATCAGGGACCAAACCATCTCGATGATTAGGTCAACTCTTAACCTAATCGAGTCAAACCCAACTGAATCCAATTCAATTGGACTTGATCCAAAAATAATTATTCAATCAAATTGAGTTAATTAGGATCAAATCACTAATTAAACCTCTCATAAATACTGAGTCCAAATCCGATGGGCAATCAGGCATCAGAATTCATCGATATGTAACCCTGATCGAAAAATCCCAACCAGTGGACTCTTGACCTCGGTACCCATAATGTGTGGAACTCGTGATCAGAAAATCTGATTCTCGATCACTGAGTCCCAAATATGTAAGATTCTACATCAGCCATCAGATCAGATAGGAACCTCTAATGTGTGTGACCCCGCAGGTTCGAACCTAAGCCGGTAGCACAGGAACCAATTTCTGTACTAATCGAAGTGACCATCTAGCAATGGTACCCGACATTCGGATAGGTCGAAGAGTCGCAATCGCAACACTTAGAACCTACATGAATATGGTTACTGTATAATTCATCTTTTGACCCTGTGTTTAGGATGACTCAGGGTTAAACTGTCAACCCTGATCAGATCATCCGAATCATGCTCAACTCAAACAGTCCTGTGACTCCTCACAAGGACTACCCTGGCTAAGGTTTTGCTAAATTGAAATACGACTGTACACAGCTCCTAAACTGGAGTGGTCAATCCCATCTTGACACATGCATCGATAAGTCAAGTACTTGACTACACCCAGCAGCCTTCCGTCACTGAATTAGAAATTCAGGTAGTCCAGTGCCTAAGTGCAGTGAGTTGCTTGCAAGTCACCGTGGTGGTCTCAGGTCAGAGAACATTTATACCCATATTCATTGGAGCAAATCTTGACAGCAGAAATAGCTCCGGAGTGGGTCACGTTCAATGCAGATGTACCCTTACATCTCACCTGTATGTCATACCAGTGTCTCCACACTCATTGGTTAAGAGGACAACCAACCTATATGGCACACAACACCTATGCTTGATAAATATTATCTCCTTGGTAACAACGTTTAAGGACTAAACGATAAATCCTCCTTTGTCGAGTCTAAATAGTCCTAAGGACTTCACCATAACATAGGAGTTCATCAGAAGATGAAATATTTTATGATAAAAATATCAAAATAATTTTTATTAATTCATAATTCATGTACAAATACAAAAATGAGCACAACCGTCAACAGACTGACGATTGGCTTTGGGATACTATTCCCAACAATCTTCCACTTGGCCTAAAGCCAATCGGTGCAGTATCTAATACCCATCTTCGACTTGTAGTTGTCGAACTCCTTCACCGCAATGGCTTTAGTGAATGGATCAGCCAGGTTCTTCTTTCCGTCGATCTTCTGAAGATCGACGTCACCTCGATCCATAATTTATCGGATGAGATGGTAGCGGCGCAGAATATGCTTCATCCGCTGGTGTGCCTTTGGTTCCTTCGCCTGAGCAATGGCTCCAGAGCTGTCACAGTAGAGCAGAACTGGACCAACAAGGAAGGGTGCTACTCCGAGCTCGGTGATGAATTTTCTCAGCCACACCGCTTCTTTGGCAGCATCTGATGCAGCGACATACTCCGCTCGCAAACTGAATCAGCCACTGTGGGCTGCTTGGAACTTTTCCAGCAGATAGCCCCACCATTAAGGGTAAAAATAAATCCTGAAATATTTTGCTGTCATCATGATCAGACTGGAAACTAGAGTCTGTAAACCATATAAGTCTCAAGTCGATTCACCATAAACAAGCACTGGTCCTTAGTATTTCTTAAATACTTCAGGATAGTTTTAACAACCTTTCAGTGATTCTCCCTAAATCAGATTGGTATCTACTCACTACCCCTAGTGAGTATGCCACATCTGTCGTGTACATATCATAGCGTACATGATAGATCCCACTGTCGAAGTATATGGAATCCTACCCATACGCTCTCTCTCTTGAGGTGTTGTCGGACAATCCCTCTTCGAGAGAGAAATTCTTTGGCCTATCGGAAGATAGCCTTTCTTGGAATTCTCCATGCTAAACCTCTTCAACATAGTATCAATATACGTGGACTGAGATAAACCAAGCAACCTTTTAGATCTATCCCTATAGATTCTCATCCCTAGGATATAGGAAGCTTCTCCCAGATCCTTCATGGAGAACTGTGACGACAGCCAAATCTTTATTTCCTGTAATGCAGGGACATCATTTCCGATTAAGAAATGTCATCCACATACAATACAAGAAATACTACTATTAGACCATTAGCCCACTTATAAATGCATGGCTTTCTCCATTCTTAACGAAGCCATATGTCTTGATCGTCTTATCAAAACATATGTTCCAACTCTGTGATACCTGCTTAAGTCCATAAATAGATCTCTGTAACCTGCACACCTTAGACTCATCTGTGGATGTGAATCCTTCAGGTTGTATCATATACACCTCTTCATCCAGCTCTTCATTTAGGAAAGCTGTCTTCACATCTATCTGTCAGATTTCATAATATAGATGGGCAGCTATCGCAAGCATAATCCGAATGGATTTGAGTATTGCCACAGGAGAAAATATCTCGTCATAGTCTATACCATAATGTTATCGATATCCCTTGGCAACCAGATGGGCTTTATAGGTTTCCACCTTTTCGTCTGTGCCCCTCTTCCTCCTGAAGACCCACTTACACCCTATGGGTTTTACTCCTTCGGGTGGGTCAACCAATGTCCACACATCGTTGACCTTCATGGACTCCATTTCGATTTCATGGCCTCTAGCCATTTTTCAGAGTTGGTCTCTGCATTGCATCCATGTAGGTGATCGGATCCTCATCGTTTTCATCAAGTTTGATAGGATCATCGTTCCGAATCAAGAAACTATAGTATCTGTCTGTTGACTTGGTAATCTACCAGATCGCCTTAAGGGTGCTTGAACAATGGGCTCCGGATCTGATCTAACCAAATCCGGTTCAGGTTCAGCAATTGTGTCGATTTTTTCACCTGTCGAACTTCGTCAAGTTCGACCTTAGAGGCAACAATCCCTTCACCAAGGAACTCCTTTTCCAAAAAGATTGCCTTAAGGCTGACAAACACTTTTTGCTCATCAGCTAGGTAGAAGTAATACCTTTGGTCTCTTTTGGGTACCCTATAAAATTACACTTGTCAGACCTAGGTCCATGCTTGTCCATAATTAAATATTTAACATAAGCCGGACACCCCCAAATCCTAAGGTGCGAGAGTACTAGCTTACGTCCTATCCATATCTCATATGGCGTTTTGGTTACAGACTTACTCGAAACTCTATTTAGAAGGTAACAAACCGATTTGAGCTCATATCTCCAAAGGGAGATCGGCAGACCAGCAAACCCCATCATGGATCGAACCATGTCCAACAAGGTCCGATTTCTCCTTTCAGATACACCATTATGTTGTGGTGTTCCAGAGGAGTCCACTGAGAGAGAATCCCATTCTCCTCAAGATATGTCAGAAAATCATTGGAAAGTATTCACCTTCTCGATCAGATCGAAGAGTTTTAATACACTTTCAGTTTATTTTTCTACCTCATTTCGGAATAGTTTGAACATTTCAAATGACTCTGATTTATGCTTCATTAAATAGACATACCCATACCTCGATAGGTTGTCTGTGAAGGTTATGAAGTAGAAATATCCACCTCTTGCACTTGAGCTCATGGGTCCACATACATCAGAATGTACCAGATCCAAGAGTTCACTGGCTCGCTCATCTTTTCTAGTAAAAGGTGACTTGGCCATTTTACCAAGAAGACAGGACTCACAGATTGGAAGTGATTCACAATCACCTACTTCAAGAATTTTTTTTGAGCTAACCTGTTTATCCTGTTCTTATTGATATCACCTAGCCTATAGTGCCAAAGGTAGACTTTGAACATATTATCTATTTTAGGGTGTTTACCGAAGGTTTGAACCATATTAACAGGTTGTGATAGAAAGTAAATTTTATTATTAAGTTGTCCAACAAACATTGTAACACTATTCAAAATGATATTGCAAATATTTTTTTTATTAAAAATTGATAACCGTTCATGGCCAAAAGGCCTACAGAAATAATATTTAATAAAAAGCTTGGACAATAGTGACATTCACTCAGAATTACGTTTCGAGAATTGATTACAAGGTTATGATTCCTAATGCTAGAATTGAAACTTTGCTTCCATCTCCAACGTTCAGGAATCTCTCACCTTCATCAAATCTCTACTGACCTGCAGACCCTACATCGAATTGCAAATATGATAAGGGCTTTCGGTATTCAATACCCAGGCAGTAGTATCACAAATGAAAAAGTTGCAAGGTGTTATCATATAAGTACCTTGCTTCTTCTTCGGCCTGTTCTTGGTCTGACCCTGTGCAGACATCCCAGCATGCAGCCGCACCTTCTTATTCTTATTCTTCTTGTTCTTCTTCTTCCCTTTCTTAAAGGATCGACGACAAGAAGAAGACCCTCCCATAACATTCACCGACTCCTTATGGAGCTGGTGATCCTTCTCAAAGTTCTGCAGCAACCCCAACAAGCCGGGTAGTTCACTGCAGGCTTTGTCATCCGAAAATGAGTAAGAAAAGGGAGGAAGGACTTGGGCAATGAATTAAGGATCGCATCCTTACCGAGCTGCTCGTGCAAGGAAAGCCCAGTTTACTTAGGCGCTCAATCATTTCGATCATGTACAGTACATGATCAGTGATGAGGCTCCATCCCTCATCCAAGCATTGAAAATGGCACAACTAGTTTTATGCCTTTCAACATCGTCAGGCATGCCAAAGGAGTCATTCAACATTTGAAGCATCTCTTGTGGCGGGCATTCTGAACCTGCGACTGAACTCATCATTCATTGCCGCCAGCATAATACACCGAACGATGGTGCGATCGTTGAGCCATTTCTGATAAGTATCTCGGACCGTCCCTCTAACGTTCGGGGCTGGCTCTCAGGTACGGATCCGTTACTACATAAAGGATCTGCTCATGCTCAAGGATAATTTTTAATTTTTGATACCAGCTATCGAAATTAGGTCCCATGAGCTTGTCATTGTCTAATAATGATGGAGGGACAGGGTAGTGGCCATAGCTGCATAAAGAAAAACTAGACCTCTATTAGTACATAAATTATAAATACTAAAGACTTGGACTTTAGTCTGAAGTTTCTCCAGTATTTTTACAACTGGTAGCCTCAACCTCCAATTCGAGGAATTACTTTAATTTCTTAGTGGGTACTAGAATCCACACAGACTACACACGAGCCCAACTTTGGTTGGTCAACCCATGTGCATCTATGGGTAGGTTCATAACCAGTTATTTCTCTAAATAACTTTTAGTAATTGATTTTGCCCCAGAACCTAATCAGTAGGCTTTGGCCTCCACTGAAAAGATCTGGTTAGGTCCAACCATTAACATGATTTGATTTGGTAAATCAGACCAATAAATGATCAGGCCCGACTTTGGCCGGCCTACCTGACCACCATCAGAAAGACTCAAACCAAATTATCATATTATGACTGATAATTCCATTAGTCAATAAGCACCAGGCCTTTGGGCCTCCAATGATTATTAAACTAATGGACTCATTATCACTCACTTAATGGGAGGCTATGACTTAGTTATCAATATAACTTAATCATTTTTAGGACCTAATAATTTTTGAAGATTTTATTAAAAGATAGATGAGAAGAAAATATTCAGTCAATTTCAATCCTCCCACTGACTTCACCAAGTCAGATTAAAAAGGATTTAATTAAAGCTGGCATTAGGAGCACCTAAATCAGTCAAACTGATTTACCTAATGACATGGGTGAGTCCTAATCATCAAGTAATCTAATCAAAACTAATTCACCAGGTTGGCCAGATAAGTAAGATCAGTGGTGGGGATAAGCCATTAACTCGTCAGAGATCGAATCACTGCGAGTAGCTCCCGCTTAAAAACCACTGGTCAAAATGCCAAACTTACCTTAGACACCAACCAGTTCATTAGTTTTAATTTGATCAACTTATTAAATAAGGTTTCACCGCGTAGCCATGAATTAAGTCCATCTTGTTCTAGTTACAGACATGGACCCATTCAACTACAACTATTGGAGTTGAGTCTAGAGTATCCTTGACCTAATCTAGATTTGACCAATTACTCTAATTTAGTCCATTTCTTTAAGCTAACCTTAGGTCTAATCTAATTATGGACCTAATCCATCTAACCCATTGATCCACAAGTTTATGCAATTGTCTTAGATCTTAATTCACAATTCTAGACCTACTAGACAATACTTAATTCTTTTAATTAAGTATTTGGACTGATGGGTCAGGATTTGACATTTCAAAATAATTTTCAAATTTGAAAGGTTTTATTTTCTATTCACCAAATATGTTGACTCATTTCACAAATAGATCAGCACATTTCATAAATAGCAATCCTATTGCTAATTACATAACAGAAAATAACTCAATCAAAATAAATCATGAATATTTCTTTAGATCTAATCTAACACATTCATGATAAATTTCACAATTGAACCTTTACAATTAATTCCTTTCACTGCTTCATCTGTATGGGATATAATTGCAGCGGCACCCCTACCACCATAGGAGACCCCATCGAATGGGAGGAGAGGGCCTTTAAACCCTGCTTTTCTCCTATAATCGGACGGCCATGGCAACCAACCCAATTCGATTACTTGCTACTTGGATCAAGTATATCTAAATATATCAATTTCAAATTTTAAATTTTAAATTTTGAATTTTAAATTTCAAACAAATTTCAAATTTCAAATTTCAAATTTTGAATTTCAAATTTTGAATTTTAAATTTTGAATTTTAAATTTTGAATTTCAAATTTGAAATTTCAATCAAATTTCAAATTTTAAATTTCAAATTTTGAATTTCAAATTTTTGATTTTGAATTTCAAATTTCAAATTTCAAAATTCAAATTTTGAATTTTAAATTTTTTTGAATTTTGAATTTCGAACAACTTTCAACTTTCAAAATTCAAATTTTAAATTTTAAATTTTAAATTTCAAATTTAAACTTTTAGATTACTACTTAATCTATGCATGCAAATATATATATCATATTTAAGAACTCGCTCTGATACCATTTGTGGGAAATTCAGTGCAGGGGTAAAATGGTAATTTTAAAACTTTTTCAAAATTATGATTTTACAGTGAAAAAATATTAATTAATCTAATTAATTAATATAAATTTATCCTACACTAGAATGTAAATATGATATATAGCATGCATGTATTTAAATTTGAAATTCAAATTCGAACAGTAAATACTTTACTGTAATGTGTTCAGAATATAATACCTTTGTCGGGTAGTAGATCGTCGCAATCTGATCACCGTTGGGAGAGTCTGATCATCGCGATGCAGCCACATAGCATGTCTGACCTCTATGGATCGTCCACACGAAGCTCCTGATCTGATCGACTCCTCTCGAGTGCTAGCTCATTGTAGAGCCCTTTTGACGGTCGATGCTGATCGAACTCCTTCGATCGATATCTGTCGATTCTTTGGATGCTCTAGATTATCAACAGACTATTTGAGAGGATGTTGAAGATCTTTCTGAGATTTTATGGGCTCACGATACTCGTAGCTCACTTTCTCACTTCCTGAACCCCAGGCTAAAACTCTAAGGAACTCACCAAAAACTTGCACCCACTTTTCTTTTTTTCTTTCTTTTTCTCTTGGAAGGATATGGACTTCCTTCTCATACACAAGACTTCTCACGCCCCAGAATTTTTTTCCAAAAATCTTCTTCTTGCACACCCCACTCTTCTCCTCCTTTTATAAAATGTCAAACATCTTATCCAAAAGAAAGGATAAAGATGAGTAATTGCACATTTGAATTCAAATCAAATTTTGAATTTAAATGAATACCAACTCATCCTTATCCACTAAAGGCATGAGGCTGGCTTAAATTATGCTTGGAGTGATTTCATGAGAAATCTTTTCTCATGTAATAAATAGGTGTAAAAAAAGGGATAAGGTGCAAAGATTGATTGCTCATTCAAATTCAAACTTTATTTTGAATTTGAATGGCCAACCAATCATCCTTATCCATTCATTTGGCACATTAAAGTGGGGCTGGAGAGGGCTTGGCATGAGGAAAAAATTCATGAGAAGTTCCTTCTCATGAATCCAAATGGGTGCAATGGAAGTGAGGTGGCGCATGGAGATTGGGTCAAGGTGGTTTAATTATTTAAACCAACCTAATTGAACCAAATAAGTTAAGTCCAATTAGACTAATTTAAACTCAACTTAATTAGGCTTAATTAGACTTAATAAAATTCTAATCAAATTAAGAATTGACTAAGCCCAACCCCTGATCAAATCAGGGACCAAACCATCTCGACGATTAGGTCAACTCTTAACCTAATCGGGTCAAACCCAACTGAATCCAATTCAATTGAACTTGATCCAAAAATAATTACTCAATCAAATTGAGAAACCTCTCATAAATACTGAGTCTAAATCCGATGGGCAATCAGGCATCCGAATTCATCGATATGTAACCCTGATCGAAAAATCCCAACTAGTGGGACTCTTGACCCTGGTACCCATAATGTGTGGAACTCATGATCAGAGAATCCTGATTCTGGATCATGAGTCTCAAACATGTAGGATTCTACATCAGCCATCAGATCAGATAGGAACCTCTAATGTGTGTGACCCCACAGGTTCGAACCTAAGTCGGTAGCACAGGAACAATTTCTGTACTAATCGAAGTGACCATCTAGCAATGGTACCCGACGTCTGGATAGGTCGAAGAGTCGCAATCGCAACACTCAGAACCTACATGAATATGGTCACTGTATAATTCATCCTTTTGACCCCTGTGTTAAGGATGACTCAGGGTTAAACTGTCAACCCTGATCAGATCATCCGAATCGTGCTCAACTCAAACAGTCCTATGACTCCTCACAAGGACTACCCTGGCCAAGATTTTGCTAAATTGAAACATGACTGTACATAGCTCCTAAACTGGAGTGGTCAATCCCATCTTGACACACGCACGGACAAGTCAAGTACTTGACTACACCCAGCAGCCTTCCGTCACTGAATTAAATTCAGGTAGTCCAGTGCCTAAGTGTAGTGAGTTGCTTGCAAGTCACCGTGGTGTCTCAGGTCGGAGGAACATTTATACCCATATTCCATCGGAGCAAATTTTGACAGCAGAAATAGCTCTGGAGTCGGTCAGGTTCAGTGAAGATGTACCCTTACATCTCACCTATATGCCATACCAGTGTCTCCACACTCATTGGTTAAGAGGACAACCAACCTATATGGCACACAATGACCTATGCTTGATAAACGTTGTCTCCTTGGTGACAATGTATCATTTGATCGCGAACAGATTTAAGGACTAAACGATAAATCCTCCTTTGTCGAGTCTAAATAGTCCCAAGGACTTCACCACAACATAGGAGTTCATTAGAAGATGAAACATTTTGTGATGAAAAATATCAAAATAATTTTTATTAATTCATAATTCATGTAAAATATAAAAATGGGCACAACCGTCAAAGGCTGATGATTAGCTTTGGGACACTATTCCCAACAAATTATATTGCGTGTAGGTCATTATATGCCATATTGATTGGTTGTCCTCCTTTAACCAAAGTGTGTGGTGACACGGGTATGGTATATGAGTGATTTGTATGAGTACATTTCACTAAGCATGATCACTTTAGAGCACTCTGTTGTTAAGGATTACTCTGATGGGATATGGATATGTTGGATGTATGCCCTAGAAGCCAATCTTGACTGACACATTTCATATTTCTAGGACATGATTTTGTACTTATTGGGTAGTTATATTACCATTCATATCTATGTATCCATGAATTATCCAAGGAATTAACAAGATGATGACATATATTCTCAAAGAATTGAAATTTGAGGTATATATCATTGATGGTTGATTTCTAAATTGCTCCTGATCATAGGATCATCATGGAGATGGTGATTGATCTGGATAGACCAGTACACAGATCACTTTCTTCGGATAGATGGATCTCGAGTCTGCAGTATAGAGACACTAGAGTGAGAGTGCAGGTGGTTGTTAGAGAATAACTAGCACTGAGTGTAACCAACATAAGAAGTCACATGGATGTCTGCTCACTCGTTAGTGACTTTATCGATGCTGTAGTTGTATGATTGATCCTTTGACTTGAGATGACACTACTGCTCACAGTGAGGCTGCTGGAGTTTGACTGATACATCAACATGGTCTCAAAGAGTCCTTGTAGTGGATATTGACGATAGTTGGTCCACTATAGGAGTGGGTATGCATCAAAATGAGATCTAGCGATCCTAACAGAAGGTAGTAGTCTATAAATTTAAGAAATTGAATCCTTAAGTCTATGGTCATAGTAGCATGATTGATGGAAAAGAATTTTCATAAAATTACATATAACTTAAGCTGATTGAATCTATCATATGACCGATGTTGAGATTTGATGATTTATCTATGATCTAACATCTAGTCGGGACTCATGATAGAGTGATTGAATCACACGTTAACTACACCTAAAGTTCATTTTAGTTCTACTGGATTGCCAGTATATACTGCTAGGTGTCACTAGTGGATTGTGAGAGCTCACTAGGGTTATTCTGGATTGACAATTCTTATTGAGTTAGAGTAAAATTATTCCAATCTATTGAAAAGATTTCAAAAATACGATGATAGAGATCATTGTATATCTCACTACCTGTTAGAATTGAATCTATGAGATCACACAATAAAAGAATTAGGTCTGAAATAAGTAATTGAGCTTATGAAGTATCAATTAGGTTTAGAGAAACTTATTGGGTTCATGATAACCTTGCTAGCACATGGTTGGACCCAATTTCTCTTTCCGTTGAGATTACTTATTTGATAAGTTAATTCTAACTTAATTATCTGCTAATAACTTATATGAATAAGATTCATGAGACTTCAATTATTGGGTGTCTAAGGTTATGAATCACATAAATTAAGGGTGCAAGTCCTTGTGAATCTCCTTGATAGTTATTATGAGGTGCCACCTTGATTTGATCAATTTGGGTGTGTCCATTGATTAGATGACTTTTTATTTTTATATAGGGCATCTCTTGGGTGTGTTTTGGGGTGTCTAATTATGGGTGCAAGGGCTCCAATTGTTGGCACCTAATGGACTTCCTAATGTAAGTTGGATAACTTAAGTTAATAGGAATCCTAATGCAAGTAGGACTTATATTATGAGATTGAATAGGATTTAATCCTCATACTTATTTAAAAGGACCTCTCCTAAGATCTCTTGAGCATCCAAATCAGCAGTCTCTCACATCTAAAGGCTCTCTCGAAGCCCTCTCTTCCTCCCCTTTTCTATTCTCTTGGGCGTTTTACATGCCCTTCCCTTGGACGCGTGTCCTAAGGTATTCCATGCCCAAAGAAGTTTGGGTGCCTCTTCCTTACTAGTTTCTAACATCTAGTAGCAGCACATAGTAAGAAAAAATTTTAAAAAAAAGGAGAAGAAGAAGATCAAGGAGAAAGATCAAGTGTTGATCATGATCCAAGCTTCGTTCAGATTCAATAGGCTGAATTTTGAAAAACTAAAATTCAAATGAAAGAGGACTGTTTTAAGCTGACCCTGAGTAGATACTCATAGAGGCGGGATACTTGTGTGGCTAATAGAGAGTCTCATCTATTCCAAATTCAGATTTGAAGAAAGAGATTGCGAAATAGGTATGTGATTTGATCACAATCTAAATTTTAGTATATATCAATTTCAGCATACGAAATAGATCAATGTTGTTAATCCTGTTGGTGCAAAAATCTACTTACGCCGGAGAAGCTGGAGTCGCTATCGCCGTCGGGACCTGCAAAAGAAGTCTAAACTGGAGGTGGGGTTGCTCCGGCAAGACCCTCCGTCGCTCAAGTCAGTTCTCTGCCTCAACAAGAATGGAGTGCTCGAATAAAATTTTAGCAGAGTTTCTAGGTAAAAATGAGAGCTTATAGAATAACGTATCTGGGGTTCCCCCTTTTATAGGCGGAGGGGGCAACAAACTGATGGTGATGCCTGTAACCGTTGGTAGTGGGCCGCCCATAGTCAGAAAAAATTTATTGCGAGAGTAGTGGGGTGGACCCGTGGCTATTACCGGGGGTGCCACGTGGAGTCTGCCATGAGGAGCGGAGCGACGTCCATTGTCCGACTTGCCAGAGGATAGAAGAATCAGCGGTATCCATCGCAGGAAGTGGAGCAGGACCGTGGCCATTATTACGGCCTGCCAGGGAGTGATGGAGCCACGTGAAATCCGTCGCAGGGGTGGAGCAGGGTCATGGAGTGATGGAGCCATGTGGAATCCATCGCAGGGGGTGGAGCAGGGTCGTGGAGTGATGGAGCCGCGTGGAATCTGTCGCAGGGAATGGAGCAGAATCGCGGCTGTTACTGCAGCACGCCAGGGGGTGAAGGTCTGCCGGCTGAAGTCCGACTGGAGTGTCTGGCGGAGAGAGGTAGTTAGCCATCTGTCCGAGAGGAGCTCAGAATCCGGCTTTCGCAGGAGTTCGGATGGAGTCTTCCTTCAGTCACAGTCGGGGGTGGAGTCCGACTCCCATAGGGACCTGGGTGGAGTTTCCTTGCTATTGGAGTCATGGGTGGAGTCCGGCTCCCTTAGGAGTCCGGACGCAGCTCACTGGCAGTTGAAATTGAGGATGAGGCCCGACTCCCATAGGAGTCCGGGGGAGCCTACTTGCAGTCGGAGTCACGGATGGAGTCCGGCTCCCGTAGGAGTCCGGGCGAAGTCTGCCTACAGCCGTTGGAGTTGAGACGGAGCTCAGCTCTCGTAGAAATCCAGGTGGAGTCTTCCTGCAATTAAAGTCAGGGCGAAGTCCGGCTCCCGTAGGAGTCCGGATGGAGCCTACCAGCAGTTGAAGTTGGGGACGGAGCCCGGCTCTTGTAGGAGTCCGGGCGGAGCTTACCAGCGATTGCAGTTGTGGATGGAGCCCAGCTCCCGTAGAAGCCCGGCAGAGTCTTCCTGCAGTTGAAGTCGGGGATGGAGCCCGGCTCCACTAGGAGTCCGGGCGGAGCTTACCAGTAGTTGGAGTTGGTGACGGAGCCCGACTCCCGTAGGAGTCCAGGCGGAGTCTTCCTGTAGTTGAAGTCGGGGATGGAGTCCAGCTCCCGTAGGAGTCTGGCGGAGCTTACCAGCAGTTGGAGTTGGTGACGGAGCCCTGCTCCCATAGGAGTCCGGGTGGAGTCTTCCTTGCGGTTGAAGTTGGGGACGGAGCCCGGCTCCCGTAGGAGTCCGGGCGGAGTCTTCCTGCAATTAAAGTCGGAGGCGAAGTCCGGCTCTCGTAGGAGTCCGGACGGAGCTTACCAGTAGTTGGAGTTGGTGACGGAGCCCGGCTCCCGTAGGAGTCCGGGCGGAGTCTTCCTTGCGGTTGAAGTCAGGGGCGAAGTCCGGCTCCCGTAGGAGTCCGGACGGAGCTTACCAGTAGTTGAAGTTGGTCACAGAGCCCGACTCTCATAGGAGTCCGGGCGGAGTCTTCCTGGAATTAAAGTCGGGGGCGAAGTCCGTCTCCCATAGGAGTCCGGACGGAGCTTACCAGCAGTTGGAGTTGGTGACGGAGCTCGGCTCCCGTAGGAGTCCGGACGGAGTCTTCCTTGTGGTTGAAGTTGGGGACGGAGCCCGGCTCCCATAGGAGTCCGGGCGGAGTCTTCCTGCAATTAAAGTCAGGGGTGAAGTCCGGCTCCTGTAGGAGTCCGACGGAGCTTACCAGCAGTTGGAGTTGGTGTCGGAGCCGACTCCCGTAGGAGTCCGGGCGGAGTCTTCCTTGCGGTTGAAGTCAGGGGCGAAGTCCGGCTCTCGTAGGGGTCCGGACGGAGCTTACCAGCAGTTGAAGTTGGTGACGGAGCCCGGCTCCCATAGGAGTCTGGGCGGAGTCTTCTTGCAATTAAAGTCGGGGGCAAGTTCGGCTCCCGTAGGAGTCCGGACGGAGCTTACCAGCAGTTGGAGTTGGTGACGAGCCCGGCTCCCGTAGGAGTCCGGGCGGAGTCTTCCTTGCGGTTGAAGTCAGGGGCAAGTCCGGCTCTCGTAGGAGTCCGGACGGAGCTTCCTTGCGGTTGAAGTTGGGGACGGAGCCTGGCTCCCGTAGGAGTCCGGGCGGAGTATTCCTTGCAGTTGAAGTTGGGGATGGAGCCCGGCTCCCGTAGGAGTCCAGCAGTTGGAGTTGTGGACGGAGCCCGGCTCCCGTAGGAGTCCGGGCGGAGTCTTCCTGCAATTAAAGTTGGGAGCGAAGTCAGGCTCCGTAGGAGTCCGGACGGAGCTTACCAGCAGTTGAAGTTGGTGACGGAGCCTGGCTCCCGTAGGAGTCTGGGCGGAGTCTTCCTTGCGGTTGAAGTTGGGGACGGAGCCCGACTCCCGTAGGAGTCCGGGTGGAGTCTTCCTGCAATTAAAGTCGGGGGCAAAGTCCGGCTCCCGTAGGAGTCTGGACGGAGCTTACCAGCAGTTGGAGTTGGTGACGGAGCCCGACTTCCGTAAGAGTCCGGGCGGAGTCTTCCTTGCGGTTGAAGTCAGGGGCGAAGTCCGGTTCCCGTAGGAGTCCGGACGGAGCTTACCAGCAGTTGAAGTTGGTGATGGAGCCGGCTCCCGTAGGAGTTCGGGTGGAGTCTTCCTTGTGGTTGAAGTTAGGGATGGAGCCCAGCTCCCATAGGAGTCCGGGCGAAGTCTGCCTGCAGCCGTTGGAGTTGAGGACGGAGCCCGGCTCCCGTAGAATCCGGGTGGAGTCCACCAATAGTCGAAAGTCAGAGGGGACCTGCAAGGGTCAATCCTGCTGAGAACTTGGCTGAGGGTATTTTATACCCAACACCAGTCCCCTACTTTCGAGTTTGAATTTTGAATGAAGGAAGTACAGAGAGATTGGCATAGTCAAAGTTGTCCCCTCGAATCCTGCGCACGATCGCCCCCAGATATTTTGGCATTAAATGCACGCGTGCTGGAGTCTTTTCGAATCGGGGCAATATGAAGGGACCCTTCGAAATTCCCGTTGGTACGCTGGCCCAGGTATGGCACAGTAATGGCTCTGTCAGCCGTCAGCCACTTTTAGCCGCCAGCCATGGTGAGTGGGACACGTGTCGAGCGCGGGCCGGTCTGGAGGGATTCGCGATCATTATGGCATCGGATCCCAGGGTCTATTTAAACCCATCCCTCCGCCTTTAGGGGCCCCCATTCCGCTCGAGAGTTCTATCGATATCCGTCCTTGCTTCGAGAGTCCCAATTCTCTTGGCATCTTCTTGGGCCATAGGCATCCTTCGAGTCGTCCCTGTCCTCGCCCCTCCACATCCTTCAGAGTGATTTAGGTTAGTCTCAGAATCTTCTCTCTTCTCTCTGTCGCTTAGGAGCCTCTTCTTCGCCATTTTCTTCTGTCGCCTTCCTCTGAGTTGGTCTCCTGTGACCTCTCGTCCTTTGTCCTGTTTGTTTTCTTCGGGATCTTTAGAGTCTTTATTCGAAGTTATTTGAAATATCTTCGGCTCTTCCGCTTCCAGCGGTTCCAGGAGTTCTTCCACCTCAACCCCCCAGGTTCCTTGTTCTGTAGATGAACCCGCATCTGGGGCTGGGCTTCGCCCGGTTTTTGCACCGGGCACCATTCCATGCTCCCTGACTCCGGATGAACTCCTTCTGATAAGGGTTCAATATGGAATTCCTCCGAGTATGACCTAGAGCTCTCGGGCCCCTCCGATCGGGCTTGCACTCCCCCACCCGATCATTTTTGCCTGTATCAGGAGGCGTTCCATGTCGGGCTCCGGTTTCCGCTTCCGTCCTTTGTTGTCGCCCTCTTCTGCTTCTTAGACATCTCTTTGGCTTCAGTTGCTCCAAATTCTTTTAGATTTTTGATAGGGTTTCTCTCCCTTTGCCATGTAGTCGAGGTCCAACCGTCCCTCTCTCTGTTTAGGCATTTCTATACCTTCAAGCGTCATCCTTCGACGAAGGACTGGTGGTATTTCTCCCTCAGTTCGGCAAGAAGGGGTTGCTGAAAGGTGCCCCCTTTTCAATCCATAACTGGAAGGAGAAATACCTCTTCATCCACTGCCCGACCTTGAGGCTGGGCCTGCCCCCTTGGGGCTCTCTGAGGGATTCTATCTGTCGGGCCCCTAGCCTGGGGGAGGACGACCTCCAGGCTGCCCGGAAGCTTCTTGACTACTCCGCTCCTTCCCTTCCCAACCTTCTGAGGGAGCAATTTTTGTTCAACATCGGCCTGAGCCCCCAGGATCCTGCGAGTACTATATCTTTTCCTTTCTCTTCTCTTCTTCCGTTCTTCTTCTTTTTCTTTCTTTTTCTTCCTTTTTCTTCTCTTTTCTCTTTTTTCTTCTCTTTCTTTTTTCTTTTCTCTCTTTCTCTATTTTTTTTTTTTTTTTTGCGTGCTACTCCTTCCTTTTTCATCCCATTATTGACTTTTGATTTTTGATTGATTGATTTTTTTTTTAAGGAATGGATGCTGAAACAGCACGGATGCTTGCCAGGGGCCTCAAGGCCCACAAAAGAAAGGGTGCCACGGCCTTCGGATCAACAAAGAGGGCCAGGGCGGAGGAGACGAGCTTGGCCGCACCTGTCCGGGTGGCTCCAGCGATCGACGTTCCCTCGGACGTCGAAACAACGGCCCCCCGGGCCTCTTCAAGGAGTCCCCCGACTAGGGCCCCCATTTCGGGGGTCCACTCCACGGAGGTGCCCGTAGTCGAGAGGGGAAGGAGAAGGAAGTCGGTGGCCCATAGGGTGAGTGGCTGTCGGGCCGCCGCTGACGAGTCCCTCGGCTCCGAAGAAGAGCCGGAGAACCCCTTCAATGATAGAGACCTGATGAAGCGGTTGATCGACGACTGCATTCTGCATGAGGTCGTCGAGAGGATCGATCACGTCGATCCCAAGCAGTGGGTTTGGGACTCCCGGGGTCCTTTCTTGAGGTAAACAAATCTTCATTTAATTGGTTTTTCAACCCCTGCTCTGATCCCCTAGCTGCCCTTACAGATTGGGCACCAACTCCTCACCAACATCGAGGCAACGAACCGGGCGAGGAGGGATGCCATCCAGGCAGAGGAGCATCGCCGGGCCGAAGTCGCCCGCCTCAAGGAAAAGGCCGCTGAAGTAGTTGCCCTCCAAGAGGCCTTGGAGAAAGAGAAGCAGGCCCGGGAGGAGGAAAACAGACCTTGGAGGAGACGGTGAGAACGACGGAGGCGGGGTCGCCAATTTGATGGAGCAGATTCCAGTCTTGGTCTCGAGGCCAGGGGTCTTGCGGTAGAGGAGTTCAAGGCCTCCGAGAGATGAGAGACCTGAACGTCCGGTTTGGCCAGGAAGCCTTCATCAAGGGGTTCGAGCTCTGCCAGGAGAAGGTGGCCAGGAAATTTCCTGAGCTCGACCTCAGCTTCTTGGCGAGGAGTCTGAAGATGAGGTCGGGCCTTCTCCTGCCGCTACTGCTGCCGCAGCCCCCCTTCCAGGACACCGAGCTCCCCAACTCCTGCTTCTGAGGTCTGAGACCTCCGACCTTGTAGCTTTCTTTTACTGCAATTTTTTCCTTTCTTTTTGTCTTCAAGAATCATTCAATCAATAAAGTTGAATTTTCACCGTGGATGGCTTCTCTTCTCCCCTTCCCCCTTTTTATTTTTCTTTCTGCAATGAGACGCCCTTGATGCTTCTGTCTCTTGATGGCAGTGTCCTGCCAAGGCACTTCCCCTGCCCAGGGGATCCTGCTGAAGTCCACGATCCAGCGGCTGAAGAAGGAGGTTCTTCATGCGACGAAAAGGTCGAAGAAGATGGAAGGCGAGCTTCATAGGTTAAGGGAGGGTTACTCTGAAGCCACCTCGGAGGCCACCCGCTTTCAGAATCTCCACGTGAAGGGGATCATGGAGTATAGCCGGAGGAAGGCGGACTTCGCGAAGGAGCTTGAGGAACACAAGAAGAGTGCCAGCGATCGAATTTGGGCTCAAGCTGCCAAGATCAGCTCTCTAAGGGTGGAACTGTCAGCTGCGCAGGAGAGGATTGGCCAGCTGGAAGGGAGTTTTCTCGACTCTTGGCTTGGGTCGACGGATCGGGAGTGGTCGAAGAAGGTCTCCGACCTTCAGCAGTAGCTTCAGGATGCCGAGGTGAGCTACGACGTGCATCGGGCCGGTTGGCGCAGGCAGGTGGATGAATATAAAGAGAGACTCAGGGTGGCGGCCGATGAAGTCACCCGTCTTCAGAGGCAGCTGGCTGACAGGGCTCAGCTTACTTCTGCTGGGATTCTAATGAACTTCAGTCCCTAAGAGGAACCGTCGAAGGGCTTTCTGTCACCCTCGGGGAAAGGAGACTGAGCTGCAGCAATTGAAGATCCAACTGGCATACGAGCAGCAGGCCGTCATGGATGCAGAGACCGAAAGCCAGGACTTCGTCGGGCGCTCCAGGATGCGTGCTGAAAAAGGGAGAGCTAGAAGAAGAAGTTGAGAATCTGAGGCAGTCCTGGATAAGGATGGAGTAGATAATTCTAGGTCAGAAGGAGCAGAGCTTCCCTAGGGCTCTTCTTGGCCTTTTGTCTTTTCATGTATACATTTTTCTTTTGTTGTTTTGTCTCACTTTTGTCATTTTGCTTTCTTTCTTTGGCCTTCTGGGCTTCGTGATGTATATTTCGCAAATGGAATGAAAAAAAATTTTGTGTTACCTCATCGCATATTATATTAGATTGCCGTCCGCCGAACTTCTCTTGTCATTCGACTTGTCCGACGTTGACGTCGTTTGGAGGTGCCCAGTCATCAATATGCTGGTTTGCTTTCCTCGTCGTTCATGGCCGCAGGCTCAAGCTTGGTGGTCCGAACTCCATGTTACCTCAGAGACGTTGCTGTTTTCTTGATCTGTGTCGAGAGCCTTCTTAGAGGCTGGGGGTGTTTGGTAGGAACTTTCCATCTTTGTTGAGATAAGGTTCCTTAGGTCTTTGGTGTGGTTTGTCCTTCATCTGTTTCCGACGTAGTTCGTCATTTTTCTTTTTAATTTTCCTCCTCTTTTTGGAGTGAGGGCCTCCCCTTGCTTTTTACGGGGTTGCGTAGAAGTGTGAAGGTGCCGCTAGGGGCTTTTCCCTTCATTCGATCTTGTTGGGCGGTCGGGTTTCGTCACCGTCAGGATGAGGTTCTCCTTCCATTTCTGACATAGTCGATTTTAGCTCAGGTTAGGATGAGGTTCTCCTCCTGTTCCCAATGGGCCGCGGGGGCACATAAGGGCCATCGCAAGAGTCTCTCCCCCCATCCGTCTAAAAGAACCGGGTCTTCGATTTTGCTCATGTCAGGATGAGGTCCTCCTCTTGTTCCTGACATGGCTGTGGGGGCACATTAGGGCATTGTAAGTGATAAACACTTAATTTAAGTCATTTAAAGCAGAAAATTATATTTAATTTATTTTATTTATTAAGAATTTGATGCTTCTTTTTATGTTTTACAGGAAAGATGATCGTCGATACAAAGAGTCCGATTCATAGATCAAAAAGACTCAAGTTTGAAAAAATTTGGACTTAAAATAAAATTAAAATAAAAGAAAGACGCATCCAGTATTATAGAAAATGAAGATACTATGCAAGGAATCTAAAAGGATATAAATGTCATTGTAAAGAAACAAAAGTTTCTTTTTGGTATGTGAAAAGATTGGTTCACGTTAAATTTCCCTGGGCGGCGTGAATGTGGGCAGCATGAGCTCGTGGGCACGCGTGAATGCGCGGACGCTGGCAGGATGTGGCACGGACACGGGCAGGATGCGGACGCGTGAGGCAGGATCGCATGAGCTCGTGGGGCGCGGGTGAGCGTGGATGCGGGCGGGACGGACGCAGGCAGGCGCGCACCGCAGACACAATGGCGAGCAAATTAAAGGAAAAAAATTTTATTTGGAAATATCTCAAGTGAAAAAATTGTATTTTTTTTTTAGTCCACATCAGAAAACCATGTAAAACTCCCCCCCTAATATCTATAAAAAGGCTTTTGTACTCCCATTAGAGGGGGAGCCCAGAAATTCTTCTAGAGCCTTGCATAGAGGAATAGAAAGGGACTACTTCATGAGTAGCTAGGCTAGCAATCTCGGGAGTGGAGAAGAAATTTTGTAACGACACAAGATGGTTTATTGTTCTAAACTTTCCTGTATTTCTTTATATGCAATAAAGATTATGCTTTTTATTTAAATTATCATGAGTTCTTTATTTGCTCCCTTTCATATGCTTTTATTTATGCTTTCTTGTTAGATTAATATTAGGAACAACTTTTACTTTCCAGAGACGCGCTGTGATCTACGGATACGGGGCGTGCCGAGGAAAGAAGAGTTGTTTACCTAGTACTTTCCGGAGACGCATCGTGATCTACGGGTAAGGAGCGTGCCGAGGAAAGACAGATATTTTTTCTAAGATTAATCACATCTATTTAGTTAAAAAAAGAGATACAACTCTGCTAGTGCAAATTAATTCAAAACTCCCAAGTTCTTTATTCTCTAATTACCTCAATTTTAAGATAATTTATTTTCTAAATTAAAAACAACACTTCTTTCTTTTATCTTGCAATCTCAACTTAGCCCAAGGTCCCTGAGGATACGATCTCAACTCATCCTACCTACGTAGTGAGTAGAGTTATTTTTGGTGCTATCAATGACTACGCATCAAATTTTGGCACCGTTGCCGGGGATCTTGGCACGGTTGAATTAAAAAAAATTGAAATTTTTTTAAAAAAAAAAAAAAATACTTTTCAGTTTTTATTTCTCATTTTAAATTTTTTTTTCAGTGCTTTCTAGCTAGATAATCTTATTTGCATAATTACAGAATTACCTTGCATAACTAATTTACTACTTAGGAATTTTGCTGCTTAGAATAATTTGCTACTTTTTATAGCCCAGTGATTTATTGCTTTTTAGACTTAATCACTTAAATTTATTTTCTTGCAAAACTAAAAAAAAAAAAAAATTAAAAAATATATAAAAAGATAAAATTATTAAAAAAAAAGCCACTGATTTTCATAACAGTTAACTAAAACAGCGTAACCTCAAATATAAAAATTTCTAACTTGATTGGACACCTTGTTTCTTTGCATTGCATCTCCATAATTAATCTTAAGGCAATAACCCATTAACCAGATAAGGTGGGGATTTGATCACCCTTCCTTGGCCCACAAATCACTCCCTTGCATTTGCATAACCTAGACCTTAATTTAAAATCAACTAGACGTCAGCCCTAGGAATTTCGAGCTCAATAGGATAAAAAAGCTCTAGAGTTGAACCGAGTGCGGATTGGTTAATTGCTCGGTGTCTAAGGCAAGTGGTTAAAGAAAGTGGTTTTCAATTGGTTCCGTTGACTGACCTGGCCAACTTAGTTGGTGTCTAAAAAAGCAACGAGCAGGGAACCTCCCACATCTTGCGCTTACCTGCCGAGTCAGTTAGTCAGTCTTGAGCTTGGAGTGCTCAAAGGTGGTCTTGAAAGTTAGGAGCTGTCTAGATCTAAGTTAACCTTAGGATAGAGAGTTATGATTGTTTAAGTTGATTGCAATTAACATCTAAACATTAACTAATTTCTCTCTTTTCATAGATTTAAGATTCTTAGGTTCTTCTCTTTAGATTTTCTTCATTCTTTTCTCACTTTATTAATATATATTATAAAAAAAAAATTTTTTTGTTTGCTCTACAGTATAATTGTAAGGTGTATGCTTGGCCGTAGATCGTTACAACCAGAAATCCAACCTTTTGATCCAGAAATAGAAAGAACCTTTAGAGCCAACAGACGTAAAAATATGGACCGAAATCAGGAGAATGATCCACCCAAGCAATTGGAGTACTTTACTCCTTCCACATATACCTACTCTCCTTGTATTCAAGTGCCCCCTGTGGAGGCCACTCAATATGAAATTAAGTCCAGTATAATCCAAATGTTACCTTCATTTTATGAACTTAGTAATGAGGACCCTTATAAACATCTTGAAGAATTTCTTGAAATATGCTCAACTGTCAAAATTCACAACTTCTCCGATGATGCTCTTAGGTTGAAATTATTCTCTTTTTCACTTAAGGACAAAGCCAAATACTGGCTACATACTTTGGATTCTATGACTATATCAACCTGGGACTAGCTGCAAGGAGAGTTTCTCAAGAAATATTTTCCATAGGAAAAACTAATCAAATAAGGAAAGCCATAACTAGTTTTTTCCAATTAGATGGAGAAATGTTTCATGAAACATGGGAGAGATTAAAAGACCTTATTAGAAAATATCCCACCATGCTGTACCCAAGTGGCAGTTAATCCAATATTTTTATGATGGACTCTCTAAAAGACATCGACAAATGGTCGATGCATCATGCGGTGGGACATTTATGCTGAAAAGTAAGGATGAGGCATGGCAACTGTTTGAAATTTTAAGTGAAAATTCATTACATCATATGTCTGCCTCTATTAGAGATAAACCCATGTTAAACCCAAAAAGAGGTGGAATATATGAAGTAGGAAATGCCATAGATATCCATCAAAAGGTAGATGAACTGTCCCAAAAATTAGATCATCTTCTAAATACTGGACAATCCCCGATTCCACCTAATCCAATCCAAGAAGTTTGTGCATTGTGTGCAAGTCCGAACCATTTTGTTAATGAATGCCCAACCGCACTTCAATTTTCTGAGTTTGTGCACGAGCAGGTCAGCAAGCTCAAGTCCAACAAGCTCGCAGACCAGGAAATGATCCATATTCGAACACTTATAACCCCGACTGGAGAAACCATCCAAATTTTCCTGGAGACCACAACCAGTGGTTGGTCCTGCCACACCTCGACCTCAATATCAGGATCCAACATATAGGCATGGATCATACCATCAATTTCAAAATGCTCCTCAACCATCTACTACTGGTCAAAGCTCAGCTTTTGAGGAAAAAGTTCTGAAAGCACTAGAACGATTAGAAGTCAATACTCAGATCCTTAACTCCCACACACAATCTATTGCTAAGCTAGAGACCCAAATAGGTCAACTAGCGACTGCATTCAGTAGGAGGGAAGAAGGAAAATTACCTAGCCAACCCGAGAGCAACCCAAGAGGGCAATTTGTGATTGAGAGTTATAATACCCCAGAAGCTTTTTCTGAACATGCCAAATCAATCATGACTCTGAGAAGTGGGAAGGTCATTGAACACACTAGTAAAACCAATGAGACTGACCCTAAACCTCTAACCGAATCCAAATCACCCAAGAACAAGGAGGACCTGAAAATAGAGAAGAAACCAACTGCACCGGAATCATCTTACTTGCCTAAAGCCCCATTTTCGGATGCCCTGAAAGCCCCTATTCCTGCAGATAAGAAGGGAGGAAAACTCGATGAGATGTTGGAATTATTTAAGCAAGTCCAAATTAATCTTCCCCTTCTAGACGCAATCAAACAGGTCCCTGTTTATGCTAAATTTTTGAAGGATTTGTGTACCCAAAAATATAAATCTAGATCACAAATCCCAAAGAAAGTATGTCTCACTGAACAGGCTAGTTCTATCATCCAGCATGCCACTCCTCCAAAGCTTAAAGACCCAGGAGCCCCCATCATTTCCTGTGTTATAGGAGATTATCACATTGAAAAAGCTCTTCTAGATTTAGGGGCAAGTGTGAATCTTTTACCTAGTTCGGTGTATGAACTTTTTGGATTCGGAGAATTGAAACCCACATCAGTCACATTACAGTTAGCCGACAGATCAATTAAGGAACCACGTAGAATGCTTGAGGATGTCTTGGTCAAGGTAGATGAGTTTTACTTTCTAGTTGATTTTCTGGTTCTCGATATGGAATTAAGTGGCAACCCCAGACAAATTCCCATTATCTTAGGACGACCTTTCCTAGCTACGGTGAATGCATGCATCAATTGTAGGACAGGAGTCATGGACGTATCGTTTGGGAATAAGAAACTGAGACTGAATGTGTTTGGTGCTTCCCAAGGACCATCAATGGATAGTTGCTTCAAAGTAGATATACTAGAAGACATTATAGAAGATGCAACACCCACAATTCTAGCACCTGACCCCTTAGATACTTGCTTGGCTCACTTTGGAGTGTATGACTTTAAGGGATATATGAAAGAAGTTAACATATTGTTGGATACACCACATGATAAAACCACTCCTCCATGGACAATCAAGTATGAGCCATTGCCCATCTTTTGTTTGTTTTATTGCATATGACGTCTGGCTGAAGACGTAAAACTTAACACTTTTTGGGAGGCAACCCAAATTTCTTCTATCTTATTTTAACTGATCATCATTTTTTTTAAAGAATAAAGGACCACTCTGTATGGAAGAGTCTGTTAATAAACTTGACGTCTAGCTGAAGACATAAAACTTAGCGCTTGTTGGGAGGCAACCCAATGATTTCATATTTTTTTTACTTTACCGCAGCTGCAGGAATTTAGAACAAGAGCCTATTAATCAATGAAGCTATCTTCAACTTCCGAAGCAAAATTATCCCAGGTGCACTCTCTCCTTTTATTTTCTTTGCTTTCTTACTTCATTGAGGACAATGTAGATTAAGTTGGGGGGGAGGAAATTAATCAAATCCTCGAGTATGGTCAGAAATAATTAGTTTTGTGGATTCAAATTTTATTAGGCATCTTAATAAATGAATGATTAACGGTCAAGATAATTTTAGAGATACTGAGGAATAAATTATTAAGAAAATCCAATGAATGATAGGGTTTAAACTAGATCAAATTTTAGGAGTGATTCTACAAACCCTCTTCTTACTGATCTCAATAAAGAATCTGCTTCATGAGAAATTGGATGGAAAGATCGAGGTATGCAAAAAAAAAAAAATTCTCCTTAAAAAAAAAAAAAAAAACATTGGTTTCCTACTGAGTAACCGGGCCCTTTCGCCTAAGTAAGCGTTGTGGTTCGCATAAAAAGGTAGGCAATATTATATAATAAAAAAAAAGTAATAATAATAATAATAATAATATATATATTAAGGAGACTAAATTGCAATAAGATAATAAACCTCTTTCCCATTAAGTTAGAGGATTTAAAGAGTAAAGTGGGGAGTTGGTGAAAGAAAAGCTCTGAATTTTTTTTAGTTAATACTCAACCACTAATTGGGTCAAATTGATAATCCAATGAAATATCTCTTTAATGGTCTGACCAAGTATCATCTACCTTTTGGGATGCCTAACCTAATTTTTGATTCAAAACCGAGTCGGTACACAATACTGATATATCTATTTTACTCGAGGATGAGTAAAATTCAAGTTGGGAGGTGTGATAAACACTTAATTTAAATAATTTAAAGCAAAAAATCATATTTAATTTATTTTATTTATTAAGAATTTGATGCTTCCTTTTATGTTTTACAGGAAAGATGATCGCCGATACAAAGAGTCCGATTCATAGATCAAAAAGACTCAAGTTTGAAAAAATTTGGACTTAAAATAAAATTAAAATAAAAGAAAGACGCATCCGGTATTATAGAAAATGAAGATACTATGCAAGGAATCTAAAAGGATATAAATGTCATTGTAAAGAAACAAAAGTTTCTTTTTGGTATGTGAAAAGATTGGTTCACGTTAAATTTCCCTGGGCGCGCGTGAATGTGGGCAGCATGAGCTCGTGGGCGCGCATGAACGCGCGGACGCTGGCAGGACGCGGCGCAGACGCGGGCAGGATGCGGGATGCGTGAGGCAGGACGCGGCATGAGCTCGTGGGCGCGCGGGTGAGCGTGGATGCGGGCGGGACGGCCGCAGGCAGGCGTGCACCGCAGACACAGTGGTGAGCAAATTAAAGGAAAAACTTTTTATTTGGAAATATCTCAAGTGGAAAAATTTGTATTTTTTTTTTAGTCCCACATCGGAAAATCATGTAAAACTCCTCCCCCCTAATATCTATAAAAAGACTTTTGTACTTCTATTAGAGGGGGAGCCCAGAAATTCTTCTAGAGCCTTGCATAGAGGAATAGAAAGGGACTACTTCATGAGTAGCTAGGCTAGCAGTCTCGGGAGTGGAGAAGAAATTTTGTAACGACACAGAGATGGTTTATTGTTCTAAACTTTCCTGTATTTCTTTATATGTAATAAAGATTATACTTTTTATTTAAATTGTCATGAGTTCTTTATTTGCTCCCTTTCATATGCTTTTATTTATGCTTCTTGTTAGATTAATATTAGGAACAACTTTTACTTTCCGGAGATGCGTCGTGATCTACGGATACGGGGCGTGCCGAGGAAAGAAGAGTTGTTTACCTAGTACTTTCCGAAGATGCGCCGTGATCTACGGGTACGGAGCGTGCTGAGGAAAGACAGGTATTTTTTCTAAGATTAATCACATCTATTTAGTTAATAAAAGAGATACAACTCTGCTAGTGCAAATTAATTCAAAACTCCCAAGTTCTTTATTCTCTAATTACCTCAATTTTAAGATAATTTATTTTCTAAATCAAAAACAATGCTTCTTTCTTTTATCTTGCAATCTCAACTTAGCCCAAGGTCCCTGAGGATACGATCTCAACTCATCCTACCTACGTAGTGAGTAGAGTTATTTTTGGTGCTATCAACGACTACGCATCAGTAAGGCCTCTCCCCCCATCCGGTCTAAAAGAACCGGGCCTTTGACTTTGCTCATGTCAGGATGAGGTTCTCCTCTTTTTCCTGACATGGCTGTGGGGGCGCATTAGGGTGTTGTAAGGCCTCTCCCTCCATCCGGTCTAAAAAAACCGGGCCTTTGACTTTGCTCATGTCAGGACGAGGTTCTTCTCCTGTTCCTGACATGGCTGTGGGGGCGCATTCGAGCGTTGTAAGACCTCTCCCCCCATCCGGTCTAAAAGAACCGGGCCTTCGACTTTGCTCATGCCAGGATGAGGTTCTCCTCCTGTTCCTGACATGGCTGTGGGGGCGCATTCGGGCATTGTAAGGTCTCTCCCCCAATCCGATCTCAAGATAATCGGACTTTCATTTTATTTATATTAGGATGAGGTTCTCCTCCCGTTCCTAACATAACCTTGTTTTAATTATTTGAAGGGGTTATCCCCAGTCGTAACAAATCCATGCCAAATGGGAGGAACATGCAAAGTCGAAAGGAATTTAGATTCAAGGCAAGGTCGTAAGCGATACATTTACAGGTTTTTCGAGTTCCATGGTCGTGGAAGGTCTGCTCCTCCTTGAGGCCCCCCGGTGATGGAGTCGATGGTCCCAATTGGAGGCCGATCTCCAGGCTGCTCCTCCCTCCTTGGCGGTTCAGGTTGCGGCAAGGCCCTTGGCCGATCTTCTCTACCCTCAGGCCGACGTCGGATGAACCTTTCGAGTCAACCTCGCCGGATGAGCTCCTCGATCTCGTCTCGGAGCTGGATGCATTCTTCCGTGTCGTGGCCGTGGTCGCGGTGGTAGAGACAGAACTTGTTGGGGTTGCACTTCCCGGGGTGTGTGCGCATTCTCTCTGGCCTAGGGAGCTGCTCCCTGACCTCCATCAGTACCTGGATCTTTGAGGCATTGAGGGGGGCGTAGTTGCGGAATCTTCCCGATGGAGAACCCCGCCGAACTCCACGATCCGAACTTCTTTGCCTACGTACCCGGGGTAGAGTATGGGCACGCTTGTGCCCAGGAGGGGATTGAGAACGCGGTCGAGCTTCTCTCGATTTTTTTTTGACTGCGGGCTTACTCAAGTCTCCCGCCTGCTGCTCTCTTGCAATCTTCTCATCCTTCATTTTGAAGGCTTCTTCCGCTCGAGCGTACCCTTCAGCCCGAGCCAACAAATCAGTAAAATCCCTGGGGTACTTCTTCTCCTGGGAGAATAAGAGGTCATTCTTCTGAAGGCCGCCCTTCAGAGCGGCCATTGCTACCGATTGGTCCAAATTCTGGACCTCCAGCACTGCGACATTGAAGCGGTTGATGTAGGCCCGAATGGACTCCCCCTCCCTCTACCTGATATTCATGAGGGACTCCGAGCCCTTTCGGGGGTGCCGGCTGCTGACAAAATGGGCCACGAATTGGTGGCTCATTTGATTGAAGGAAAAGATGGTACCCGACTTTAGCACCGAGTATCAGTTTCTCGCCGCTCCCTTCAAGGTGGATGGGAAGGCCCGGCACAAGATGGCGTCGGGTGCACCATGAAGTAGCATCATCATCCAGAAGGCTTCCAGATGATCGATCGGGTCCGAAGTCTCGTCGTAGCTTTCGAACTGGGGGAGTTTGAAGTTTGGCGGGATCGGTTCCTACATGATCATTTGAGAAAAGGAGGGGTCAGTGCAAATATCCTCACCATAAGCGGGGGGAGCGTGACGGAGTTCCTCGATTCATCGATTCATTTCCTGGAGCTTCCGATCCAGGAAATCCTCTCGACTTCGGGTCTCGAGGGTCCTCTGGCCGAATGGTGGCAGGGATCTTCCAGGGGTAGAGTCATGATCCGATTGAGGGCTCTCCACCCTCGGGTTCATCTTCCCGAGAAAGACGGGGCGGCTGGCCCAAGTGGCCCACCCCACTGTCGGATTCTGGCATTCCGGTGACACCCTTTCCAGGTGCACTGATGCTTGCGGCTGCTGCTGCGGCTACATGGCCTGTACGGCCTCAGTGAGGCCTCTGACCTACTGCGCCAGCAGATCAAATTGCTCCACGTCGACTGTCATCACCGGAGGAGGAGGAGGAGGTTGGAAAACTGGAGGTGAGGCCGGAGCCTGAGATCTGGCTGCGGAGGTCGTGGATCATCGTGTGGACACCTTGCGGGGAGGCATCGGGCAAAGACCAAGTAAAGGAGGGAGGAGAGGATGCCGGAAAAGATGCCCGGGGGCGGTCCCGTTGAGCGCCCCTTTAAGAACAAGGGTACTGTGAAGACATAGCCCCTTCCTCTAGCGCCAATCCTGTTGGTGCAAAAATCCGCTTACGCCGGAGAAGCTGGAGTCACAGTCGCCGTCGGGACCTGCAAAAGAATTCTAAATCGGAGGTGGGGTTGCTCCGGCAAGACCCTCTGATGCTCAAATCAGTTCTCTGCCTCAACAAGAATGGAGTGCTCGAACAGAAATTTTAGCAGAGTTTCTAGGTAAAAATGAGAGCTTATAGAATAACGTATATGAGGTTCTCCCTTTTATAGGCAGAGGGGGCAACAAACTGATGGTGATGCCTGTAACCGTCTGGCAGTGGGCCATCCATAGTCAGAAAAAGTTTGTTGTGGAGAGTAGTGGGGTGGATCCGTGGCTATTACCAGGGCGTGCCACGTGGAGTCTGCCACGAGGAGTGGAGCGGCGTCCGTTGTTGTGACTTGCCAGAGGATAGAAGAATCATGCAGTATCCGTCGCAGGAAGTGGAGCAGGACCGTGGCCATTATTACAGCCTGCCAGGGAGTGATGGAGCCGCACGGAATCCGTTGCAGAGGGTGGAGTAGGATCGTGGAGTGATGGAGCCACGTGGAATCTATCGCAGGGGGTGGAGCAGGGTCATGGAGTGATGGAGCCGCGTGAAATCTGCCGCAGGGAATGGAGCAGAATCGCGGCTGTTACTGCGGTGCGCTAGGGGGTGAAGGTCTGCCGGCTGAAGTCCGGCTGGAGTGTCTGGCGGAGAGAGGTAGTTAGCCAACTATCCGAGAGGAGCTCAGAATCCGGCTTTCGCAGGAGTTCGGATGGAGTCTTCCTTCAGTCACAACCGGGGGTGGAGTCCGGCTGCCGTAGGGACCTGGGCAGAGTTTCCTTGCTGTTGGAGTCGTGGGCGGAGTCCGGCTCCCTTAGGAGTCTGGACGCAGCTCACTGGCAGTTGAAATCGAGGATGAGGCCTGGCTCCCGTAGGAGTCCGGGCAGAGCCTACTTGCAGTCGGAGTCGCGGGTGGAGTCTGGCTTTCGTAGGAGTCCGGGCGAAGTTTGCCTGCAGCTGTTGGAGTTAAGGATGGAGCCCGACTCCCGTAGGAATCTGGGCGGAGTCTTCCTGCAATTAAAGTCAGGGGCAAAGTCTGGCTCCCTAGGAGTCCGGACGGAGCCTACCAGCAGTTGAAGTTGGGGATGGAGCCCGGCTCCCGTAGGAGTCCGGGTGGAGCTTACCAGCGGTTGGAGTTGTGGATGGAGCCCGGCTCCCGTAGGAGCCCGGGTGGAGTCTTCCTGTAGTTGAAGTCAGAGACGGAGCCCAGCTCCCGTAGGAGTCTGGGCGGAGCTTACCAGCAGTTGGAGTTGGTGACGGAGCCCGGCTCCCGTAGGAGTCCGGACGGAGTCTTCCTGCAGTTGAAGATGGGGATGTAGCCCGGCTCCTGTAGGAGTCCGGGCGGAGCTTACCAGCAGTTGGAGTTGGTAACGGAGCCCGACTCCCGTAGGAGTCCGAACGGAGTCTTCCTTGCGGTTGAAGTTGGGGACGGAGCCCGGCTCCCGTAGGAGTTCGGGTAGAGTCTTCCTGCAATTAAAGTCGGGGGTGAAGTCCGGCTCCCGTAGGAGTCCGGATGGAGCTTACCAGCAGTTGGAGTTGGTGACGGAGCCCGGCTCCCGTAGGAGTCCGGGCGGAGTCTTCCTTGCGGTTGAAGTCAGGGGTGAAGTCGACTCCCGTAGGAGTTCGGACGGAGCTTACCAGTAGTTGAAGTTGGTGACGGAGCCCGGCTCCCATAGGAGTCCAGGTGGAGTCTTCCTACAATTAAAGTCGGGGTGAAGTCCGGCTCCCGTAGGAGTCCGGACGGAGCTTACCAGCAGTTGGAGTTGGTGACGGAGCCCGGCTCTCGTAGGAGTCCGGGCGGAGTCTTCCTTGCGGTTGAAGTTGGGACGGAGCCCTGCTCCCGTAGGAGTCCGGGCGGAGTCTTCCTACAATTAAAGTCGGGGGCAAAGTCCGGCTCCCATAGGAGTCCGGACAGAGCTTACCAGCAGTTGGAGTTGGTGTCGGAGCCCGACTCCCGTAGGAGTTCGGGCGGAGTCTTCCTTGCAGTTGAAGTCAGGGGTGAAGTCCGGCTCCCGTAGGAGTCCAGACGGAGCTTACCAGCAGTTGAAGTTGGTGACGGATCCCGGCTCTCGTAGGAGTCCGGGCAGAGTCTTCCTGCAATTAAAGTCGGGGGCAAAGTCCGGCTCCCGTAGGAGTCCGGATGGAGCTTACCAACAGTTGGAGTTGGTGACGGAGCCCGACTCCGTAGGAGTCTGGGCGGAGTCTTCCTTGCAGTTGAAGTCAGGTGCGAAGTCCGACTCCCGTAGGAGTCCGGACGGAGCTTACCAGCAGTTGAAGTTGGTGATGGAGCCCAGCTCCCGTAGGAGTCTGGGTGGAGTCTTCCTTGCGGTTGAAGTTGGGGATGGAGCCCGGCTCCCATAGGAGTCCAGCAGTTGGAGTTATGGACGGAGTCCGGCTCCCGTAGGAGTCCAGGCGGAGTCTTCCTGCAATTAAAGTCGGGGGTGAAGTCCGACTCCGTAGGAGTCCGGACGGAGCTTACCAGCAGTTGAAGTTGGTGACGGAGCCCGGCTCCCGTAGGAGTCCGGGTGGAGTCTTCCTTGCGGTTGAAGTTGGGGACGGAGCCCGGCTCCCGTAGGAGTCCGGGCGGAGTCTTCCTTGCGGTTGAAGTCGGGGGCGAAGTCCGGCTCCCGTAGGAGTCCGGCTCCGGAGGAGTCTGGGTGGAGCTTACCAGCAGTTGGAGTTGGTGATGGAGCCCGGCTCCGTAGGAGTCCGGGTGGAGTCTTCCTTGCGGTTGAAGTTGGGGACGGAGCCCGACTCCCGTAGGAGTCCGGGCGGAGTCTTCCTGCAATTAAAGTCGGGGCGAAGTCCGGCTCTCGTAGGAGTCTGGATGGAGCTTACCAGCAGTTGGAGTTGGTGACGGAGCCCGGCTCCCGTAGGAGTCCGGGTGGAGTCTTCCTTGCGATTGAAGTCAGGGGCGAAGTCCGGCTCCCGTAGGAGTCCGGATGGAGCTTACCAGCAGTTGAAGTTGGTGACAGAGCCCGACTCCCGTAGGAGTTCGGGCGGAGTCTTCCTAGAATTAATGTCGGGGGCGAAGTCCGTCTCCCGTAGGAGTCCAGACGGAGCTTACCAGCAATTGGAGTTGGTGACGGAGCTCGGCTCCCGTAGGAGTCCGGGCGGAGTCTTCCTTGTGGTTGAAGTTGGGGACGGAGCCCGGCTCCCATAGGAGTCCGGGCGGAGTCTTCCTGCAATTAAAGTCGGGGGTGAAGTCCGGCTCCCGTAGGAGTCCGGATGGAGCTTACCAGCAGTTGGAGTTGGTGTCGGAGCCCGACTCCCGTAGGAGTCCGGGTGGAGTCTTCCTTGCGGTTGAAGTCAAAGGCGAAGTCCAGCTCCCGTAGGGGTCCGGACGGAGCTTACCAGTAGTTGAAGTTGGTGACAGAGCCCGGCTCCCGTAGGAGTCTGGGCGGAGTCTTCTTGCAATTAAAGTCGGGGGCGAAGTCCGGCTCCCGTAGGAGTCGGACGGAGCTTACCAGCAGTTGGAGTTGGTGACGGAGCCCGGCTCCCGTAGGAGTCCGGGCAGAGTCTTCCTTGCGGTTGAAGTCAGGGGCGAAGTCCGGCTCCCGTAGAAGTCCGGATGGAGCTTACCAGCAGTTGAAGTTGGTGACAGAGCCTAGCTCCCGTAGGAGTCGGGCGAAGTCTTCCTTGCAGTTGAGGTTGGGGACGGAGCCCGGCTCCGTAGGAGTTCGGGCGAAGTCTGCCTGCAGCCGTTGGAGTTGAGGACGGAGCCCGGCTCCCATAGAAATCCGGGCAGACTCCCCAATAGTCGAAAGTTGGAGGGAACCTGCAAGGGTCAATCCCGCTGAGAACTTCGACTGAGGGTATTTTATACCCAACAAATGTGATTTTATATTTTTATGCATGTAAAATTTTGATTAAAATTATTTTAATCTTATTCTCCATTACGGTGTTTAGAAAATTAAATTTTGAAACACATATGCATGCTTCAAACCTTGAATTCAACAGTGGTATCAGAGCCACGAATTTTTATATGCTGAATTTTAATATACATATTTCTAAAAAAAATTTAAAATTAATTTTTTTTGATACATGAGATGTATGGATAGATTTTTAAATCTAAAATTTAATTTTAGATTTAATTCTGGAATATATAGTTGATATGTTGATGCATGCATAGATATAAAATTGATCTAGAAAGAGTTCTAGCTCATGTGAAATAGATAAATGCATGAAATCTAAATTTTTTTATGATCTGAATTTTGATTCATATGTATGATATATAATTGCATGTTTAGATCATAATTTGACTTTAATCTGATCTATGATTAGTATATGAGATATATATATGATATTATCTTTAGATCTAAAATTTTTATTTAAGATCTGATTTTGCATGCATATATGTGATATATGTTTGTATGTTAGAACTTGAAAATTATTTTCATATTTTAATACCTACTTTCATGCAAAGTATTTAGATCTAAAATATAATTTTAGAATCTGAAATTTGTATTTGTGTATGAGAATTTTGATCATGAAAAAATCAAAAATTAGGTCATATAATAGGATTACATCTAAAATTTTTGATTTGAGATATATGGGTCTAATTCAATTAATAATTGGTTAAACGAGTCAAGTGCTGAATTGAGTTAGATCAATTAAGTTAATGATCATACAATTATTGTTGATCAAATCGATTGAGTCTCATATGTAGAATCGATTAACCTAAGGATCTAATTTGGCTTATTGATTTGAGCCGATTTACTTGAGCTAACCAATTCTGATCAATTATCCAATTGATGTCTAAGGTAAGTAATTAAAGATGATTATTTAATTAGTTTCATTTACTTATCTGACTAATTTATTGATGTTTAAAGAAAGCAATGGGGGGATCCCTACTAATCTCCACTTATCTGGCCAATTTGAAAGATTGAGTCACAAATATGGTTGCTTGGTAGTTTGATTTAGCCCATGCCAATTACATCTGTCATGTGATGATTGATTAGATAGACCTAAACTCAAATCTCTCCACAAAATATTAAGTCCAAGGTCTTCCACCGTTGTAGATGTGTGGGTGTACTACCGATGTTGATTGTTCTTGACTGGTCACAGTGGTTCAGTTGCATTAGAAACACGCAACCACTCTATTAGCAAAGAGTTGCTGTGGGGTAAAGATAAGGTTGGGCCCAATAACTGTTAGGTGAGGGATCCAATGATGATTTTACATTTATTTGTGAATGATAGATTTGACTTAACTAAGAAGTGCGGGCAATAACTGTTAGGTGAGCCCACATGACTTTGAGATCAAGTGGTTGCTATATGTTTAGAAAAGCATCTGGGCAAAGAGTTGTTCATGCATCAATGTTTATTCATATTACCAATAACTGTTAGGTGAGTGCATGACATCGGTGGGATCGCAGCACCCATTAGAAATCCAATTATCATGTTAGATTTTTATTTCTCCATCCGAAGAGTGTGGGAGTTCTGGTAAAATAGTGGGAGTCTCTTTTTGCATCTAAAAATTTATAGAGCAAAATTATAAAATAAACACAAACATTCAATTAGAATCTTTACTCTCTGCTATTCATTATGTCAGCTTCCAACCCTCTAGCTTGAATCTTAGATATCAATCGATTAATCAAAATCGAGTACATAGACTGGCTTACAAACTTAAGATTGTTCTTAATTTTAGAAAATTAAGTAATATTCTCTATCAGATTATTCTAATGTTAACAACCCATCCAACCTATAGTCAACGAGCTATACTTGACGAGTGGATGGATAATGACAATAAAGATAGGTGCTATGCATGAGTACATGTATACTGCCAACGACATGTTGATTCATCCACAAGTGTTGTGAGGTAATTAGAGTCACACAGCGCATGTGATGCATAATGGGCAGTCAGTCTATGATCGTTATTTGATAATGATCGAGGATATTAAAGAGTTTAAAAGGTTTGACATGATCATGCATAAGAAATTGCTTATAGATTTGATCCTAGGATCTTTGATTAGTTTATATGGATAGTTTATGGTAAACTACTATATGAAAGATCATCATGGTATTTTATCTGAATTGATCAAAGTGTTGATAACAAAAAAAATTTGAAAGAGTTCAGACGCAAATACCTGGAGAGCCTAAAGAAACAAAGACACACCTAAAGTAGGTATGTCAAAATTACTCAATACTGTCCTTATGATTTTTTTTTCTCCTAATTGAGCTACAGACTCTAGTGTAGAGTCGATGGGAAGGTAGAGGACTGAGGAAGTAACCCTTGAATTGGCTATAGGGCAATAGTTGCTGCTGCAGCCATGGGTATCTATCCTTTGCGATCATCATTTGGATTTAGTTCTTAGAGACAGTCTCTATCATTTGCATATTGGTGCATATATGAACTTAATTGAGCAATTAGTGAATGCCATTGGATTTGATAGATCTAAAATTGAGATAAAATTTAAAGTATATGTGGAACCTATAGCTAAGTCATATTGGAGAAGAAATGATTAACAAACTAAAAAAATATGAGCTTGGGCTTATCGATTGTTGAGTCAAATCTAGTTTGTGCATCATCTCTTTGAGAAAATATGATCAAGCTACTCTTGTGGGACAAGAAAAAAAAGATCACTGAGATACTTATCCTTGTACATATTTGATGTGTGTAGCCCATGTAATGTGCTAACCAAGGAGTTGTCTCTACTTTGTATATGAGATATAAATTTAAAATTTTTGAAAGGTTCAAAGAATTTAGATGTAAGTAGAGAAATAAATCAAAAATTTTTGAAGGTACTTCGATCAGATCGATGATGCAATATCATTGAAAAAAACTTTTTGATTATCTCATAAAATAGAATTATTTCATATTAGACCCCTCTTAGTAAATCTCAGCTCAATAAGATAAGAAGAGTCATGAGACTATATGAGATATGATCTGATCCATAATGAAATTCACTGATTTATTTATATTTCTTTAGGGGCATACTTTATTTCTATAAAATTGAATTTCCTCTAAACCTGTTCTTACCACACCATATAAGATATGATATGGTGAGAACTGAATCTTGATTATTTTGAGATTCAAAGATGTCCAACCTGTGTCTAGGATAGCAGATGGATATGTTAGAGGATAGGCCTATAAAGCTCTTCCTAAAAGAGTTTGAGATAATACTTTCTGAAATGATTACAATATGATTGTGATCTAATGCTATCTTCTTTAAAAACTGTTTAACCAAGATAAAGCAGTGGAAGAAAAGTTAAGCTCTAAGAGAGTATCTTTGAAGAGCATGGAGCCTTAAGACCTTAAGAACATATTAATCATGAGCTAGTAGATGTGTATTCCTCTTCTACCTCATACATATAGTAGGATCTCCAATCCTCTCGAAAGGTACTTGAGTATGCTTAACAGAGAATGTAGAGAAAATTATTTTTCATGGGGGATAGGAAACATAAAGATAATCTCATTACCTATAACGAGGTGATGTGAGACATCGACTCCAAGAAAAGATGTGAAATAGATTTTCTGAGTAAAGATCTTTTGAAGATTTCTATATGGAATAGCTTATGGATTTCATTTCTTGTGATAAGAGATCACAAAGTCTATAAAAAATCTTAGAGTTGGAATTGTCAAATTGTTTGATCAGATATGAGAAATTATGGATTTCAAAAGGATCAGTGGGAGTGTCCAATACTGACATCAATCAAAATATGGTTGAATATAGATTTCTTCATAAAAGACATAAAGTGAGTGTCCTAAATATCTATAGTGATAGATGCAATTGGATGCTTGTGTTTTCACAGATAAAGTACAAAGATCAAATGCTAAAAATATTCAGCATAGAAATCTCGAAGAGGAGTCTGCTACCCTCTCGGGCATAGTCATATATCATAAAATACTTAAATTGATTATACCATAATTGTCACAAGTAGATATCAGTTGTATCCAGGCTGAGAGTGCTGGATTGTTGTGAAAACAATCTTAAGCTCTTGAGAAGAACTAAGGATATATTCTTAATTTGAAGAAAGATCAAAGCTAGGAGTGGGAGAATATACTAATTCAGATTTTATGTCTGATGTTGATGATAGAATGTCTACATCATGGGGTGTGTTCCTATGTCGATATTTTAGAAAGGTTCCAAATAATCGATCAATGAAAGCTGAGTACATTGTAGATGTGTAGGATGCATTCTGGTTGTAATATTAGTTAAAGAATTAGTTATCATACCATTAGATGCTATGACACTATACTACAAAGATAATGGCACTATAGCCCTTGCTAAGGAGCCTAGGTCTCACCAGATGTCCAAGTACATAGAATAGCAGAACACGTGACTACCTCGAGTAGGAATATATAGAGGTGCAGAGAGCAAACTCCATATGTGATGTGGATGACCCACTGGTAAGTTACTTAGCTAGCGTAAGACTATAGCCTGTCTTGTAAAGATAGAGCTTGGTACATAGCAGATTAGCTTTAGTGTAAGTGGGAGATTATTAGATGTATGCTCTAGAAGCCATCTTGACTGACATATTTCATATCTCTAGGATATGATTTTATACTTATAGGATAATTATATTATCATTCATGTCTATGTGTCCTTGAATCATTCAAGGGATTAACAAGATGATGACACATATTCTTAAAAAGTTAAGAATTTGAGGTATATGTCATTGATGGTTGATTCATAAATTACTCTTGGTCATAAGATCATCATAAGGATGGTGATTGATCTGGATAGATCAGTGCATGGATTACTTCTTTCGGACAGATGAGTCTCGAGTCTGTAGTGTAGAGACACTGAAGCAAGAGTGCAGATGATTATTAGAGCACGACTAGCACTGAGCGTGACCAACATGAGAAGTCACATGGATATCTGCTCACTCATTAGTGACTTTCTCAATGCTGCAGTTGTATGACTGATCTTTTGACTTGAGATGACACTACTACTCGTAGTGAGGCTGCTGGAGTTTGACTGACACATCAATATGATTCTCAAAGAGCCCTTGTAGTGGATGTTGGTGACAGTTAGTCCACTGTAGGAGTGAGGTGTGTATCAAAATAGGATCTATCGATCATAGCAGAAGAGAGTAGTCCTATGAAATTTAAGAGGCTGAGTCCTTAAGTCTATGGCCATAGCAGTGTGATTGATGGAAATGAGTTTTCATAGAATCACATATGAACTTAAGCTGATTGAATCATCATATGACCGATGTTGAGGTTTGACGATTTATCCATGACCTGCCATCTAGTCGGGACTCATGATAGAGGGACTGAATCATATGTTAACTATACCTAGAGGTTCATTCAATTCTATTGGGTTGTCACTATATACTGCTAGCTGTCACTAGTGGATTGTGAGAGCTCACTAGGATTGTTCTGGATCGACAATCCTTGTTGAGTTAGAGTAAAATTATTCTGACCCATTGAAAAAAAATTTAATGATACGATGATAGAGATCATTGTATGTCTCACTACTAGATAGAATTGAACCTATGAGGTCACACAACAAAGGGATTAGGCCTAGAATAAGTAATTGAGCTTATGAAGTGTCAATTGGATTTAGAGAAATCTATTGGGTTCATAGTAACCTTGCTAGCATATGGTTGGATCCAATTTTTTTTTTCGTTGGGATTATTTATTTGATAAGTTAATTCTAACTTAATTACCTGCTAATAACCTACATGAATAAATTTATGAGACTTCAATTATTGGGTGTCTAAGGTTATGGATCATATAAATTAAGGGT
The DNA here is from genome assembly GCF_000442705.2 of Elaeis guineensis. Taxonomy (NCBI): domain Eukaryota; kingdom Viridiplantae; phylum Streptophyta; class Magnoliopsida; order Arecales; family Arecaceae; genus Elaeis; species Elaeis guineensis. The sequence continues at coordinate 37,255,585 of NC_026001.2, read as the reverse complement.
GCAAGTCCCTTATGAATCTCCTTGATAGTTATTATGGGGCACCATCTTGATTTGATCAATTTGGGCATGTCTATTGATTAGAGGATCTTTTATTTTTATATAAGGCATCTCTTGGTATATTTTGGGATATCTAATTATGGGTGCAAGGGCTTCAATTGTTAATGCCTAATGGGCTTCCTAATGTAAATTGGATAACTTAAGTTAATAGGAATCCTAATGCAAGTATGATTTGTATTGTGAGATTGAATAGGATTCAATCCTTATGCCTATTTAAAGGAACCTCCCCTAAGGTCCCTTGAGCATCTAAACCAGCAGCCCTTCACACCCAAAGGCTCTCCCCACACCCTCTCTTCCTCCCTTTTCTCTTCTCTTGGGCATTCTACACCCCTTTCCTTGGGATGCACATCCCAAGGTGTTCCATGCCCAAAGGAGTTTGGGTGCCTCTTTCTTGTTCATTTCTAACATCTGGTAGCAGCATATAGCAAGGAGAAACTCTAGAGAAGAGGAGAAGAAGAAGATCAAGGAGAAAGATCAAGTGTTAATCATGATCCAGACTTCATTCAGATTCAGCAGATTAAATTTTGGAGAACCAAATTTCAGATTAAAGAGGACTGTTTCAGACTGATCCTGAGTGGATACTCATAGAAATCAAATATTGTGTGGCTAATAGAGAGCCTCATCTCTTTCAGATCTAGATTTGAAGAAAAAGATTACAAAATAGGTATGTGATTTGATCACAACCTAAATTTCAGCATATATCAATTTCAGCATATGAAATAGATCCATGTGGTTTTCTATTTTTTTGCATGCAAAATTCATATTCAAATTATTTTAATCTTATTCTCCACTGTGGTGTTTAGAAAATTAAGTTTGGAAATACATTTGCATACTTCAAACCTCAAATTCCAACAGGTAATATATGTCCCTCTGACCTTAGACTGCTTTGGTGACTTGCAAACAACTCACTATGCTTTGGTGCCAAACTATCCAAATTTTTAATTCAATGATGGAAGGTTTCTGGGTACAATCAAGTACTTGTGAAGTCTGAGTGCAAGTCAAGATGGGATTGATCACTTCAAGTAAAATTAGAGATGATGCATCACTGTGTTTCAATTCAGTAAAATTTTAGCCAAAGTAGTCCTAGTGAGGAGTCACAGAATTTTTAAGGCTGAGACACAACATGGACCACTCTTCCTGGATTGACAATTTAATCCTTAGTCATCTTTGAGCATCAAGTGTCAAAGGGATGAATTATACGATAACTATATCCACATGGGTTCTAGAGTGTTGCTAGACATACATTTGGTCTATTCGGATGTTAGATCTCATTACTAGATGGTTACATCGATTAGTACAAAAATTATTTTTGTACTACCGACTTAGGTTTGAACCTATAGGGTCACACACATAAAAGTACCTATCTGATCAAATGGCTGATCGATGATTATGAATCATTGAAGGGTTTAATTATCAATGAGATTGATGATTAATCCTATGCAAAGATTATAATAAATTATTTACTAATGATTGATAAATTAAAAGAATAATTAATTAATAATATGATTCTTAATTGGCTCAATTTGATTGAGCAATGGAGATTAGATCAGATCTAATTGAATTGGATTCAATTAGACTGGCTTTGGATTGATTGGATGTATCCCTATTGAATAACAAGATTTGTTCCAATTGATCTCAAGGATACAAATAAAATTCTAAATTGAATATGATTCAATTAGTTTTATATAAGCTTGGATTGGATCAAATCCTATTGGATAATAGGCTTGATTGGATCAAGCCCTATTATCAAATACCTTCCTTGATATCCATCAAGAAATAATCTCTGGGTCAATGGGGTTTTTATCTAATTAATTTTCAATTGGATTGGGGCCTAATTGGTTTCATAATTGGATTAGGATCCAATTAGTTAGTTTGTTATAACTAATTTTTAAATTGGTTAGGATTGGGCTCAAGAATTAGTTAGAGTTTGGCTAAGATTCATGAGCCCTATTTGGAATAGGACCTAACCAACTTAAAACCCCCATGTGCTATTTATTCCTCATGCCCCACTGCCTCTTCACCGTGAGAAATCTCCACACCCAAAGGATTCCACACCCCCTCTCTTCTCTTGCATGAAAAAGGAGGCATCCCTCCCTTCTCCATGCCACCCAAAAATAAGGAGTTGGGCATCCAAGAGTTGGATGCCCCAACACCCACATGCCAAGCCCCTTCTGTTGGAAATTATGTCCTAAAGTCAATCGTCTAGATTGTAGATGATTGTACTCCATGTATGTATATAAATTATAAAATGATAAATATTACCTGATAAGATTCATCATGAGAAATACATCTTCCTAAATAGAACCATATGTTATGATGAAGTCCTTAAAGCTACTTTCAAAATAATAAAGGAGGATTTATCGTGTAGTTCTTAAATTCTGCTCGCGACCAAATGATACAATTGTTACAAGGATGATAATTATATCAAGTGTAGATCATTGTATGCTATATTGGTTGGTTGTCCTCGTAACCAAGACATGTGGTGACACAGGTATGACATATTGGTGATTTATAAAAGTACATTTCACTGAACATGACCTCTTTCGAAGTACTCTGCTGTCAAAAATTGCTCTGATGGGATATAAGTGTCCCTCGGACCTGAGGCTGTCTCGATGACTTGCAAGCAACTCACTGTGCTTTGATGCTGAACTATCTGAATTTTTAATTCAATGATGGAAGATTACTAGGTACAATCAAGTACTTATGAAGTCTGAATGCGAGTCAAGATGAGATTGACTGCTCCAAGTAAAATTAGAGATGATGCATCACTATGTTTCAATTTAGTAAAATTTTGACCAAATTAATCCTAGTGAGGAGTCACAGGATTTTTGAGATTGAGACACAATGTGGACCACTCATTCTAAGTTGACAGTTTAATCCTTAGTCATCCTTGAGCATCAAATATCAAAGGGATGAATTATATAGTAACTATATCCACATGGGTTTTAGAGTATTGTTGGGCATACATTCGGCCTATCCAGATGTCAGGTCCCATTGCTAGATGGTTACATCGATTAGTACAGGAATCATTGTTGTGCTACCAACTTAGGTTCGAACCTATGGGGTCACACACATAGAAGTATCTATCTGATCAAATGACTGATCGATGATTATGAATCATTGGAGGATTTAATTATCAATTTGATTGATGATTAATCATATGCAAAGGTTGTAATAAATATTTATTAATGGTTAGTAAATTAAAGGAACAAGCAATTGACAATATGATTATTAATTGACTCAATTTGATTGAGCAATGGAGATTGGATTAGATCTAATTGAATTAGATTCAATTAGATTGATTTTGGATTGATTGGATGTATTTCTATTGAATAATAGAACTTATTCCAATTGATCTCAGAGATGCATGATTATGATTCAATTATTTTTATATAGGCTTTGGATTGATCGGATGCAATCCTATTAAATAATAGGGCTTGTTCCAATTGATCTCAGGGAAACAAATTAAAACCTATGTTGAATAAGATTCAATTATTTTATATAGATTTTGATTGGATCAAATTTTATTGGATAATAGGGTTCATTGAATCAAGCCCTATTATCAAATAGCTTCCCTGATATCCAATAAGAATCAATCCCTGGATCAATGGGATTTTAATCTAACTAATTACAAATTCAATTGGGGCCTAATAATTGAGCTAGGACCCAATTAGTTAGTTGGTTATAACTAATTTTTAAGTTAGTTAGGATTGGGTCCAAAAATTAGTTAAAATTTTATCAAGATCTTGAATTCTATTTGAAAAAGGACTAAACCCAAACCAGCCACCCCATGTGATAATTAATTCCTCACGCCCTACCTTCTTCAGTGAGAGAACACTCCACACCCCAAAGGATGCTGCACCGTCTTCTTTCTTCTATGAGGAAAGAAGGTATGTCCCTCCCCTTGTTGTCGCCAAAAAAAAAAAAAGAGGGAAGGGGGCGTCCAAGAGTTGGACGCCCCACAACCCCATGTGCATCTCTCCTCTTCTCCTCCCTTCTTGAAAGAATTTAGTGAGATTTTTTGCTGATTTTTATGCATCAAAGAGATATTTCTCTGCTGGTTTTATAGCAGAAAATCGGAGAAGAAAAGTTCTTTCCAAGGAAAGAAAGATCAAGGAAGAAGAAGGGACTTCTTTCTTATGTGCAGTCTTAAAGAAGACAGAGTTCTTCTTTCAATTTTTTTTTATTTTTTTTAAGATAAAAATTAGATAATATTTAATTTTTAATATGTAGATTTAGAGAAAAAATATCAAAAAAAATCTGATTGGGGTTTGGGGCTCTCTAGAGTTCTAGATCAAGGAAGAAGATGGATCTTCTTTCTTGTGTATAGCCTTGAAGAAGGAGTTTTTCTTTCAGATTTTTTTTTTATTTTTTTAAAAATTAAAAATTAGATTAGATCTAATTTTTTATATAAAAATTTGAAGAAAAAATATTAAAAAAATTTGGTTGGGCGTTTGAGGCTTCCTGGAGTTCTAGATCAAGAAGAAAAAGGGAGAAGAAGAGAGAAGAACGGTTCTTCTCTTGGATCCCTCTTTTAGATTTTTTTTCTAAAACTTAGGTATTCATATGATTTTTAATATGAAAATTAGATTAGATCTAATGTTTATCATGAAAAATCAGAGAAGAAAAGTTCTTCTTAAGGGTGTGAAAGGAAGAGAGAAAGGTTCTCTTTTATGCGTAGAAAATTGAGAAGAAAGGATTCTTCTCTTGATCTCTATTGTAGAGATCAGATGCATGGATTTAGGAAGAAAAGGAGAGGGTATCCCTATTCTTCAATTTTATCATGTTCCTCTTAGATCAGCCAATGGATGGTGTCCTTACGAGCTAGCACTCTCAGAGAGATCGATCAGCACAAGGGCTTCATGTGGATACTGTAGAGGCCAAACGCATGTGCGACTGTCAAGCATCATGAAGAATCATCTACCATAGATTTTAGATACGGTGATCTACTACCCATGCTCAGATATAAAATTTTATATTCAATTAATATTTAGATATGATCTAAATATAGATTAGGTATATCTTGTACTTATTGAATTTTAAATTTTAGATGTGTATACATGTATATTAGTTCATATCATAGATCCTGTATGGTGATTTAGATTTGATTTATACATGTATTATAGATTAAATTATTTAATCTATATATATGCTATGTAAAATTTTTAAAAAATGCATGCACATCATCCACCATGCTTCCCTTCAAATGGTATCAGAGCGAAGGTTCATTACGACATGAATATATATGCATGTAGAGTTGAAATCTACATTTAGCAATGCATGAGATGTGTTATGATCTGATTTTAGATATGATCTAATGTAAAATCAGATCTAATACAATTTAGATTTGATCTAAATTTTTTTGCATATATGATATGTGAATTAGATTAGATGTTCTGAGTAGTAAAGTACTCAGATTGGATAATCACCAGGCCATCGGTCATAGGAGCAAGTAGGGTTACATGACCCTCTCTTTTTATTTAATGGGGTGCTCTTCATGGCGTATAGGGGTGCTATTGTGAGGTCCCATGAAGAAGAAAGTGAAAAGAGAAAACTTACTTTCTTGCAAAATTCTGATCTTGAAATCCTAGGTGTTGTTGTATATGATACAAGTTGTGAAGAAACTAGTTACATCTAATCTTAATTAATCAAAATTATTTTGATTAAAAATTATGAAAATTTAGATTTGATCTAAAAGATTTTATGATTTAATGTAAAAGATTTACATAAAAATTATTTCATAATCTTAATCCATGTTGATGCTATACTTAATTAAGAATTAAGAAATATATTTTAGATCTAGGATTATGATTAAAGATCTAATGATATTGCATAAAATATGAGGCATGGGTTAGCTCAAATTAGGTCCTTTTAATTAGGTTAGATCTAAGGTTAGAATCAAAGATTTAATGGACTAAAAGAGTAGTTGATCCAATCTAACCAATAGTTGATTTAGATTAAATCAAGAGTACTCTAGATCAAAAATAATAATTATAGTTGATTGAGTCTATGTCTTTGATTAAACCAAATGGACCTTGATTCAGGCTCAAAGATTGAGCCCGAGTCATTAGGCTGATTAGATCGTTAGGTGACTTGAGTTGATCTATGTTGTTAAGGTTAATCAGTGTAACTGATTTAGGTGCCCTGGACCGACTTATCTCTAATCTTCTCATAATTTGATAAAGTCAGTGGGAGGATCTACGACATGCCGGTTAGACCCACTAGTCACTGTCCTTTTTATGACTTGAAGAAGTTAGTGGGAGGATTTATGACTTGTAGGTTGACTAATATTTTATAAAATAAATTTAATCAAATCTTCTTAATTATTAGGTCCATAAAATGAGCTAGTTATAGGGATAACTAGATCACAACCTCCCATTAAGGTGAATGGTAATGGGTCCATTACTTCGATTGACATTGCAGGTGCCATCCGTCTGGTGTTCTCTCTGAATGATGAAATTATTATTCATCATATGATGACTCTGTTGAACTATCTGATGGTGGTCAGGTTGACTGAGCCATTCTTGGGCCTGATTATTTGTTGGCTAGAATCACTGAGTAGATTCATGTTAATGGTTGGACCTAACCGAGACTTTCAGTGGAGGTCCATCACCTACTGAAATAAAATCTAGGGTGAAATTAAATACTATAAGTTGTTTGGAGAAATAATTGATTGAGAACCTATCCATGGATGCATATAGGTTGACGAGTGATCTTCGATCTTATATGCAGTCTGTGTGGATTCTAGTACCGACTAAGCAATTAAGGTAATTCTTCAAATTGGAGGTAAAGGCCACCAATTGTATAAAATAGTAGGAGAACCTTTAGACTGAAGATCAAATCTTTTGGCTTAAAATAATTCATATACTAATAGGTCAATTATTTTCTTTTCAAAAATGGTTAGAATATTGTCGCTTTGTTCATTGTTAGACAGTGACAACGTTATCGACCAAACTTCGATACCAGTATCAGAAGTTAAATATAGTTTTTGAGCAAATTGATCAAGAAGTCTCAGGCTGACCCAAATAGGCTTAAAAGAGAAATCAACAAATCGTTGCTGGTCAAGATATTATGTGATAACTCCTTGAAGTTTCTCTATTAGTAATACTACTATCTGGGTATAGGATGCCAATAGTGCAATCATATTTGCAAATAGTTGTAAAAGACTTCAGGATAGTAGAAGGTTTGAAAATGATAAGAGACTCCTAAATGTAAGAAATGAAAGTATGTTCCAGTCTCAACATTAGGAATCATCGAACTTATTTTCAACCCTAAAGATGTCATTTTAAGTGATTATCACTATTGTTCAATCTTATTGATGGTGTCAATAAGAATGATTGTTATAATATCATTGTGAATGATACTACAATAATGAGTAGATAATTGAAAATGATATAAACTCAGTACCATAGCTTATTAGTGTAATGTACACATCTGACTAGTACTCTAGATTAGATAATGTCACTAAAGCCTATCTTTGACATAGTTGACTTGTCACCTTTTATTGGAAAGGGTGAATGAGCTAGCGATGTTCTGAGTTTCATACATATTGATGTATTTGCACTCATGAACATAAGTGCCAGAAAAGAGCTTTACTACTTCACTAAAATCTCTAACAACCTATCTTGGCATGGGTATATCTTGCTTATGAAGCACAAATTTGAATCAATTGAAATGTTCAAATGATTCTGTAATTAGATAGAAAATAAACTACAAAGAGTATTAAAACTCATCAATCAGACCAATGAAGTGAATACCTTTACAGTAAATTTTGATATATCTAGGAGAAAATTAGATTCTCTCTCAATAGACTCTCCTGGGATATCACTGTTTAAAAGAGTGTCTGAAAGGAGGAATTGAATCTTGTTAGACATGGATTGATCCACTGTGGGGTTTGCTGATCTGTTTGAGGTTATGTTTTAGAGACTACTTGATATATACTCGAGAACGTTCCAACCAAATCGATCACCAAAACTCCATATGAGATATGAACTTGGATAATTCGATACTCATTTACCTTAGGTTTGAGGTATCGAAGTTATATGAAATGTTCACAAATCGACTAGCCTGGATCTTGGTCTGATAAATATTATATTAAGAATATTTTTCTACCTTTCTGATAGACATGAGATGTTCATGAATCTTAAGGTATTCTTTTTGAAAAAGAAGTTTCTTGATGAAGGAACTGATGTAGTTAAGAGTATGCTTGGTGAAGCTTGATAGGTAGAGGAACAACTTTGACACAAACCAACAGAACCGGAGTTGATTAGATCAAATCCAGAGCTCGATGTAAAGGCATCTTTGAGTAGATATGGTAGAGTACTATATCAGCCAAATAGATACTTCAATTTCTAGGTTTGAGATGGGATTTGATCTCCCATACGGATGCTGTACAGGGATCTAACTTTGAAAAGAAGTTGGAGTCATTAAATCTGAAATAAGGTCCATGAAGATCAACGATGTATGAATATTCATTGATTCACCTAAAGGGATAAGACCCATAAGGTGTGAGTGATTTCAGATGGATAAGAGGCACAGACGGAAAGGTGGAGACCTATTAATTCTGTTCGATTGCCAAAGAATTTCATCCAAATTATAGTGTTGACTATGATGAGATATTTTTCTTGCGGCAATCCTCAAGTCCATTCAGATTGAATTAAGCTTCTCGGAGTTAGAACATATATTTTGAACATATGACTTTATTGAGAACTAAGCAGAATCCTATATGTATAAATAGGTTGATAGTTCTGTAAAAGTATTTTTTGTATTGTTTGGATGAAATTCTCTTAATCAGGAATGACATCCCTATATTACAAAAATAAAAGCTTGGTTGTCATCTCTATTATCCATAAAGGTTTGGAAGATTATGAGAACCATCCTTAAATATTTATGAAATACTAAAGACCTATGACTCGTTTATAGAGAATCTGACTTAAAATCTATAGAATATTGATTCCAGCTTCTAGTCAAATAGGAATGACAAAGTTGTGTCAGATTATATTTTTATCATAAAAAGATGAGTGACATGCTGAAAATATTCCATGCAGTTTTCAATAGCCAATTTTATTTGCGATATGGAGTTCTTTGCGTATCTGATACTGGTAAAGAAGTTGTTTGGTTATGAAAATTCATCAGCAAGCATAGAGTGGCATCCTCCATTGATGGTCCAGTCTTTCTGTATTGATAGCAGTACTGGAGCCATAGATCAAGCTGAAGAATTGATGTTCTATCTAAGAACCAAATATTTTTTTTTGTAATTAACTTGTTCGATAAGATCGAAATAAAGTCGATCTTAGGAAGATCGACTGAAAGGAGAACTTGACCGACCCATTGACTAGAGCAATCAGATCTAAAGAGTTTGATGATCACAAATGGAAGATGGATATTTGATACCAATCTGATTGGCTTTAGTCTAAGTGAGAGTTGTTGGAAATTATGTCCTAAATCAATTATCTAGATTGTAGATGATTGTGCTCCATGTATGATATGAATTATAAAATGATAAATGTTACCTAATAAGATTCATCATAAGGAATACATCTTCCTAAATAGAACTCATATGATATGATAAAGTCCTTAGACCTACTTTCAAAATGATAAAGAAAGATTTATCGTATAGTTCTTAAATCCTGCTCATGATCAAATGATACAATTGTTACAAGGATGATAATTGTATCGAGTGTAGGTCATTGTATGCTATATTGGTTGGTTGTCTTCATAACCAAGACATGTGGTGACACGGATATGGCATATGGGTGATTTGTAAAAGTATATTTATTGAGCGTGACCACTTTGGAGTATTCTGCTGTCAAAATTGCTCTGATGGGATATAGGTATAAGTGTCCCTCGAATCTGAGGCTGCCTCGTGACTTACAAGCAATCACTATGCTTTAGTGCCGAACTATTTGAATTTTTAATTCGATGATGGAAGTTATTGGGTACAATCAAGTACTTATGAAGTCTAAGTGCGAGTCAAGATGGGATTGACCCTCCAAATAAAATTAGAGATGATGCATCACTATATTTCAATTTAACAAAACTTTGGCCAAAGCAGTCATAATGAGGAGTCACAGGATTTTTGAGGTTGAGACACAATGTGGACCACTCATTTTGGGTTGATAGTTTAACCCTTAGTCATCCTTGAGCATCAAGTGTCAAAGGGATAAATTATACGATAACTATATCCATATGGGTTCTAGAGTATTGCTGGGCATACATTCGGCCTATCCGGATGTTGGGTCTCATTGCTAGATGGTTACATCGATTAGTACAGGAATCATGCTACTGACTTAGGTTCGAACCTATGAGATCACACACATAGAAGTACCTATCTGATCAAATGGCTGATCGACTATTATGAATTGTTGAAGAGTTTAATTATCAATTTGATTGATGATTAATCCTATGCAAAGGTTGCAATAAATATGTACTAATGGTTACTAAATTAGAAGAATAAGTAATTGATAATATGATTATTAATTGACTCAATTTGATTGAGTAATGGGGATTGGATTAGATCTAATTAAATTGGATTCAATTAGATTAGTTTTGGATTGATTGGATGCATCCTTATTGAATAATAGGGCTTGTTCCAATTGATTTCAGGGATGCATGAATATGATTCAATTATTTTTATATAAGCTTTGGATTAATTGGATGCAGTCCTATTAAATAATAGGACTTTTTCAATTGATCTCAGAAAATTAATTAAAACCTATGTTGAATAGAATTAATTATTTTATATAGATTTTGGTTGGATCAAATCTTATTGGATAATAGGCTTGATTGTATCAAGCCCTATTATCAAATAGCTTTTCTGATATCCAATAAGAATCAATCTCTGGATCAATGAGATTTTAATCTAACTAATTATAAATTTAATTGGAGCCTAATAATTGGGCTAGGATCTAATTATTTAGTTGGTTATAACTAATTTCTAAGTTAGTTAGGATTGGATCCAAGAATTAGTTAGAATTTGATCAAGATCTTGAATCCTATTTGGAATAGAACTAACCCAAACCAAGCCACCCCATGTGATAATTAATTCCTCATGCCCTAGTCTCTTTATCGAGAGAACTCTCCACACCCCAAAGGATGCCGCGCCTTCTTCTTTCTTCCATGAGAAAAGAAGGTATGTCCCTCCCCTTATTGTCGCCAAAAAAAAAAAAGGAGGGAAGGGGGCATCCAAGAGTTGGACGCCCCACAACCTTGCATCTCTCTCTTCTCCTCCCTTCTTGAAAGAATTTTGTGAGAGTTTCTTGCTAGTTTTTATGCATCAAAGAGAGGCTTCTCTGCTAGTTTTATAGTAAAAAATTAGAGAAAAAAAGTTCTTTCCAAGGAAGAAAGATCAAGGAAGAAGAAGGGTCTTCTTTCTTGTGCGCACTCCTTCTTCCAGATTTTTTTTTATTTTTTTAAGATAAAAATCAGATTATATCTGATTTTAAATATGTGGATTTAAAAGAGAAATACCAAAAAAAATCTGGTTGGGGTTTGGGACTCTCTAGAGTTCTAGATCAAGGAAGAAGATGGATCTTCTTTCTTATGCGCAGCCTTGAAGAAGAAGGAGTTCTTCTTTTAGATTTTTTTTTAATTTTTTTTTAAGATAAAAATCAGATTAATTTAATTTTTTATATAAAATTTAGAGAAAAAATATCAAAAATAATTGGTTGGGCGTTTGAGGCTTCCTAGAGTTCTAGATCAAGAAGAAAAAGGAAGAAAAAGAGAGAAGAATGATTTTTCTCTTGGATCCCTCTTTTAGATTTTTTTTAGAACTTAAGGTTTCATATGATTTTTAGTATAAGAAATTAGATTAGATCTAATTTTTATTATAAAAAATTAGAAAAAAAATTTTTTCTTAAGGGCATGAAAGGAAGAGAGAAAGGTTCTCTCTTATGCGTAAAAAATTGAGAAGAAAGGTTCTTCTCTTGATTTCTATTGTAGAGATCAGATGCATGGATTCAAGAAGAAAGGAAGAGAGTCTCCTTATTCTTTAATTTTATCATGTTCCTCTTAGATCAGTCAAAGGGTGGTGTCCTTGCGAGCTAGCACTCCTGAGGAGATTGATCAGCATAAGGACTTCGTGTGGATACCCGTAGAGGCTGGATGCATGTGCGACTGTCACCATCTACTATAGATTTTGAATGCAGTGATCTACTACTCATGCTCAGGTATGAAGTTTTATATTCAATTAATATTTAGATATGATCTAAATATAGATTAGGTATGTCCGTACTTGCTGAATTTTAGATTTTAGATATGCATACATGCATATTAGTTCATGTCATAGATCCTGTATAGTAATTTAAATTTGATCTATACATGCATTGTAGATTAAATTATTTAATCTATATATATTTCATCATAAATTTTTAAAAAATGCATACACATCACCTACGATGCTTCCCTTCACCTTCTCCATATCTCTTTAGAAGAGATTTTTCAGAGACTTTGTTGCTAGTTCTTAGGCATCAAAGAGAGGCTTTTCTGCTAGTTTTACAATAAAAAATTAGAGAAGAAAAGTTCTTCCCAAAGAGAGAAAGAGAAGGAAGAGAAATGATCTTCTTTCTTGTGCACAGCTTTGAAGAAGAAGGAGTTTTTTTTCAAATTTTTTTTTAATTTTTAAAAGATAAAAATTAGATTAAATTTAATTTTTAACATGAGGATTTAGAAAAAAAATATCAAAAAAATTTGGTTGGGTGTTTGGAGATTCCTAGAATTCTAGATCAAGGAAAAAAGGAAGAAGAAGAGAGAAGAAAGGTTCTTATCTTGGGTCTCTCTTTTGAATTTTTTTAGGACTCAAGAATCCATATGATTTTCAGTATAAAAAATTAGATTAGATCTGATTTTCATCATAAAAAATTAGAGAAAAAAAATTCTTCTCAAAGGTATGAAAGAAAGAGAAAAATATTCTCTCTTGTGTGTGAAGAATTGAGAAGAAAGGGTTCTTCTCATGATCTCTATTATAGAGATCTGATACGTGAATACAGAAAGAAAAAGAGAGATCTCTTTATTCTTCATCTTCATCATATTCCTCATAGATAAATCAAAGCATGATATCTTTGCGAGCTAGCACTTTCGATAGATCGATCAGCATAAGGTCTTCGTGTGGATATCCTAGAGGCCGAACATGTGTACGACTGCCAAGCATCATGAAGAATCAAGTACTATAGATTTTGAATGTGATGATCTACTATTTGCACTTAGGTATGAGGTTTTGATCTCAATTAATATTTAGGTGTGATCTAAATATTAATTAGATATGATCTAATTATGCATAGATATGATCTATACTTGTTGAATTTTAGATTTTAGTTTTAGATACATGGATATTAGTTCATGTCATAGATCCTATATGGTGATTTTAGATTTGATCTATGTATGAATTGTAGATTAAATTATTTAATCTATATATATTTCATTATAAATTTTTAAAAATATATGCACAAAAACCATCCCGCTTCCCTGCAAATGGTATCAGAGTGAAGGTTCATTATGACATGAACATATATGTATGTAAAGTTGAAATCTAAATTTAACAATGCATGAAATGTATTATGATCTAATTTTAGATATGATCTAATATAAAATCAGATCTAATATAATTTAGATTAGATCTAATTTTTTTTACATATATGATATATGAATTAGATTAGATGTTCTGAGTAGCAAAGTACTCGAATTGGATAATTACCAGGCCGTTCGGTCATAGTAGGAAGTAAGATTACATGATCTTCTCTTTCCATTCAATAGAGTGCTCTTCATGGCGTGTAGGGGTGCCACTGTGAGGACTCATGAAGAAAAATATAAAAGAAAGAACTTACTTTTCTGCAAAACCCTAGCTGTTGAAATCTTAGGATTTGTTGTAGATAATACAAAGCATGAATTGTATGAAAAGTAAAATATCTAATCTATATGATTAAAATTATTTTAATCATAAAAATAAAATTTAAAATCATAAAATATTTAGATATGATCTAAAGTTTGTTATAATTAATTTTATTTCAGTTTATACGAGAATTTTCAGATCTTAAACTATGTGATACATATTGGCATGCCAACTGAGCTGACTAGTTTTGAACTAAGTCAACCCAGTCCCTTATTTTTTTTTATTGATTCAGTGTTGACTAATCCAACCTAGTTGTCTCAAGCCAAATAGTAATGGTTACTGTTCATGATCAGTTAGTCGATCAAGTATCAGACTTAGTCGACCCACTTAAGTGAGCTAAATCAGTTCAGAGGTGAGCCGATCTAATTTTAGACCAAAAAAATTAATATAAATTTTTTTTATAAAATTAAAATTATTTCAATTAATAACCTTAATCCATGTTAATGCTATACTTAATTAAGAATTAAGAAATATATTTTAGATCTAGAATTGTAATTAAAGATCTCAGGACATTGCATAAAATATGGGGCATGAGATAGCTCAAATTAGGTCCTTTTAATTGGGTTAGACCTAAGATTAGAATTAAAGACTTAATAGAATAAAAAGAGTAGTTGATCCAATCTAACCAATAGTTGATTTAGATTAGATCAAAGATACTCCAAATCAAAAATAATAATTGTAAGTGATCGAGTCCATATCTTTGATTAAACCAAATGGACTTTGATTGAGGCTTAAAGATTGAGCCTGAGTCATTAGGTCGATTAGATCGCTAGGTGACTCGAGTTGACCCATGTTATTAAGGTTAATCAGTATGACTGATTTAGGAACCCTGGATGACTTATCGGTTAGATTGACTTGTGTCTAGTCCTTCTCATGACTTGATGAAGTCAGTGGAAGGATTTACAATGTGTCGGTTGGACCAGCTAGTCTCTAATCCTTTACATGACTTGATGAAGTTATTGAGAAGATTTATGACTTGTGGGTCGACTGATATCTTTTAAAAGATTTAATCAAATTTTTTAAATTAGTAGGTCCATAAAATGAGCAAGTTATAGGGATAACTAGATCATAACCTTCCATTAAGGTGAATGATAATGGATCCATTATTTCAGATTGACATTGCAGGTGCCATTCATCTGTATTTTCTCTGAATGATGAAATTATTATTCATCATATGATGACTCTGTTGAACTATCTGATAGTGGTCAGATTGACTGAGCCATCCTCGGACCTGATTATTTTTTTGCTAGAATCACTGAGTAGGTTCACGTTAATAGTTGGACCTAACCGAAACTTTCAGTGAAGGCCCATCACCTACTAAAATAAAATTTGGGATAAAATTAAATACTAGAAGTTGTTTGGAGAAATAATTGGTTGAGAACCTATACATGGATGCATATGAGTTGATCGACCATCCTTAGACTTATATGCAGTCTGTGTGGATTTTAGTGCCTGCTAAGAAATTAAGATAATTTTTCAAATTAAAAGTAGAGGCTACCAATTTATATAAAATAGTGGAAGAACCTTTAAACTAAAGTCCAAGTATTTAGGCTTAAAGTAGTTCATATACTAATAGGTCAATTATTCTCTTTTCAAAAATGGCTAGAAAATTATCGCTCTCTTCACTGTTAGACAGTAAAAATGTTATCAGATCTAACTTCGATAGTCAATATCAGAAGTTGAGTATAGTTTTAAAACTAATTGATCAAAAGTCTCAAGCTAACCCAAACAGGCTTAAAGAGAAATCAGCAAATGGTTGCTGGTCAAGATAGTTATATGATAACTCTTTGAAGTTTCTGAAAGAATAATGTCTATAAGCCAATCACAAATGAGATGCAATAGGATGTTTTTATAATTTATCTTTCAAACTCATATAAATTGATATTTATATTATTAATAAAATAGATATTTTTGATTCATTATATGCTGCATCTTATTAATTTTAAAATTATAATGAACTCCATAGGTCTGGATAATGATTTTAGGGCCATGATGAGATCATATCAGTGAGACCTAATTCTTCGATAGTCCTAATCTAAAATATTCTTAGTCGTTGGTACATTAGTAGGAGATCAATGATATCAGTAAGATTAGTATGTCCTATGTATGCTCAGAAATGATGGTGGTTGATCTAACAACACTTGTGTGGTGACACTAATACAAGAATATGGATGTCATTAGAGAATGAGTTCACTAAATTGATCTATGAGAGAATATTAGATGAGTTTTATTTACATATCAACTGATGTTTCTCTAGTGGGAGTTGTGTAAGTGATCCTTAGACCTGAGGTCACCATGGTACCTTATGCATTTGGATCCATTTTTGGTTCACTTTCTAACCTGGTTCTCTAATCCTTATGTGAGGTATTCTGGATATGGTAAAGAGTACATGAATATTGTGAGTGATCAATAAGGATCAGTCACTCCTAATAAGGAGAGCGAACATCCTATGTGATTTCATAGGTTGGTGATTTTGGAAGTCTTTGGCCAAAATATGATGATAATTAGAAAAGAATTTATAATATATCATCAATTGAATCATCACCTTCTAATCGAGATACATAATGATAAGTGATTGGGTTTGAATATTTTCATGTCCAAAGCTTATCTGAGATGTTGTTTAACTGAAGGATTGAATTACACGAAAACTTACCATCAAAGGATATTTTGATAATTTTTTATCAAAATTTTAAATCTTTGGATAGTCATGACACATTGCTAGATATCAATATTAACTTATGATTCATCAAAATTAAAAGAGTTTAATTCTGGAGTCAATTTGGAAGAGTCCAAGTTGATTGGGACTCTTCGGGTGACCTAATCTTATCATATTAGAATTACGTCGAAAGTCTGGATCCACTGCTGGCTAGATTTGAAACCCAATGGATCACATACTTTGAGATTTAACCTTGGTCTGATATAATTAGAGTTTAATATAAATTCTATGGGTTAATTTGATATACTAGCACATTGTATTAACCAAGTTCCAAATTGGTTTAGATCAAATTGTTTGAGCTAACCTAGACCAGTTGGCTTTGACCTAATGGGATTGGGTCAATTTGGATTGGATCCTTATCCAACTTGAAAGATTTTTAAGTGGAGAAGGAGTCCTCCATGTCCACCAGAAGTTATGATAAAAAATAAATGCCGCCCACCTTAAATTGGCATGAGAAGTGGAGAGTCCTTCTTAATGAAGTCTCTTAACTATTATGCGTTATCTTAAATTCTTGATCAGTTCTCCTATGATTTGATACTAAATTTAATTTAAATTTTTATGACACATAGAAGACTAAGATTTTTTCTACACTAAATACTTGAATTATAAAAAATTTACTTGATAAATTTATTTGGCATGTGGGAATTTGGAGCGCCAAAGGTTGGCACCCCATGGTCTCATGTGACATCCCTTGGTCCCCTATTTATAGGGGACACCCCAGCTGATTTCTTGTAATGATCTTTGGCTGAGACCAAGAAGAGGGATATGGTAAATATAAAAAAAAAATCTAAAAAAATTTTGAAAAAAAAATAAGAAATTTTGAGTGGCAAAATTTGGTACTAGGGTGGTGAGATTTTCAGTAAGTGTTGCTTGAGTGCCCTAGGATTTGATTTTTTTATATGTTGGAGCTAAAATCAAATTTTAAGTTGTGTGACATCTGAATAGTATCTTCTTGGTGTCATTTTGATAGTGAGATCAAAGCAACTAGGCTTTGGTGCGATCATGATGCAAGTTCGAAGCCGATAGTGTTCTTAAGAAGATAAGGCTGCGGCAGCGCACCGGTTGGTAAGGACTTTGGCCAACTTTCATGTGGATCATCATTGAAAGACTTCTATCTTGAGGTCTTGTGAAGAATACTAATATTTTACTTTTTTATATTGGTTAAAGTATAATTTTCTATCTCTTTGCATGCTTGAATTTGCTTTGATCGTGATCGGCAAAGTGATTCTAAGGTTTTGAGTTCGGCTCGATAGTTTTATTTGATAAGGCTATTGATTTGCTTATTTTAAAATTTTTAAAAATTATTTTCTACTGTATGCCAAAATTCAATAATGGTATTAGAATCATTTTTATCTAATTCGATCAAACAAGTGCAATAGTTGTGTATAGAATCATTCTTGTGCATATCTTCCCAAAAATTTTTGCATTAACTTATAGAATCAATCTTTTAAACTCAAAAATTATTTTTGACTTTATATATGCCATGATACATAATTTTAGTTATTAAATTATTTATTTATGATAATTTTGAAATTTGTATTATCATGATTGTATGATGCTCAAATTGATGCATTGTTAAGGGTGCAAAGCATGCCTAATGTGATTAGGGTTTGCTATTTTTCTTCGATATGCTTGATATATGTTTTGATTTCCATTGCACCCTTATATAATTTTAGTATGTCATATGATTGCTATTTAGAATAGTAGAAGCATATCAGATTACATAATTTGTAGTGTACATTTTATGTGGTTATAGTTAGGATGTGCTGAGACTAGTTTAAAGTCTTTCGTAAAAAATATATTAAGTTGTAATTTTGGGATTCATTTTATTAATCAAAAGTTGAATTCTTAAGATCAATTGGTGTCAAAGAAAGTATCAAAAGTGATTTTCTAATTAAGTTCGTATGCTAGCCTAGCCAACTCTGTTGGTTTCTAGAAAAGCTACGGGGAGCCTCCCACCTACTTTTCTGACTAATTTGGTCTTGTTGATTTTTGGACTTAGATTGATTAGTGATGTAGACATTATAAAGACCTTCTTTCAAACTTGGTCGATAGAGTATGTCAAGATCTTATGAGCTTGTTGTGCTATCCACAAGCTTACTATAGAAATTGACATGATGTTGATCAAGTGCATATTGATACTTATGATATATTTGAATGGTGTTGCTTTGTTGTACTATTCACAAGGGCAACATTGTTTAAGTATGAACATATAGGATTGAAGGGTCAGCTTAACTAGAATACTATAGTTTGTTTGCTATCCACAAGACTATATGTGATCTAGAGGCCATAATGAATGATGTTGAGAATTGTAAAGGTAAATTCATAAATAATAAATAGTTACCTACTCTTGAATTCATGAATCCTTGTTGTGCTATCCACAAGGTATTTGTAAGGAATAGAGATCTCAACCCCACTAAGAAATATTAAAATATTTCTCAATTTTCATACTTGAAGCTATAAAGTTCAATAAAATAGTGGAAGACACAATTAGATAAAAATTCTAGTTTAGTTGTACATGTCATCATGAGTTATCCGTTTATATTATGCTTTTGTTGTTGTAGATTAACTATCACATGGCATCCTCACTTTCACTTAGAGGTATCCTTGATGCAAATAAGTTGACTAGACCTAACTATATCAACTGATTAAGAAACTTGAGAATTATTCTCACTCAAAAAAAAGTCACCTACATTCTGGATACACCTGCTCCAGATTTTCTTGGGGAAGATGCTTTCGAGAAGGATAGGACCACATACAAGATGTGGAAAGATGACAGTGTGACTGTCAAATATATCATGCTTGCCTCAATGAGCAATGAGCTCCAGAGGAAGCAGGAGGACATGGAATTTTCTCTATTCTCCTTAATCTTAAGGAGCTATATAGGGAACAAAGTCAGACTGCTCAATATGAGATATCGAAGCAATTGTTCCATGCCTGTATGACTGAAGGTTTTTCCATGCAAATGCATATCCTAAAGATGATTGATTTGATCACTCATCTGGGATAATTAGATTTTATCATGGATGGTGAACTGAGCCAGATTTGATCCTGCAGTCTTTTCCTGACTCTTTTTCTCAATTTATCATTAATTATCATATGAATAAACTGAACATCAGCTTGTCAGAACTGCTGAACATGCTGAAAACAGCAGAGAGCCATTTCAAGGGTGAAAAGACTCAGGTTCTTCATATTGATAAGATTAGCAAGAAGAAGGCAAAAAAGCGTTCTAAGAAAAAATTGAACCCTAAGACTGGCATCTCCAAGAAGAAGGAAAAGAAGGTCTCCGTCAAAGGTACTTGTTATCACTATGGCAAAGAGGGCTACTGGAAGAGAAATTGCAAGGAGTACCTTGCAATCGTGAAATAGGCAAGCATTGCTAAAGGTTTGTATATGATACAAACTAATTTATCATTAAATATTTTATTTTTAGATATTTGGATTTTGGATACCGCCTATGGTTCACAACTTTACAAATCATTGTAGGGTCTAAAGGAAATAAGAAATATGAATAAAGGTTACTTCGAGCTATTCAGTGCTAGTGGAGAGTCCATTAGGCCGAAGCCGTAGGAACCAGAGTTTTGAAGTTGCCTTCGGGCAAAGTTTTGAAACTGAAGATCTGTTATTATATTCTAATATTGTTAGAAATATATTTCTATACTATTGTTATTGAAACAAGTTTTGAAATAATTAAAAAGAACAATGGTTGTTCTATTTATTTTTTTAATAAATAGTATGGAAGTGCTTTTATTTATAATGATCTTATGTTTCTTTTACTTAATGATAATGTACTTCATGTTGATAATATGAAAAAAAAAAGAGAGAGGATGTGAATGTCACATACCTCTGGCATTGTCGACTTGGCCATATAAATGAGTCAAAGATTAACAAGTTATACAAAGATAATTTTTTTTATCCTTATGGTTATAAATCATATGGAACTTATGAATTTTATCTCATGAAAAAAATGACCAAGACTCCATTTACTGGACATGGAGATCGGGCGAGTGACATTTTGGATCTTGTACATACTAATATATGTAGTCCAATGTCGACTCAAGCCAGAGGTGGATACTCTTATTTCATCATGTTTACTGATGATAGGTTAAGGTTTGGATATGTGTATTTAATGAAATATAAATTCAAAGTCTTTGATAAACTTAAAGAGTATCAAACAATGGTCAAAAAATAAACTGATAAAAGTATTAAAACTCTTCGATCAGATCAAGGAGGAGATACTTATCTAGTGAGTTTTTTGATTATTTAAAATAAAATAAAATACTCTCTCAATGGACACCTCCTTATACTCTATAATTAAATAGAATTTGGAAAGGAGGAATAGCATCTTATTAGATATGATGCGGTCCTGATGTGTTTCACGGATCTTCCAATATTTTTTTGGAGATACGCCCTCGAGGCTGCAGTGTATAGTTTAAATAAAATACCTTCAAAATCTGTTTCTAGCACTCCATATGAAATATAGAAAAAAAAAGACCCAATCTTAAGCATCTTAAGATTTGGGGTTATCCGACTTACTTGAAAATATTGATGGACATAAGCTGGATGTTAGATCAAAAAATACAGATTTGTAGATTCTCCTAAAGAGAGTATAGAATACTACTTCTATAACCCTATTCAACAAAAGGTGTTCGTTGGTAAGCATGTCATTGTTCTGAAGAAAGAGTTTATCCAAGAAAGAGATAGTGGGAGATCTGTTGAACTTGAGGATGTTCAAAACCTACAATCCATCCAGGATTTATCAAATAGTTCTCAACCAGTTGTGCTCATTGTTGAGGCATAGCCACTTCACACACCTCCTCTTTGAAGGTCAAGTAGAGTGCATAATGTACCACTCAGGTATGGATTTGTCATTGAGAATGACAATAAAATCCACATCATTGAGAATGATAATCCCATGACCTATTCAGAAGTTGTCATAAGTAGTGACTCTAACAAGTGGCTCAACACTATAAAATTCGAAATGGACTCCATGTATGCTGTTGGGTATAAAATACCCCCCAGCCGAAGTTCGGGCCAGGAGTGACCCTCCAGGGATTTTACCGACGTCCGACCTTCGACGACATCTTTTCGAACCTCTCCGACGGCCGAGCCTCCGCAACATTCCCAAGTTCTACCGATGATAAACCCCTACCAGCGTCAACCAGATTCTCTGCTATGGACGGACTCCATCCAAGTTTCTACGGTGGTTGACCACCTTCTAGACTTCGTCCGGACTCCTACGGGAGTCGGACCTCTTCTCCAACTCCAACTGCAGGTAGACTTCGTCCGGACTCCTACGGGAGCCGACCTCTTCCCCAAACTCCAACTGCAGGTAGACTTCATCCGGACTCCTACGGGAGCCGGACCTCTTCCCCGAACTCCAACTGCAGGTAGACTTCGTCCGGACTCCTACGGGAGCCGGACCTCTTCCCCGAACTCCAACTGCAGGTAGCCTTCGTCCGGGCTCCTACGGGAGTCAGACCTCTTCCCTGAACTTCAACTGCAGGTAGACTTTGTCCGGACTCCTATGGGAGCCGGACTTCTTCCCCGAACAGGTAGACTTCGTCCAGCTCCTACGGGAGCCGGACTTCCGTCCTGAACTTTGTTGCAGGTAGACCTCACCTGAACTCCTACAAGGGCGGACTCCGAGCTTCTACTGCAAATGACCCACTCCGAGCTTCTGCTACAAACGATCTACTTCAAATTTCTACCACGAGCGGTCCGTGCCAGATTCCCACTGTAAACCTTCACCCGAGCTTCCATTGTGGAAGAATTCCTTTCAGATTTCTATTACAGACAGGCCTCGACTGAGATTCCTCGACAAATGATCTCCATCCGGGCTTCTGCGGAGATCGGAGTCCGATCAAACTTCTATAGCGGATAGATTTCGGGCTCACAAAATCCAGCAGCTGGACCCCTTCAGTGGATGAATCTCTTAGTGCCATCCGACATCCACCACCGATCGACCCTCTACCAAATTCTGTGAGAAACCGTACTGCATCTATGAAAAGCCTCTGACCGACTTTATGCAGCCACAGTAATGGCCACGACTCTGCTCCACTTCCTGCAATGGATACCGTGCGGCTCCTCCACTCTCTGGAAAGTCACGACAACGGACGTCGCTCCACTCCCCGCAACAGACTCCATATGGCAGGTCACGGTGATGGCCACGATTCCACTCCACTACTCTTCATAACAAACTCCTCCTGGCCCGAACGGCCCACTGCCAGACGGTTACAAATATTGCTACAGTCTATTGCACCCTCCGCCTATAAAAAGGGGACCCCAGATATGTTATTCTCTAAGCTCTAATTTCTATCTCAAAACTCTGCTAAAATTTCGTTCGAGCACTCCATTCTTGTTAAGGCAGAGAACTGACTTGAGCGTCGGAGGGTCTTACCGGAGCACCCCAACTCCAGTTTAGACTTCTTTGCAGGTCTCGGTAGTGACCGTGGCTCCCTCGACTCCAGCTTCTCCGACGCTAGTGGATTTTTGCATCAACAGGATTGGTGCTAGAGGAAGGGCCTGTGTCTTCGCAGTACCCTTGTTCTTAAAGGAGTGCTCAACGGGACCGCCTCCGATCATCCTCTCCGACATTCTCTTCTCCTTCCTCTACCAGATCTTCGCCTGATGCCTCCCCGCAAAGCATCCACCCAGCGATCCACGGCCTCAGTGGCAGATCTCAGGCTCCGACCTCACCTCCAGTTTCCAGGCTCCTCCTCCTCCTCCGATAATGGCGGTTGGCGCAGAGCAATTCGACTTGCTATTTCAGCAAGTCAGAGGCCTCACTGAAGCGGTACAAGCCATGCAGTAGCAGCAATAGCCGCAGGCATCGGTACGACTGGAGAGAACATCGTCGGAACTCCAAAATCCGACAGTAGGACGGGCCACTTGGGCCAGTCACCCCGTCTTTCCCAGAAAGATGAATCCGAGGGTGGAGAGCCCTCAGTCAGATCATGATTTACTCCTGAAAGATCTCTACCTCTATTTGTAGAAAACCCTCGAGACTCTAGTCGAGAGGATTTCTGGATCGAAGGCTCCAGGAGATGAACTGTCGGATCGAAGAACTCTGCCATGCTCCCCCCACTTATGGTTAGGACATTTGTACTGACCCTCCCTTCTCTCAAATGATCATGCAGAAATCGATCCCGCCAAACTTCAAGCTCCCTTAATTTGAAAGCTACGATGGGACTTCAGACCCAGTTGACCACCTGGAGGTCTTTCGGATAATGATGCTACTCCATGGGCATCGGACGCCATCCTGTGTCGAGCTTTCCCATCCACCTTGAAAGGAGCGACGAGAAACTGGTACTTGGCGCTGAAGCGGGTACCATCTTTTCCTTCGATAAGATGAGCCACCAGTTTGTGGCTCATTTTGTTAGCAGTTGGCATCCCAGGAGGGGTTCGGAGTCCCTCATCAACATCAAGCAGAGGGAGGGGGAGTCCATTCGGGCTTACATCAACTGTTTCAATGTCGTCGTGTTGGAAGTCCGAAACTTGGACCAATCGGTCACGATGGCCGCTTTGAAAGGCGGCCTTCAAAAGAACGACCTTATATTCTCCCTGGAGAAGAAATATCCCAAGAATTTTGTTGATTTGCTAGCTCGGGCCGAAGGGTACGCCCGAGCAGAAGAAGCCTTCAAGATGAAGGATGAGGAGACCGCGAGAGAGCGGCAGGCAGGAGACTCGAGTAAGCCCACATTGAAAAAGGGTCGAGAGAAGCTCGGCACATTCTCGAACTCCTCCCGGGCACAGGCGCACCCAGACTCCTTCGCGAATGTGCAGGCAGAGAAGCCCGGAGCATCGGGTTCGGCGGGGCTCTCCCCCAGGAAGATTCGTAGCTATGCCCCCCTCAATGCATCGAAAACCCAGGTGCTGATGGAAGTCAGAGAGTAGCTCCCAAGGCAGAAAGGATGCGCACACACCCCAGGAAGCGTAATCCTAACAAGTTCTGCCTCTACCATCGTGACCACGCCACGACACAGAGGAAAGCATTCAACTCCGAGATGAGATCAAGGAGCTCATCAGACAAGGTCGGCTCGACAGGTTCATTCGATGCCGGCCTGAGGGTAGAGAGGATCGGTCAAGGGCCCTGCCGCAACCTGAGCCGCCGAGGAGGGAAGAGTAGCTCAGAGATCGACCACCAATTGGGATAATCAACTCCATCTCCGGAGGACCTTGACAGGGAGCAGACCTTCTACAGCCCTGAGATTTGAAAAACCTATAAATGTATTGCGAATGACTTCACTTTAAATCA
Source organism: Elaeis guineensis (assembly GCF_000442705.2). Classification (NCBI taxonomy): domain Eukaryota; kingdom Viridiplantae; phylum Streptophyta; class Magnoliopsida; order Arecales; family Arecaceae; genus Elaeis; species Elaeis guineensis. The sequence continues at coordinate 37,230,670 of NC_026001.2, read as the reverse complement.
AGATTTCTTTCAGATTTACACATCTTCCCCTTTTGGCATGGACTTGTAATGACAAGGGATAACCCCTTCGGACAATGAAAACAACACCTAATATGGGTGAAATCGAAGGCCCGGTTGTTTTTAGACCGGATGGGGGGAGAGGCCCTACAGCGCCCATACGCGCCCCTACAGCCATGTTAGGGATAGGAGGAGAACCTCGCCCTAACATGAGCAAGGTCGAAGACCCGATTATTTTTAGACCGGATGGGGGGAGAGGCCCTATAGCGCCCATACGCGCCCCCACAGCCATGTTAGGGACAGGAGGAGAACCTCACCCTAACATGAGCAAGGTCGAAGGCCCAGTTATTTTTAGATCGGATGGGGGGAGAGGCCCTACAGCACCCATATGCACCCCCACAGCTCTGTTAGGGACAGGAGGAGAACCTCACCCTAACATGAGCAAGGTCGAAGGCCCGATTATTTTTAGACCGGATGGAGAGAGAGGCCCTACAGCGCCCATATGCGCCCCCACAGCCCTGTTAGGGACAGGAGGAGAAACTCGCCCTAACATGAGCAAAATTGAAGGCCTGGTTATTCTGAGACTGGATGGGGGGAGAGGCCCTGTAATGCCCATATGTGCCCCCACAGCCCTATTAGGAGTGAGGGAAGAACCTCATCCTAATCTGAGCTGAGATCGATTGCATCAGAAGTAGGGGAAGAACATCATCCTGGCGCCAACTAAGGTCCGATCATTTAAGACCAGATAAGAAAAAGGGAACCTTCTCAGTGGCCCCTTCACGCTCCCGTGACCCCACTAAGAGCAGAGGGAAAACCCTCACTCGAAAAAAGAAAAAGAAAAAAGGAGAAGGGGGTTAAAAAGGAAAGCGACGAACTGCATCAGTGACGAATGAAAAACAAATTACATCAAAGATACAGGGAACCTCATCTCAGCGAGGATTGGGGTTCTTATCAAAATTCCCGATCTTCAAGAGAGCTCTCAACATAGGCCAAGAATAAGACGGCTACCTCAGGGCGACGAGAAGCTCAGACCTCCGAGCACGAACTCTGAAAGGAGGCGTCAAACCCGAGTGGCCCCGGACAAATCTGTGGCCATGAACAAAAGGATGGGTCAATGCGACGGCAATCGGGTACCTTCGAACGGCATCGATATCGAGCAAGGCAAAAGCCGAAAGGAGCTCAGCAAACAACAATTCAACATGTGAGTAAAAGAGATAACGAAAAATTTTCTTCTCATGTCATTAATTAAGTATACATTACAGAGCCCTTGAGGCTGAAGAAGAAAGATGACAAGAAAAGCAAGCCGACGCGGTGACGACCAAGAATCTCCAAACGACATCGACATCGAAAAAAAAAAAATAAACAACAACAAACAAACAAACGGCAAAAGAAGACACATTGAAGGATGAAAGGCAAAAAGAGCCCTAAGGGGGCCTTGCTTCCTCCGACTTTGAACATTCGGCTTCGACCCTCATCAGGGAGTGCCTTAAGCTCTCGACTTCTTCTTCCAATTCTTTCTCCCTCATTAGCATCTCCACGTACCTCCGATGAAGCCGCTGGCTTTCATTCTCCACCTCTCATGCCTCTTTTTCAGACCTCGAATTTCACCTCCGTGTCCTTGACTGCCTGCTGCTCGTATACCAGCTGGATCTTCAATTGCTGCAGCTCGGCCTTCCCCTCCCCAAGGGCGACAGATAGCTCTTCTACGATTCCTCTCAGGGATTGGAGTTCGTCAGGATCCCGAACAGGAGCAAACTAAGCTCTTTCAGCTAGCTGCCTTTGAAGGCGGGCAACCTCGTCAGTCGCCATCCTGAGCTTCCCCTGTAGTCGTCCACCTGCTTGTACCAGCCGGCCCGATAGCATTATAGTTCGCCTCGGCATCCTGAAGCTGTTGCTGAAGGTTGGAGAACTTCTTCGACCATTCTTGGTCGCAGTCGCCCGAGTCGAAAGCTAGGACAAGCTCCCTTCCAACTGACTGATCTTCTCCTGTGCAGCTAATAGCTCCGCTCTGAGAGAGCTGATTTTGGAAGCTTGAGCCCAAGATCGATCGCTGGCGCGCTTCTTGTGTTCCTCTAGCTCCTTCTTGAAGTTGCCTTCCTCCGACTGTACTCCATGATCCCCTTCACATGGAGGTTTCGAAAGTAGGTGGCCTCTGCAGTGGCCTCAGAGTGGCTCTCCCTCAACCTATGAAGTTCTTTCTCCATCTTCTTCGACCTTTTTGTTAAATGTAGAACTTTCTTCCTCAGATGTTGGATCGTGGACTTCAGCGGAACTCCCTGTGGCAAGGGAAGCACTTCGGCAGGATACTGCTATCGGGAGACAAAAGCGTCAAGGCACGTCTCATTGCAGAAAGAAAAGAAAAAGTGTGGAGAAGCCCTCATAAGGAGAAATCCAATTTTATTGATTAAGTGTTTCTTAAAAACAAAAGGGAAAAGAAAAATTGCAATAAAAGAAAAATACAAAGTCAGAGGTCTCAGACCTTTGAAATAGGAGTTGGAGAGCTCGGTGTTCTTGGAAGGGGAGCTGTGGTGGCAGCGGCAATGGGAGAGGGCCCAACTTCGTCTTCAGATGCCTCATCCAAGAAGCGGAGGTTGAGCTCAGAAAATTTTTGACCACCTTCTATTGATAGAGCTCGAACCCTTTGATGAATGCTTCTTGACCGAACTTGACGTTCAGGTCCCTCATCTCCGCAGAGGCCTTGAACTCCTCCACCGCTAGGACCCTGGCCTCTGAGATCAGAATCAAAATCTGCTCCATCAAATTTGGACCTCGGCCTCCCCTTCCTCACCATCTCCTCCGAGGCCTGCTTTTCTTTCTCAAGGGCCTCTTGGAGGTTGGCTACCTCGGCAGCCTTTTCTTTGAGGTGGGTGACTTCGGCCCGGCGATCCTCCTCCGCCTGGATGGCATCCCTCCTCGCTCGGTTCGTCACCTCGATGTTGGCAAGGAGCTGGTGCCCGATCTGCAAGGGCGGCCAGGAGGTCAGAATGAAATTGAGAAGCTAATTAAATGAAGGTGTGAGGGGAAGGAGGAAAGTGAATCTGTTTACCTGAGAAAGACCCTAGAGAGTCCCAAACCCCTGCTCGGGGTCGGCGCGAACGATCCTCTGGATGACTTCGGGCAAGATGCAGTCATCGACCAGTCACTTTATCAGGTCCTGTCATTAAAGGGATTCTCCCCCAGCTCTTCTTCGAAACCGTGGGACTCTTCGATGGCAGCTTGGGGCTACTCACCCTGCGGGCCACCGTCTTCCTTCTCCTCCCCTCTCAACCCCTGGCACCTCCTCGAAGCAGGCCCCCGAAGCGGGAACCTCAGTGGGAGAACTCCTTGAAGAGGCCCGGGAGCTGGAGGATCGACGTCTGAAGGAACATCGACCGCAAGAGCCGCTTGGGCGGCATGGCCGAGCTTTTCCTCCGTTCTAGCCTTCTTTGCCGACCCGGAGGCCGCAGCACCTTTCTTTTTGTGAATCTTGAGGCCCCTGGCAAGCATCCGTGCTGCTTCGGCATCCATTCCTGAAAAAAAAAAAGAGGATTAGCAATGGGATGAAAAGGGAAGAGGTGACGTGCAAAAAAAAAAAAAAGAGAAAAGAAGAAAAAAAGAAAAAAAAAAGAGAAAAGAAGAAAAAGAGAAAAAGAAAAGGGAAGAAGAGAAGGAGAAAGAAGAAGAAAGGAAAGATGGAATACTCGCAGGATCCAGGGCGATCAAGCCGATGTTGAACAAAAACTGCTCCTTCAGAAGATTGGGAAGGGAAGGAGTTGGATAGCTAAGAAGCTTCCGCGCGGCCTGAAGGTCGTCTTCCCCCAGGTTGGGAGCCCGACGGACAGAGTCCCTCAGGGAGCCTCAAGGGGCAATCCCAGCTTCAAGGTCAGACATTGGATGTAGAGGTACTTCTCCTTTCATTATGGATTGAAGAGGGAGCACCTTTCAGCAACCCCTTCTTGCCGAACTGGGGGAGAAGTACCACCAGTCTTTTGCCGAGGGTGGCGCTTGAAGGTGTAAAAATACCTAAACAAAGAAAGAGATGGCTGAACTTCGACTACGTGGCAAAGGGGAGGAACCCTATCAGAAATCTAAAGGAATTCGTGTGACTAAAGCTAAAGAAATATCTAAAAAATGAAAAAGAGCGACGACGAAAGGGGAAAGCGGAAGCTGGAGCCCAGCACGGAAGGCCTCCTGGTACAGGTAGAAATGGCCAGGTGGGGGGGTGCTAGCTCGATGGCGGAACCAAAAAGCTCCAGATCGTACTTGGAGGAACTCCATACTGAATCTTTATCAGTAAAAGTTCATCCGGAGTCAGAGAAAGGGAATGGCGCCCGGCACAAAAATGGATGAGCCCCAACCCTAGATGTGGGTTCATCTACAGTATGAGGGTTCTGGGGGACTGAGGTGGACGAACTCTTGGAACCGCTAGAGGTGGAGGCGCCAGAAGATATTCCAAGCAAGGACCCCAAAAATTTGAAGAAATCAGGCAAAATAAGAGCCGAAAGGCTCGTGGGGAACCTAACAAGAGGAATGCGACAGAAGAAAAATGGGGGAGAAGGGCACTAGATGGCAAGAGAAGGAACGAAAGTTTCGGGACTAACCTAAGTCGCTCCGAAGGATGCAGAGGCGCAAGGATAGGGATGACTCGAAGAACACCTAGGGCCAAAGCGGATGCCAAGGAAGGTCAGAGCCTGGAAGAGAAGGCGCCGCCAACAGGACTCTCAGACGGAATGAGACTCCTGGAGGCAGAGAGGCGAGTTTAAATAGACCCTGGGATCCGACGTTATAATGATGCGGATCTTCCTAGGCCGACCCATGCTCGCCACGTTCCCACTCGCCACAGTAGGTGGCTAAAAATGACGGATGGCTGACAATGCCATTACTGCACTGTACCTGGGAAATGCTCCAGCGAGAATTTCGAAAATCTTTTCGGATCGCCCCGATTTGAAAAGACTCCGCACGCGCGCATTAAATGCCAAGATTTTCGAGGACGGTCATGCGCGGGCTTCAAGGGAGCAACTTCGGCTGTAAAAATTTCTCTGTACTTCTTTCATTCGAAACTCGAACTTGAAAGTAGGGGGACTGGTGTTGGGTATAAAATACCCCCAGCCGAAGTTCGGGCCAGGAGTGACCCTCCAGGGATTCTACCGACGTCCGACCTTCGATGATATCTTTCGAACCTCTCCGACGGCCGAGCCTCTGCAACATTCCCAAGTTCTGTCAACGGATAAACCCCTACCAGCATCAACCAGATTCTCCATGATGGACGGACTCCATCCAAGTTTCTACGATGGTTGACCACCTTCTAGACTTCGTCCGACTCCTATGGGAGCCGGACCTCTTCCCCGAACTCCAACTACAGGTAGACTTCGTCGGACTCCTATGGGAGCTGGACCTCTTCCCCGAACTCCAACTGCAGGTAGACTTCGTCTGGACTCCTACGGGAGTCGGACCTCTTCCCCGAACTCCAACTGCAGGTAGACTTCGTCCGGACTCCTACGGGAGCCGGACCTCTTCCCCGAACTCTAACTACAGGTAGCCTTCGTCCGGCTCCTACGGGAGTCAGACCTCTTCCCTGAACTTCAACTGCAGGTAGACTTTGTTCGGACTCCTACGGGAGCCGGACTTCTTCCCCGAATAGGTAGACTTCGTCCGAGCTCCTACGGGAGTCAGACATCCACCCTGAACTCTAGTTGTAGGTAGACCTCACCCGAACTCCTACAAGGGTCGGACTCCGAGCTTCTACTGCAAACGACCCACTCCGAGCTTCTACTGCAAACGACCCACTCCGAGCTTCTACTACAAACGATCTACTTCAAATTTCTACCATGAGCGGTCCGTGCCAGATTCCCACTGTAAGCCTTCACCCGAGCTTCCATTGTGGACAAATTCCTTTCAGATTTCTATTGCAGACAGGCCTCGACCGAGATTCCTCGACAAATGATCCCCATCCGGGCTTCTGCGGAGATCGAACTCCGATCGAACTTCTATAGCAGATAGATTCTGGCTCACGGAATCCAGCAGCTGGACCCCTCCAGCGGATGAACCTCTCTAACGCCATCCGACATCCATCGCCGATCGACCCTCTGTCGAATTCTGTGTGAAACTAGACTGTGTCTGCGGAAAGCCTCTGACCGAGCTCCTACGGCAAGTGGCCCTCGCCGCAGCCTTAACGCCCAAGGCACTCAACGGTAGAAGGTTCGCCAGCAACATTCGAGCTCCTCTCAGATGGATAGCTACCTTTCTCCACCAGGCACCTCAACCGAGCTTCGTCGACAGGCCTGGACCCCCTGGCAGGCCACAGTAATGGCCACGACTCTACTCCACTTCCTGTGATGGATACCACGCGGCTTCATCACTCCCTGGTAGGCCACAGTAATGGCCACGACTCTGCTCCACTTCCTACGATGAATACCGTGCGGCTCCTCCACTCTCTGGCAAGTCGCGACAACGGACGCCGCTCCACTCCCCGCAACAGACTCCATGTGGCAGGTCATAGTGATGGCCACGATTCACTCCATACTCTTCATAACAAACTCCTTCCAGCCCCGAACGGCCCACTGCCAGACGGTTACAAACATTGCTATCAGTCTATTGCACCCTCTGCCTATAAAAAGGGGACCCCAGATACGTTATTCTCTAAGCTCTAATTTCTATCTTAAAACTCTGCTAAAATTTTTGTTCGAGCACTCCATTCTTATTGAGGCAGAGAACTGACTTGAGCATCGGAGGGTCTTGCCGGAGCACCCCCAACTCTGGTATAGACTTTCTTTGCAGGTCCTGGCGGTGACCGCGGCTCCCTCGACTCCAGCTTCTCCGACGCCGGCAGATTTTTGCATCAACATATGCCAACCAAGTATATGTTGGAGTAGCTTTTTCAGGTTGTGGATGTCAGGAAACAGCAAGGATCAGATCGTGGAGGTCCTTGAAGGCCAACAACCAAGCAAAACAAAAACAACCTTTAGGATTTCAGCAGCCTTGTAAATCCTGTCAGCAAGATTTCTTTCTATGATTTGAACCCCTTCTCTACTAGATCTGAAATCTACCTTTTGAGATCTAGAAGTACTCTTGATGAAGCATTCAAAAAATAAAAGATGGGACCTAAAACTCTTCTTGGATAGTCAAGAGGGGTGCTCAAAATAGGGGCATGCACAAAGGGGGGGTGCTGGTTTCTAGCATCTCCTTTCTTTCCTTTTTGGGGTGGTGGCCAAGAAACCCTAGGTTGCTTGATTCTTGGATGTGGAGAAGATCAGAGAGAGAGAAGAAGGAAGAGAAAGAAAGTTAGGAAAAAAATAATTTTGTATTTCTTTCAATTCATCAAGTCCAAATACAATGTATGTTTATATACAAGGTCAATGTGACCCAACTAAAAAACTCTCTTGGTTAACTCAATACAAGATTGTACTCACCCAAGCTCATATACACCCATGACTTGACCTAATTTCATATTCTTGGACTCAATCCTAGTCCAAATATAAGTTAGCCTCTCAAGACCCAAAATTCCTGGACCTCAAGACTCGAAAGACTGACAGCCTTTCGTCTTAAGGCCTAAACTAGCCCTAGAAACCCCATGACCACTCATGAGCTTCAGACCTTGGCTTTAACCTTGGTCCCTTGAGCCTTGGAAGCACCACATAAGGTCCAATAATCTCCACCTTGGTGCCTCAAGGCCTCAACAAACTCCATCCTGTTCATCAAGTACATCAGTGTCACACATTTTCGAAAGCTATCCTGTGGAAGTACCTTCGTCAGTGCATCCGCTGGATTCTCCTTGGGGTGAACCTTCACCAGCTCCACCTCTCTTTCTTCCACAAGTGCTCTGATTCAATGATATCTGATATCAATGTGCTTCATCTTAGCATGGTAAACAGAGTTATGTGCAAGTAATAGTGCACTCTGACTATCACAATGCACCCTGACGGCCTCCTATGTGAGGCCTATCTCTAATGCCAAACCCTTCAGCCATAGGGCTTCCTTTGCTGCCTCCTAACACCAATGTACTCTGTCTCAATTGTAGATAAGGCCGTGATGGGCTGCAAGCATGATCTCCATGAAACGGGACCTCCAAATAGGCTAAATATAAAACCTATCGTCGATTGTTGAGTATCCATGTCTCCATCAAAATCTGCATCCATGAACCCTCCTATCAGCCCTCGAGCCTCCTTGAATGTGTTGGAGAGTCTCTCAGTACTTTCTCACTATTCGTAGCAGATACTGACTCCAACAGTGCTCGTCAAGTACCTGAAGATCTCTTTCAGTGCTCGACAGTGCTTCCTGTCAGGCTGCGCCATGAACCTACTGATCTGGCTCACTACGTGGGTGATATCCGGCCTATAACACACCATGATATACATAAAGCTTTTTATACCAGAGGTATATGGCACTCTCTCTATCTTCTGAGCCTCTACCTTAGTCTGTGGCAATATCGTCTTCGAGAGTCTAAAGTGCCCGGTGAGTGGCAGCACTGCCAGTTTCGCTTCCTTCATCCCGAACCTCTCCAAGACCTTGTTGATGTAACCTCTTTGAGATAAATGCAATACCCTCTTGGCTCAACCTCTGAAGATTTCTATGCCTAAGATCTTCCTCACAGGCTTCAAATCTTTCATCTCAAACTCTCGAGACAAAGCTGCCTTCAGTTACTGCACAACCTTCCTACTCTTGCATGCCATAAGCATGTCATCCATATACAAGAGTAAAAATATCCTACATCCATCCTCCAAAGATTTACATAAACACAAGAGTCATACTCGCACTTGGAAAGCCCAATGCTCTTCACATAAGAATCGAACCACTTGTACCATTACCTCGGTGACTACTTCAGTCCGTACAGTGATTTTTGCAATAAACAGACCTTCCTTTCTGCTCCTGGCTCTCGAAACCTAGGTGGCTACTCCATGTAAATGCTCTCCTTCAGGTGCCCATAGAGGAATGCCATCTTAACATCCATCTGCTCAACTCCAAGTCCTGAGCAGCAACAATGCTCAGCACACCCTGATGGAAGTATGCCTGACGAGGGAGAGAAAATCTCATTGAAATCGATGCCTTCTTCTAGAAGTATTCCTTAGCCACTAGCCTCATTTTGTACCTGATACCTCCCTACTTCGAAGGCCCCTCCTTGTGTTGATAAACCCACTTACAACCAATGGGTTTCTTTCCTCGTGGCAACTGCACCAATCATCATGTCTCGTTCTTATAGAGAGACTGCATCTCCTCGACATTGCTTAGACCCACCTCTCTCTATCCTGACTCCCCATAGCCTCTTCATAGGTGTAGGGGTGCCCATTCACTGTCACTAGGGCATATGACACCGTCTCTTCGAAGCCATATCGTTCTGATTGCCTGACGTTCTTTTAGGCTTGTGCAGGGCAACCCCGATATCCATCCTAGATCCAGTTTGCTCCTGTTAGACCTCCTAGCTTCTTTCAACCATCTGAGCTCTCTCCACATGTGGAGATATCTTTGGAGAGTTCTCCACCTGAATACCAAGTCCTCTCGATGCACCTGCAAGTGGCAAAATAGAATAGGATGTTAGTTGTCCAGCGCTGCCCTGCTGCTCCTCCATGCCATCTCACCTCTGGAGAACTAAATTTTCATCAAAGGTGATATCCCTACTAATGAAAACCTTCTTCTCCAAGGGATCCCATAGCTGGTATCCCTTAACTCCTCACAGATATCCCAAGAACACCATCTTCCATGATCTGACATCTAATTTGCTCCGCTCACCAGCACCAATGTACACAAATGCCATGCACCCAAACATCCTTAGATGGCTCAGTCTAATCTTTCTTTCAGACCATTTCTCCTCTGAATTATCACCATCTAACTTAGTGTGAGATAATCAATTCATCAAATAATAGGCTGCATCCACTGTATCAACCCAGAACACCTTAGGAAGCCCTACCTGCAGCCTCATGCATTGTGCCTTTTTCATAAGGATTTTGTTCATCCTCTCGGCCACCCCATGTTGCTAAGGAGTCTTTCTCATTGAGAAATGCCTTTTATGCCACACTTCTCATAAAAAAATTTGAAACTCCTTACTGGTGTACTCTCCACCATTGTCAGACCGCAAACACTTCAAGCTCTGACTTGTCTCCTTCTCCACCTCAGCTTTCCATATCTTAAATTTGGTGAAGACTTCTGATTTTTTCTTCATGAAGTAGACTCATACCTTCCTTGAGAAATCATCTATAAAGGTCAAAAAGTATCTTATCCCATTTTTGATTGAAATTGGGGCCGATCCCCACACATCAATGTGAACAAGTTTCAATGGGGCTACAGTGCAGGATGAACTGCTGGCAAACTGCTTTTCTACTTTCTCATCTGGCATGGCTCACATACCTCTAAAATACCTCCATCCAAATTTAGAATTAGACCATGCTTGCTCAGCTCCTTCATCCGACGATCTCCCATGTGGCCTAGGCGGTAGTGCCACAACTAGTGAGTCCCCTGCTATGCTGCTGCATCAGATTCTCTAGTCACCACAGATCCTTCCATCCTATAGAGATTATTTTTCATCTTTCTATCTCTCATCACTACTGTTGATGTAAAAATCTGCCGGCATCGGAGAAGCTGAAGTCGAGGGAGCCACGGTCACCGTCGGGACCTGCAAAGGAAGTCTAAACCGGAGCTGGGGATGCTCCGGCAAGAACCTCCGATGCTCAAGTCAGTTCTCTGCCTCAACAAAAATAGTGTGCTCGAACGAAAATTTTAGCAGAGTTTTGAGATAGAAATTAGAGCTTAGAGAATAACGTATCTGGGATCTCCTTTTTATAGGCGGAGGGTGCAATAGATGATAGCAACGTTTGTAACCGTCTAGCAGTGGACCGTTCGAGACCAGGAGGAGTTTGTTATGAAGAGTAGTGGAGTGGAATCGTGGCCATCACCGTGACCTGCCATGTGGAGTCTATTGCGGGGAGTGGAGCGGCGTCCGTTGTCGCGACTTGCCAGAGAGTGGAGGAGCCATGCGGTATCCATCGCAGGAAGTGGAGCAGAGTCGTGGCCATTATTGTGGCTTGCCAGGGAGTGATGGAGCCATGCGGTATCCGTCACAGGAAGTGGAGCAGAGTCATGGCCATTACTGTGGCCTGCCGGGGGTCCAGGCCTGTCGGCCAAGCTCGGTTGAGGTGCCTGGCAGAGAGAGGTAGCTATCCATCTGAGAGGAGCTCGGATGTTGCTGGCGAACTTTCTACCATTGGGTGCCTTGGGCGTTAAGGCTGCGGGCGAGGGCCACTTGCCGTAGGAGCTTAATCAGAGGCTTTCGGCAGACGCAGTTCAATTTTGCACAAATTCGGCAGAGGGTCAACCGGTGGTGGATGTCGGATGGTGCTGGAGAGGTTCATCCACTGGAGGGGTCTAGCTGCTGGATTTCGTGAGCCTGGAATCTGTCCGCTATAGAAGTTCGATCGGAGTCCGATCTATGTAGAAGCTCAGATGGGGATCATTTATCGAGGAATCTCGGCCGAGGCCTGTCTGCAATAGAAATCCGAAAGGAATTCATCCATAATGGAAGCTCGAGTGAAGGCTTACAGTGGGAATCCGACACGGACCGCTCGTGGTAGAAATTTGAAGTAGATCGTTTGTAGCAGAAGCTCGAAGTGGGTCGTTTGCAGTAGAAGCTCGGAGTCCGGCACTTGTAGGAGTTCGGGTGAGGTCTACCTGCAATAGGAGTTCAGGGCGGAAGTCCGGATCCTGTAGGAGCTCGGACGAAGTCTACCTGTTCGGGGAAGAAGTTCGGCTCCCGTAGGAGTCCGAACAAAGTCTACCTGCAGTTGAAGTTCAGGGAAGAGGTCCGACTCCCGTAGGAGCCCGGACGAAGGCTACCTACAGTTGGAGTTCGGGGAAGAGGTTGGCTTTGTAGGAGTCCGGACGAAGTCTACCTGCAGTTGGAGTTCGGAGAAGAGGTCCGGCTCCCGTAGGAGTCCGGACGAAGTCTAGAAGGTGGTCAACCACCGTAGAAACTTGGATGGAGTCTGTCCATCATGGAGAATCCAGTTGATGCTGGTAGGGGTTTATCCGTCGGTAGAACTTGGAAATGTTGCAGAGGCTTAGCCGTCAGAGAGGTTCGGAAAGATGTCGTCGAAGGTCGGATGTCGGTAGAATCCTTAGAGGGTCACTCCTGGCCCGAACTTCGGCTGGGGATATTTTATACCCAACATCAGTCCCCCTACTTCCGAGTTTGAGTTTCGAATGAAGAAAGTACAGAAAAATTTTCCCAACCAAAGTTCTCCCTTGAAGCCCGCGCATGACCGTCCTCGAAAATCCTGGCATTTAATGCACGCGTGCTGGAGTCTTTTCAAATCGAGATGATCCGAAAGGACTTTTCAAATTCTTGCTGGAGTGTTGTCCCAGGTACGGCATAGTAATGGCATTGTCAGCCGTCCGCCACTTTTAGCCGCCTGCTGTGGCGAGTGGGACACGTGGCGAGCATGGGTCGGCCTAGGGAGATCCGCGATCATTATAACGCGGATCCCAGGGTCTATTTAAACTTGCCTCTCCACCTCCAGGAGTCTCATTCCGTCTGAGAGTCCTGTTGGCAGCCGCCTTCTCTCCGAGGGCTCTGACCTTCCTTGGCATCCGCTTTGGCCCTAGGTGTTCTTCGAGTCATCCCTATCCTTGCACCTCTGCATCCTTCGGAGCGACTTAGGTTAGTCCCAGAACTTTCGTTCCTTCTGTTGCCATCTAGGTGCCCCTTCTCCCCCATTTTCCTTCTGTCGCATTCCTCTTGTTAGGTTCCCCATGAGATTTCGGCTCTTATTTTGCCTGATTTCTTCAGGATTTTTGGAGTCCTTGCTTGAAATATCTTTTGGCGCCTCCACCTCTAGCAGTTCCAGGAGTTCGTCCGCCTCAGTCCCCCAGAACCCTCATACTGTAGACGAACCCATATCTAGGGCTGGGGCTCGCCCGATTTTTGCGCCAAGTGTCATTCTCTGTTCTCTGACTCGGATGAACTTTTACTGATAAAGGTTCAGTATGGAGTTCCTCCAGAGTACGATCTGGAGCTTCCTGGTCCCGCCGACCGGGCTAGCACCCCCCACCTGGCTGTTTCTGCCTGTACCAAGAGGCCTTCCGTGCTGGGCTCTGACTTTCGCTTCCGCCCTTCATCGTCGCTCTTTTTCATTTTTTAGACATTTCTTTAGCTTCAGTCGCACTGAATTCCTTTAGGTTTATGATAGGGTTCCTCTCCCTTTGCCACGTAGTCGAAGTTCAGCCATCTTTTCTTTGTTTAGGTATTTTTACACCTTCAAGTGCCACCCCTCGGTAAAGGACTGGTGGTACTTCTCTCCCCAGTTCGGCAAGAAGGGGTTGCTGAAAGGTGCTCCCTCTTCAATCCATAACTGGAAGGAGAAGTACCTCTACGTCCAATGTCTGACCTTGAAGCTAGGATTGCCCCCTTGGGGCTCCCTGAGGGACTCTGTCCGTCGGGCTCCCAATCTGGGGGAAGACGACCTTCAGGCCGCGCGGAAGCTTCTTAGCTATCCAACTCCTTCCCTTCCAATCTTCTGAAGGAGCAGTTTTTGTTCAACATCGGCTTGAGCCCCCTAGATCCTGCGAGTATTCCATCTTTCCTTTCTTCTTCTTTCCTCCTTCTCTTCTTCCCTTTCTCTTTTTTTTTTTTCTTCTTTTTCTTCTTTTCTCTTTTTTTTCTTTTTTTCTCTTTTTTTTTTTTGCGCGTCACCTCTTCCCTTTTCATCCCATTGCTAATCCTCTTTTTTTTTTTTTTCAGGAATGGACGTCGAAGCAGCACGGATGCTTGCCAGGGGCCTCAAGGTTCACAAAAGGAAAGGCGCTGCAGCCTCCGAGTCGGCAAAGAAGGTTAGAACAGAGGAAATGAGCTTGGCCACGCCCGCCCAGGTGGCTCTCGCGGTCGACGTTCCTTCAGACGTCGAACCTCCGGCTCCTTGGGCCTCTTCAAGGAGTTCTCCCACTGAGGTTCCCGCTTCGGGGGCCCGCTTCGAGGAGGTGCCAGGGGTTGAGAGGGGGAGGAGAAGGAAGACGGTGGCCTGCAGGATGAGTAGCCATCGAGCTGCCATCGAAGAGTCCCACGGTTCCAAAGAAAGCCGGGGGAGAATCCCTTTAATGACAGGGACCTGATAAAGTGACTGGTCGACGGTTGCATCTTGCCCGAAGTCATCCAGAGGATTGTTTGCGCAACCCGAGCAGCGGGTTTGGGACTCTCTAGGATCCTTTCTCGAGGTAAATAGATTCACTTTTTCCTTCCCCTTGCACCTTCATTTAATTAGCTTCTCAATTTTCGTTCTGACTACCTGGCCGTCCTTGTAGATCGGGCACCAGCTCCTTGCCAACATCGAGGCGACGAACCGGGCGAGGAGGGACACCATCCAGGCGGAGGAGGGTCACCGGGCCGAAGTCGCCCGCCTCAAAGAAAAGGCTGCCGAGGTAGCCAACCTCCAAGAGGCCCTTGAGAAAGAAAAGCAGGCCTCAGTGGAGATGGTGGGAAGGCGGAGGCCGAGGTCGCAAATTTGATGGAGTAGATTTCGGTTCTGATCTCGGAGGCTAAGGTCCTAGCGGTGGAGGAGTTCAAGGCCTCTGCGGAGATGAGGGACCTGAACGTCAAGTTTGGCCAAGAAGCATTCATCAAAGGGTTCGAGCTCTGTCAAGAGAAGGTGGTCAAGAAATTTTCTGAGCTCAACCTCAGCTTCTTGGATGAGGCATCTGAAGACGAAGCCGAGCCCTCTCCCACTGCCGCTGCCACCGCAGCTCCCCTTCCAAGAACATCGAGCTCCCCAACTCCTATTTCAGAGGTCTGAGACCTCTGACTTTGTATTTTTCTTTTATTGTAATTTTTCTTTTTCCTTTTGTCTTTAAGAAACACTCAATCAATAAAATTGGATTTCTCCTTATGGAGGGCTTGTCTACTCTTTTTCTTTTCTTTCTGCAATGAGACGCGCCTTGACGCTTTTGTCTCCCGATGGCAGTGTCCTGCCGAAGTGCTTCCCTTGCCACAGGGAGTTCTGCTGAAGTCCACGATCCAACATCTGAAGAAGAAAGTTCTACATTTAACAAAAAGGTCGAAGGAGATGGAGAATGAACTTCGGGGTTGAGGGAGAGCCACTCTGAGGCCACTGGGAGGCCACCTACTTTCGGAACCTCCACATGAAGGGGATCATGGAGTACAGTCGGAGGAAGGCGAACTTCAAGAAGGAGCTAGAGGAACACAAGAAGCGTGCCAGCGATCGGTCTTGGGCTCAAGCTTCCAAAATCAGCTCTCTCAGAGCGGAGCTGTCGGCTGCACAGGAGGAGATCAGCCAGTTGGAAGGGAGCTCATCCTGGCTTTCTACTCGGGCTGACTGTGACCAAGAATGATCGAAAAAGTTCTCCACCTTCAGCAACAGCTTCAGGACACCGAGGCGAACTATAATGCATACCGGGCCGGCTGGTGCAAGCAGGTGGACGATTACAGGGGGAAGCTCAGGATGGCGACCGATGAGGTTGCCCACCTTCAAAGGCAGCTAGCTGAAGGAGCTCAGTTTGCTTCTGTTCGGGATCCCAACAAACTCCAATCTCTGAGAGGAACCGTAGAAGAGCTATCTGTCACCCTTGGGGAGGGGAAGGCCGAGCTGCAGCAATTGAAGATCCAGCTGGTATACAAGCAGCAGGCAGTCAAGGATGCGGAGGCGGAATCCGAGGTCCTGAGAAAGAGGCATTGAGAGGTGGAGAACGAAAGCCAGCAGCTTCATCGGAGGTACGTGAAGATGCTAATGAGGGAGAAAAAATTGGAAGAAGAAGTTGAGAGCTTAAGGCACTCCCTGATGAGGGTCGAAGCCGAAAGTTCAAAGTCGGAGGAAGCCAGGCCCCCTTAGGGCTCTTTTTGCCTTTTATCCTTCTATGTGTCTTCTTTTGCCATTTGTTTGTTTGTTGTTGTTTGTTTGTTTGTTTTTTTTTTTTTTGATGCCGATGTCATTTGGAGGTTCTTAGTCGTCGCCGCGTCGGCTTGCTTTTCTTGTCATCTTTCTTCTTCAGCCTCAAGGGCTCTGTAATGTATAGTTAATTAATGACATGAGAAGGGAATTTTTCGTTACCTCTTTTACTCACATGTTGAATTGTTGTTTGCCAAGCTCCTTTCGACTTTTGCCTTGCTCGATATCGATGCCGTTCGAGGTACCTGATTGCCATCGCATTGACCCATCCTTTTGTTCATGGCCGCAGATTTGTTCAGGGCCACTCGGGTTTGACGCCTCCTTTCAAAGTTTGAGCTCGGAGGTCTGAGCTTCTCATCGCCCTAAGGTAGCCGTCTTATCCTTGGCCTGTGTTGAGAGCTCTCTTGGAGATCGAGAATTTTGATAAGAACCCCAATCCTCGTTGAGACGAGGTTCCTGTATGTTTGATGTAATTTATTTTCCATTCATCGTTGACGCAGTTCGTGGCTTTCCTTTTTAACCCCCTTCCCCTTTTTCCTTTTCTTTTTTCGAGTGAGGGTTTTTCCTCTGCTCTTAGTGGGGTCGCGGGAGCGCGAAGGGGCCACTGAGAAGGTTCCCTTTTTCTTATCTGGTCTTGAATGACCAGACCTTAGTTGGCGCCAAGATGATGTTCTTCCCCTATTTCTGATGCAATCGATCTCAGCTCAGATTAGGATGAGGTTCTTTCCCCGCTCCTAATAGGGCTGTGGGGCACATATGGACGTTGCAGGACCTCTCCCCCCATCCGGTCTCAGAATAACTAGGCCTTCGATTTTGCTCATGTTAGGGCGAGGTTCTCCTCCTGTCCCTAACAGGGCTGTGGGGGCGCATATGGGGCTGTAGGGCCTCTCTCCCCATCCGATCTAAAAATAACCGGACCTTCGACCTTGCTCATGTTAGGGCAAGATTCTCCTCCTATCTCTAACAGGGCTGTGGGGGCGCATATGGGTGCTGTAGGGCCTCTCCCCCCATCTGGTCTAAAAATAACCGGGCTTTCGACCTTGCTCATGTTAGGGCGAGGTTCTCCTCCCATCCCTAATATGACTGTGGGGCGCGTATGGGCGCTGTAGGGCCTCTCCCCCATCCGGTCTAAAAATAACCGGCCTTCGACCTTGCTCATGTTAGGGCGAGGTTCTCCTCCTGTCCCTAACATGGCTGTGGGGGCACGTATGGGCATTGTAGGGCCTCTCCCCTCATCCGATCTAAAAACAACCGGCCTTCGATTTCACCCATATTAGGTGTTGTTTTCATTATCTGAAGGGGTTATCCCTTGTCATTACAAGTCCATGCCAAAAGGGGAAGATGTGCAAATCTGAAAGGAATCTTGATTTAAAGCGAAGTCATTCGCAATACATTTACAGGTTTTTCAAATCTCAGGGCTGTAGAAGGTCTGCTCCCCGTCAAGGTCCTCTGGAGATGGAGTTGATTATCCCAATTGGTGGTCAATCTTCGGGCTGCTCTTCCCTCCTCGGCGGCTCAGGTTGCGGCAGGGCCCTTGGCCGATCCTCTCTACCCTCAGGCTGACGTCGAATGAACCTGTCGAGCCGACCTCGTCTGATGAGCTCCTCGATCTTGTCTCGAAGTTGAATGCATTCCTCTGTGTTGTGGCCGTGGTCATGATGGTAGAGGCAGAACTTGTTAGGATTGCACTTCCCGGGGTGTGTGCGCATTCTTTTGGCCTTGGGAGCTACTCTCTGACTTCCATCAGCACCTGGTTTTCGATGCGTTAAGGGGGGCATAGTTGTGGAATCTTCCTGGGGAGAGCCCCACCGAACCCGATGCTCTGGCTTCTCTGCCTGCATGTTCGGGAGGAGTCTGGGCGCGCCTGTGCCCGGGAGGAGTTTGAGAACGTGGCCGAGCTTCTCTCTGCCCTTTTTTGACTACGGGCTTACTCGAGTCTCCGCTTGCCGCTCTCTCCGGTCTCCTCATCCTTCATCTTGAAGGCTTCTTCTGCTCGGGCGTACCCTTCGGCCCGAGCTAGCAAATCAGCAAAATTTTTGAGATATTTCTTCTCCAGGGAGAATAGAAGATCGTTCTTTTGAAGGCCGCCTTCAAAGCAGCCATCGCGATCGATTGGTCCAAGTTTCGGACTTCCAATGCGCGACATTGAAAAGTTGACGTAAGCCCGAATGGACTCCCCCTCCCTCTGCTTGATGTTGATGAGGGACTCCGAACCTCTCCGAAGATGCCGGTTGCTAACAAAATGAGCCACAAACTGATGGCTCATCTGATCGAAGGAAAAGATGGTACCCGACTTAGTGCCGAGTATCAGTTTCTCACCACTCCCTTCAAGGTGGATGGGAAAACTCGACACAGGATGGCGTCTGGTGCGCCATGGAGTAGCATCATTGTCCGAAAGGCCTCCAGGTGGTCAACTGGGTCTGAAGTCCCATCGTAACTTTCAAATTGAGGAAGCTTGAAGTTTGGCGGGATCGGTTCCTGCATGATCATTTGAGAGAAGGGAGGGTCAGTATAAATGTCTCACTATAAGTGGGGGGAGTGTGGCGGAGTTCTTCGATCTGACGGTTCATCTCCTGGACCTTCGATCCAGAAAATCCTCTCGACTACGAGTCTCGAGGGTTTTTTGGCAGAATGGAGGTAGAGATCTTTCAGGAGTAGAATCGTGATCTGACTAAGGGCTCTCCACCCTTGGATTCATCTTTCCGGGAAAGACGGGGCGACTGGCCCAAGTGGCCCATCCTACTGCTGGATTTTGGAGTTCCGACGACGTTCTCTCCAGTCGTACCGATGCCTGTGGCTGTTGCTGCTGCTGCATGGCCTATACCGCTTCAGTGAGGCCTCTGACCTGCTGAACCAGCAAGTTGAATTGCTCACGCCAACCGTCATTGCCGGAGGAGGAGGAGGAGCTGGGAAATTGGAGGTGAGGCCAGAGCTTGAGATCTGGCCACTGAGGCCGTGGATCACCGGGTGGATGCTTTGCGGGGAGGCATCAGGTGAAGATCTAGTAGAAAAGGAGAAGAGGATGTCGGAGAGGATGACCGAAGGTGGTCCCGTTGAGCGCTCCTTTAAGAACAAGGGTACTGCAAAGACACAGGGCCTTCCTCTAGCGCCAATCTTGTTGATGCAAAAATTCGTCGGGTCGGAGAAGCTGGAGTCGAGGGAGCCGCGGTCACCATCGGGACCTGCAAAGGAAGTCTAAATCGGAGTTGGGGGTGCTCCAGCAAGACCCTCCGACGCTTAAGTCAGTTCTCTGCCTCAACAAGAATGGAGTGCTTGAACGAAATTTTAGCAGAGTTTTGAGATAGAAATTAGAGCTTAGAGAATAACGTATCTGGGGTCCCCTTTTTATAGGCGGAGGGTGCAATAGACTAATAGCAACGTTTGTAACCATCTGGCAGTGGGCCGTTCGGGGCCAGGAGGAGTTTGTTATGAAGAGTAGTGGAGTGGAATCATGGCCATCACCGTGACCTGCCACGTGGAGTCTGTTGCCGGGAGTGGAGTGACGTCCATTGTCGCAATTTGCCAGAGAGTGGAGGAGCCGCACGGTATCCATCGCAGGAAGTGGAGTAGAGTCGTGGCCATTACTGTGGCCTGCCAGGGAGTGATGGAGCCGCACTGTATCCATCGCAGGAAGTGGAGCAGAGTCATGGCTGTTACTGTGGCCTGCCAGGGGGTCCAGGCCTGTCGGTCGAAGCTCAGTTGAGGTGCCTGGCGGAGAGAGGTAGCTATCCATCTGAGAGGAGATCGGATGTTGCTGGCGAACCTTCTACCGTTGGGTGCCTTGGGCATTAAGGCTACGGCGAGGGCCACTTGCCGTAGGAGCTCGGTCAGAGCTTTCGCAGATGCAGTCCGATTTTGCACAAAATTGACAAAGGATCGACCGGTGGTGGATGTCGGATGGTGCTGGAGAGGTTCATCCGCTGGAGGGGTCCAGCTGCTGGATTTCGTGAGCCCAGAATCTGTCCGCTATAGAAGTTCGGTCGGAGTCTGATCTCCACAAAAGCTCGGATGGGGATCATTTATCGCGGAATCTCGATCGAGGCCTGTCTGTAATAGAAATTCGAAAGAAATTCATCCATAATGGAAGCTCGGGTGAAGGATTACAGTGGGAATCCGGCACGGACCGCTCGTGGTAGAAATTTGAAGTAGATCATTTATAGCAGAAGCTCAGAGTGGGTCGTTTGCAGTAGAAGCTCAGAGTCTGGCCCTTGTAGAGTTTGGGTGAGGTCTACCTGCAACAGGAGTTCAGGATGGAAGTCCGGCTCCCGTAGGAGCTCGGACGAAGTCTACCTGTTCGAGGAAGAAGTCTGACTCCTGTAGGAGTCCGGACAAAGTCTACCTGCAGTTGAAGTTCAGGGAAGAGATCGACTCCCGTAGGAGCCCGGACGAAGGCTACCTGCAGTTGGAGTTCGGGGAAGAGGTCCGGCTCCCGTAGGAGTCTGGACGAAGTCTACCTGAAGTTGAAGTTCGGGGAAGAGGTCTGGCTCCCGTAGGAGTCCGGACGAAGTCTACCTGCAGTTGGAGTTCGGGGAAGAGGTCCGGCTCCCGTAGGAGTCTGGACGAAGTCTACCTGCAGTTGGAGTTCGGGGAAGAGGTCTGGCTCCCGTAGGAGTCTGGACAAAGTCTAGAAGGTGGTCAACCACCGTAGAAACTTGGATGGAGTCCGTCCATCGTAGAGAATCTGGTTGATGCTGTAGGGGTTTATCCGTCGGCAGAACTTGGAATGTTGTGGAGGCTCGACCATCGGAGAGCTTCGAAAGATGTCGTCGAAGGTCGGATGTTGGTAGAATCCCTGGAGGGTCACTCCTGGCCCGAACTTCGGCTGGAGGGTATTTTATACCCAACACCTACCATGGCTCCATTTGAGATGTTCAACACCCCACTCCTAGCACAACTGTAAAGCTGTAGCCGCTCCACTTTGGATAACCAAGTGACACGAGATTCTTCTTCAGATCTGGGACATGCTTCACATTAGTGAGAGTCTGTATCATCCCATCAAACATCCTCACCTGAATACTCTCAATACCAGCAACTCAACATGGGTGATCATCTCCAAATGTCACACTCCCTTCATCCATCCTGATATATGTAGCGAATCAAGATCGATTTAGGGTGTAGTGATGTGAACAGGCTAAATCTAGGGTCCATACATCTGTGTTTTGTCTGTGACCATCTGATACTACCAAGAGGTCATCCTCTACCTCACTATCAGCCACGTACTCAACACATCAGATCCTCCTTTATCTCCCTTCTTATTCTTCCACTGTAGGCAATCTCGTTTGAAGTGCCCGATCTCATTGCACTTGTAGCACCTGACTTCTTTCTTGCTCTTGCTCTTCTGAGACTTTGACCATCCCCTTGACTTACCTCTTTCTCTTCCTCTTTCAAATCTCTCCCCCACGCCCAAGCCCTCCTGGGGAGCACCTTCCTTGGACCGCAGCATCAAGACCATATCTTCATACTCCAAGGTCTCCTTGCCATAGAGCAGCATCGTCACCAATAGATCATAGGAAGGGGGCAGAGAGTATAGTAGTAACAATGACTTATCTTCCTCCTCCATTTTCACCCCGATGTTTAGCAACTCATTGCACACCAGGTCAAATTTTTGGATGTGACCCAAGACATCTCCACCTTCCTGCATCCAAAGGCTGTATAGTCTCTTCTTCAACATCAACTTGTTGCATATATTTTTTTTCCATATACATGGTGTGCAACTTTGATCACAAACCTTTTGGGGTTCTCTCTTATAACACCAAATAGAGTATCGTATTCGCCAAATATCCTCTAATCACAGAACAAGCCTTCTTCTCCAGAGATATCCACCGACGATCTGTCATCCCTTCAGGCTTCTCCTCCAATGCCTGATCCAGATCTGCTTGAACCAAAAGATCTTCTACCTAAACTTTCTGTATAGAAAATTTTTTTTTTCATCAAATTTTTCAAAATCAATCTTCATGTTGCTTCCCATGGCTGGATTCAAACCAAAAACATAACAAAACTCCAAGAAATTTGAAAAATATCTTGACAGGGTCTTTGCTGAAATTTTAATCTTTGAAGATCTTCAACTTCTAGAGTCTCCTTCTTTCTCCACATAATCTGTGCTCTGATATCAATTATTGGAGCAGCTTCCCCAGGTTGTGGATGTCAGAAAATAGCAAGGTTCAGGACATGGAGGTCCTTGAAGGCCAACAACTAAGCAAAACAAAAACAACCTTCAGAATTTCAGCAGCCTTGTAAATCCTGTCAGCAAGATTTCTTTCTGTGATTTGAACCCCTTCTCCATCAGATCTGAAATTCACTTTTTGGGACCTGAAAGTACTCTTGATGAAGCCTCCAAAAAATAAAAGATGGGACCTGAAACTCTTCTTGGACGGCCAAGATGGGGCGCTCAAAATAAGGGCATGCATAAAGGGGGGGCGCTGGTTTCTAGCGCCTCCTTTCTTTCCTTTTGGGGTGGCTGCCAAGAAACCCTAAGGTTCTTGGTTCTTGGACATGGAGAAGACCAGAGAGAGAGAGGAAGGAAGAGAGAGAAAGTTAGAGAGAAAATAATTTTGTATTCCTTTTGATTCATCGAGTCCAAATACAATGTATGTTTATATACAGGGTGAATGTGACCCAATCCAAAAACTCCTTTGGCTAACTCAATACAGGATTGTGCTCATCCAAACCCATGTACACCCATGACCTGACTCAATCTCATAATCTTAGACTAATCTTAGTCTAAATATAAGTTAGCCCCTCACGGCCTAAAATCCTTGGACCTCAAGATTTGAAAGGCTGATAGACTTTCATCCTAGGGCCCAAACTAGCCCTAGAAACCCATGACCACTTCATGAGCTTTGGATCTTGGCCTTAGCCTTGGTCCCTTGAGCCTTGAGAGCACACATAAGGCCCAATAGTATGGACTTTGGTTGACACGCCTGAGGGTGTGACCCCAATAGGCTGCAAATGGGTCTTAAAAAGAAGATTGGAGCAGATGGCGGGGTAGAGACCTATAAAGCCAAGCTGGTGGCAAAAGGTTTCAGAGAAAAACAAAATATTGATTATGAAGAAACTTTTCACCGGTAGCCATGCTCAAGTCTATTCAGATAATGCTTGCTATTGTAGCATACCATAACTATGAGATCTGGCAGATGGATGTCAAGACTGTCTTCCTCAATAAAATCTTGAGGAAGAAGTCTATATGACTCAGCCAAAGAGATTTATCTCTAGTGAGAGAGCAAATCAAATATGCAAGTTGAATAGATCTATTTATGGATTGAAGCAAGCATCGAGGAGCTAGAACATCCATTTTGATGAGACAATCAAATCGTTTGGCTTCATCAAAAATTTGGATGAACTTTATGTATACAAGAAGAATAGTGAGAGTGCTATTATCTTCTTAGTTTTGTATGTGGAGGACATACTGCTCATTAAAAATGATATCCCAATATTGCAATCAGTCCAAACAAGGCTATCACAAAAAATTTTCATAAAAGACTTGGGTGAGGCATCCTATATACTTGGTAGTAAGATCTATAGGGTTAGATCGAATAGGATGCTAGGCTGGTCCCCATCTAGATATATTGACCTTGTATTGAAGAGGTTCAACATGGAGGAAAGTAAAAGAGGTTACTTGCCCGTAGGTCATGGCATACAACTCTTTAAGAAGATGTCTCCTAAGACAACTGAAGAGAGAAATAGAATGAGTTCTATTCCTTATGCTTCGACTGTAGGATCAATAATGTATGCTATGTTATGTACCAAGCCTAATGTTGCTTATGTTTTGGGCATTGTAAGCATATTTCAGGCTGATCTCAGAGAGGATCATTAGAAAATGATGAAAAACATACTCAAGTACTTGAAAAGGACTTGAGATATTATTTTGATATATGGTGGATCTGATTTAAAACTAAAAGGTTATACAGATTCTAGTTTCCAATCTAATCTAGATGATAGTAAATCCATATCTGGGTATGTGTTCATCTTGTATGGTGGTGCAGTAAGTTAGAAAAGTTTCAATAGCAAACGATTGCTGACTCAGTCACTGAGGCAGAGTATATTGCTGCAAGTGAGGCTGCTAAAGAGGCCGTCTGGATGAAAAATTCATCACAGAATTGGGTGTGATTTCAGGGATTGAACAATCAGTATCCCTTTATTGTGATAATACTGGGACAGTTGCTCAAGCCACAGAATCAAGGTCTCACCATAAATCCAAGCACATCCTAAGACGGTTCCACTTGTTCGGAAGATTATCGAAAGATACGATGTGATCATAGAGAGAGTGGATATCAAGAATAATATAGTGGACCCATTCACTAAGATCTTGTCAATGCAGCAGTTTGACTGCCATCTTGATAGCATGGACATCAAGTATAGGGATGATTGGCTTTAAGTGTAAGTGAGAGATTAAAAGAATAATACCCTACAAGCCAATAGCAAATGGGATGCGATAGGATATTTTTATAATTTATCTTCCAAACTCATATAAATTGATATTTATATTATTAATAAAATAGATATTTTTTATTCATTATATGTTGCATCTTATTAATTTTAAGATTATAATGAAATCCATAGGTCTGGACAATAGTTTTGGGGCCATGATGAGATCACGTCAGTGAGACCTAATTCCTTGATTGCCCTGATCTAAAATATTTCTAGTCGTTGGTATATTGAGTCGGGGATCAATAAAATCGATAAGACTGGCATGTCCTATATATGCTCAAAAATGATGATGGTTGATCTCACAACCACTTGTGCAATGATACTAATACAAAGATATGGATGCTCATTAGAGAATGAGTTCACTGAATTGACCTATAAAAAAATATCAGATGAAGTTTTATTTACATATCAACTGATGGTTCTCTAGTGGAAGTTGTGTAAGTGATCCTTATACCTGAGGTCACCATGGTACCTTGTATACTTGGATCCATATTTTGGTTCACTATCTAACTTGATTCTCTGATCCTTATGTAGGGTATTCTGGATATGGTGAAGAGTGCATGAAGGTTGTGAGTGATCAATAAGGGATCTATCACTCCTAATAAAAGGAGCGAACATCTTATGTGATCTCATAGGTTGGTGATTCTGGAAGTCTTTGGCCAAAGTAGGATGATAATTAAAAAAAAAATTTAATGTATCCTTAACTATATTATCATCTTCTGATCGAGATATATAATGATAAGTGATTAGATTTGACATATTTTCATGCCCACAGCTCATTTAGGATGTTGTTTGACTGAAAGATTGAATTACACAGAAACTTGCCACTGAAGGATATTTTGATAATTTTTTATTAAAATTTTAACTATTTTGAGTCATCATGACACAGTACTAGACGTCAATCTTGATTTGTAGATTTATCAGAATTAAAAAACTTTAATTCTGGAGTCAATTTGGAAGAGTCCAAGTTGATTGGGACTCTTCAGGTGACCTAATCTTATCGGATTAGATTACGTCGAACGTTTGGATCCACTACTGGCTAGATTTGAAATCCAATGGATCACACACTTTGAGGTTTGATCTTGATCTAATCTAATTAGAGTTTAATATAAATTCTATGGGTTAATTTGATATGCTAGCATATTGCATAACCCAAGTTCCCAAATTGGTTTAAATCAAATTGTTTGAGCTAACCTAGACCAGTTGGCTTTGACCTAATGTGATTGGGTCAATTTAAATTGGATCCTTATCCAACATAAAAAAGTTTTAAGTGGGGAAGGAGTCCTCCATGTCCACTAGAAGTCACAATAAAAAATAAGTGCTGCCCACCTTAAATTGGTGTGAGAAGTGGAGAGTCCTTAATGAAGGCTCTTAACTATTACGCGTTACCTTAAATTCTCGATCAGTTCTCCTATGATTTGATGCCAAATTTAATTCAAATTTTTATGGCATGTAAAAATTGAGAGTCCTTTTCTCTATTATTTAAATCACCAAAAATTTACTCGATCAATTTATTTGGCATGTAAAAAGTTGGAGCGCCAAAGGTTGCGCCCCATGGTCTCATATGATGTCCCTTGGTCCCCTATTTATAGGAGACACCCCAAATGGTTTATTATGGTGATTTTTGGTTGGGACTAAGAGAGGAGATGTGGTAAATATAAAAAAAATCTAAAAAAATTCTAAAAAAAAAGAGAGAATTTTGTGTGGTAAAAGTTGCTACTAGGGTAGTGAGATTTTCAGCAAGTATTGCTTGAGTGCCTTAGGATTTGATTTTTTTCATATGTTGGAGTCAAAAATCAAATCCTAGATTATATGACATCTGAAGAGTATATTCTTAGTATTATTTTGACAGTGAGATCGAAAGCAACTGAATTTTGATGCGATCGTGATGTAAGTTCGAAACTGGCAATGTTCTTAAAAAAATAAGGCTGTGGTAGTGCACCAGTTGGGAAGGACTTTGGCCAACTTCTATGTGGATCACTGTTGGAGGACTTCTATTTTGGGGTCTTGTGGAGAACACTAATATATCATTTTTTTATATTGGTTAAAGTATAATTTTCTATCTCTTTGCATGTTTGAATTTGCTTTGATCGTGATCGGCATAGTGATTCTAGGGTTTTGGATTCAGCTCGATAGTTTTATTTGATAAGACTATTGATTTGCTTATTTTAAAATTTTTAAAAATTACTTTTCATTGCATGGTCGAAATCCAACAGTTTCTCTATTGGTAATACTACTACCTATATATAGGATACTGACAGTACAAGTCATGTTTGTAAATAATTGCAAAAGACTTTAGGATAGTAGAAGGTTTGAAAATGATAAAAGACTCCTAAATATAAGAGATAAAAGTCTATTTTAGTCTTAACATTAGGAATCATCGAATTTATTTTCAACCCTAAAGATGTCATTTTAAGTGATTGTCACTATTGTCCAATCTTATTGATGATGTCAATAAGTATGATTATCATAATATCATTGTGAATGATACTACAATAATGAGGGGACAATTAAAAATGACATAAACTCAGTACCATAGTCTGTTAGTGTAATGTACACATCTAACTAGCACCCTGATTAGATAATATCACTGAAGCCTGCTTTTGGCATTGTTGACTTAGTCACCTTTTATTGGAAAGGATGAATGAGCCAGCAATGTTCTGAGTTTGATACATATTGATGTATTTACACTCATGAACATGAGTGCCAGAAGAGGACTTACTACTTCATTAAAATCTCTGACGACCTATCTTGGCATGGGTGCGTCTTGCTTATGAAGAACAAATTTGAATCGATTGAAATATTCAAATAATTTTGTAATGAGGTAGAAAAATAAACTGCAAAAAGTATTAAAACTCATCGGTCAGGCCGATGAAGTGAATACTTTTATAGTAAGTTTTGACATATCTAGGAGAAAATTAGATTCTCTCTCAGTGAACCTCTCCTGGGATATTACTATTTAAAAAGATGTCTGAAAAAAATTAAACTTTGTTAGACATGGTTCGATCCATTATGGGTTTGCTAGTCTATCTGAAGTCATGTTTTAAAGACTACTTGATATGTACTTAAGAATATTTTGAGCAAATTGGTTACCAAATCTTCATATTAGATATGGACTTGGGTAATTCAACACTCCCTTATTTGGAGTGTCGGACTTATGTGAAATATTCACAAATTGACTAG
The DNA here is from genome assembly GCF_000442705.2 of Elaeis guineensis. Lineage (NCBI taxonomy): Eukaryota > Viridiplantae > Streptophyta > Magnoliopsida > Arecales > Arecaceae > Elaeis > Elaeis guineensis. The sequence goes on along the minus strand of NC_026001.2, from coordinate 37,203,206 downwards.
CTTGGATCTTGGTCTGATATTATATTAAGGATATTTCTTCTATCTTCCTGATAGACATGAGATGTTCATGTATCTTACGGTATTCTTTTTGAAAAAAAAATTTCTTGGTGAAGGAACTGATGCCGTTAAGATCAAGCTTCGTTAAGCTTGATAGGTAGAGGAACTTACTCTGATGCAAACCAATAGAACTGTAGTTGATTAAATCAATTTTAGAGCCTGATATAAAGGCATCCTTGAGTAGATATGGTAGAGTACTGTATCATCCAAATAGATACTTCAGTTTCTAGATTCAGGATGAAGATTTGATCTCCCATATGGATGCTATACAGGGATATAACTTTGAGAAGTGGCTTGGAACCATTAAATCTGAAATAAAGTCTATGATGATCGATGATATATGGATATTCATTGATTCACCTGAAAGGATAAGATCCATAGGGTGTAAGTAAATTTTAAAATGGATAAGAGGCACAGATGGAAAGGTGTAGATATATTAATTCTATCTAGTTACCAAAGGATTTCATCAAAATTATAGTATTGACTATGATGAGATGGTTTTCTTGTGGCAATCCTCAAGTCCATTCGGATTAAATCAAGCTTCTCAGAGTTGGAACATATGTTTTGAACATATGACTTTGTTGAGAATGAAGCAGAATCCTGTATGTACAAATGGGCTAATAATTCTGTAAAAGTATTCTTTTGTTATTTGGATGAAATTTCCTTAATCAAGAATGACATCCCTATATTGCAGGAAATAAAAGCTTAGTTGTCATCTCTGTTCTCCATAAAAGTTTGGAAGGTTATTAGAACTATCCTTAAGTATTTATGAAATACTAAGAACCAATGGCTCGTTTATGGAGAGTTTGACTTAAAATCTGTGGAATATTGATTCCAGTTTCTAGTCAAATAGAAATGATAAAGTTGTGTCAAGTTATATTTTTATCCTAGAAGGAGGAGCGACATGCTGGAAATATTCCATGCAATAGTCAGTAGCCAATTTTATTTGCGATACGGAGTTTTTTACGATATTTAATGCTGGTAAAGAAGTTGTTTGATTATGAAAGTTCATCAACGAGTATAGAGTGGCACCTTCCATTGATGGTCCAGTCTTTCTATATTGACAGCAGTATGGAGCCATAGCTCAAGCTAAAGAATTGATGTTCCATCTAAGAACCAAATACTTTCTGCATTGCAATCAACTTGTTCGATAAGATCAAAATAAAGTCGACCTTAGAAAGATCGACTGAAAGGAGAACTTGACCAACTCATTAACTAGAGCAATCAGATCTAAAAGTTTAATGATCTATAATAATAGATGGATATTTGATACCGATCTGATTGGCTTTAATCCAAGTGGAAGTTGTTGGAAAATATGTCCTAAATTAATCATTTAGGTTGTAGATGATTGTACTCCATATAAGTATATAAATTATAAAATAATAAATATTATCTAGTAGATTCATCATAAAGAATAAATCTTTCAAAATAAAACTCATATGTTATGATGAAATCCTTAGAACTACTTTTAAAATGATAAAGAAAAATTATCATATAGTTCTTAAATTCTGCTCGCAATCAAATGATTTCAATTGTTACAAGGATGATAATTGTATCGAGTGTAGGTCGATATATGCCATATTGATTATTTATCCTCTTAACCAAGGCGTATGGTGATACGGGTATGGCATATAGGTGATCTGTAGGAGTATATTTCACTGAGTGTGACCACTTTCGGAGGACTCTACTGTCAAGAGTTGCCCTGACGGGATATGGGTATATGTCTCTTTGATCCCTGACTATCTTGGTGACTTGCAAGCAACTCACTGTGCTTTGGTGCCGGACTATCTGAATTTTTAATTCAATGATGGAAGATTTTTGAGTACAGTAAGTACTTGTGAGTCTGAGTGTGAGTCGAGATGGGATTGATCGCTCCAAGTAAAATTAGAGATGATGCATCACTGTGTTTCAATTCAGCAAAACTTTGGCCAAAATAATCCTAGTGAGAAGTCATAGGATTTTTAAGGTTGAGACATAGTATGGACCACTCTTTCGGGGTTGACAGTTTAACCCTTAGTCATCTTTGAGCATCGAGTGTCAAAGGGATGAATTATACGATAACTATATCCACATGGGTTCTAGAGTGTTGCTGAAAATATATTCGGCCTATTCGGATGTCGGATCCCATTGCTAGATGGTTATATCGATTAGTGCAAAAATTATTCTTATACTACTGACTTAGATTTGAACCTATGAGATCACACACATAGAAGTACCTGTTTGATCAAATGATTGATCGATGATTATGAATCGTTGAAGGATTTAATTATCAATGAGATTGATGATTAATCCTATGCAAATATTACAATAAATTATTTACTAATAGTTGATAAATTAGAAGAATAATTAATTAATAATATAATTATTAATTGGCTTAATTTGATTGAGCAATGAAGATTGGATCAGATCTAATTGAATTAGATTCAATTAGATTGGCTTTGGATTGATTGGATACATCCCTATTGAATAACAGGGCTTGTTTCAATTGATCTCAGAGATGCAAATCAAATTTTAAATTGAATATAATTCAATTAGTTTTATATAGACTTGTATTGGATCAAACCCTATTGGATAATAGGCTTGATTGGATCAAGCCCTATTATCAAATACCTTCTCTGATATCCATCAAGAAACAATCCCTGGATCAATGGGATCTTCATCTAACTAATTTCTAATTGGATTAGGGCCTAATTGTTTCATAATTAGGCTAGGATCCAATTAGTTAGTTTGTTATAACTAATTCTAAATTGGTTAGGATTGGATCTAAGAATTAGTTAGAGTTTGATCAAGATTCATGAGCCCTATTTAGAATAGTACTTAACCAACTTAAAACCCACATGTGCTATTTATTCCTCACGCCCCACTACCACTTCACCATGAGAAATCTCCATGCCCCAAAGAATGCCATGCCCTCTCTCTTCTCTTGCGTAAAAAAGGAGGCATCCCTCCCTTCTCCATGTTGCCCAAAAATAAGGAGGGGGCATCCAAGAGTTGGATGCTCCAACACCCACACGCCAAGCCCCTTCTCCATATCTCTTTGGAAGAGATTTTCTAGAGGCTTTGTTGCTGGTTCTTAGACATCAAAGAGAAGCTTCTCTGCTAGTTTTACAGTAGAAAATTAGAGAAAAAAAATTCTTTTCAAAGAGAGAAAGAGAAGGAAGAAGAAGGTCTTCTTTCTTGTGCGTAGCCTTGAAGAAGAAGAAGTTCTTCTTTTAGATTTTATTTTTATTTTTTTTAAAATAAAATTTAATTTAATTTAATTTTTAATATGAGAATTTAGAGAAAAAATATCAAAAAAATTTGGTTGGGTGTTTGGAGATTTTTAGAGTTCTACATCAAGAAAAAAAGGGAGAAGAAGAGAGAAGAAAGGTTCTTCTCTTGGGTCTCTCTCTTGGATTTTTTTAAGACTCAAAAATCTATATGATTTTTAGCATGAGAAATTAGATTAGATCTAATTTTTATCATAAAAAATTAGAGAATAAAAATTTTTCTCAAAGGTGTGAAAAGAAGAGAGAAAGATTCTCTCTTATGTGTGGAAGAATTAAGAAGAATGGATTCTTCTTATGATCTCTATTGTAGAGATCTGATGTGTAGATCCAAGAAAAAAAAGAGAGGATCTTCTTATTTTTTATCTTCATCATGTTCTTCATAGATCAGCCAAAGCATGATGTCTTCGTGAGCTAGCACTCCTAAAGAGATCGATCAGCACAAGGATTTTGTGTGGATATCCATAGAGGTCGGATGCATGTGCAGCTATCAAGCATCATGAAGAACCAAATATCATGAATTTTGGATGTGGTGATCTACTACCTGTGCTCAGGTATGAGATTTTGATCTCAATTAATATTTAGATGTGATCTAAATATTAATTAGATATAATCTAATTACACAAAGATATGATCTATACTTACTGAATTTTAGATTTTAGTTTTGGATACGTGCATATTAGTTCCTATCATAGATCCTGTATGGTAATTTTAGATTGGATCTATGCATATATTATAGATTAAATTATTTAATCTATGTATGTTCCGCTGTAAATTTTTAAAAATACATGCACAAAAACACTACGCTTCCCTACATATGTTTCCTTCAGAATTGAGATCACCATGGTGACTTGTAAGCAACTCATTGTACTTTAGTGTCAGACCCTCTGAGTTTTTAATTTAGTGATGGAAGGATATTGGGTGCAATCAAGTATTTATCAAGTCAGTGTGTGAGTCAAGAAGGAATTGATCCCTCTGAATTAGGAGGAGATATGTATCAGTATATTTCAATTTAGTAAACTTGACCAGGATAATTCATGTGATGGATTTGAAAAATTGAAATATAATATAATCGACTATATTAGGGTTAACAATCAAACCCTATGTCACCTTGAGGATTAGAGTCAAAGGATGAATTATATGGTAACCATACGCCAGTAGGTTCTAGATTGTTGCTTTGCAATCTTTCGACCTATCCAGATGTCGGATCTCATTGCTAGATGGTTACATTGATTAGTATAGGAAGTTGTTCCTATGCTATCGATTTAAGTTTGAACCTATGGTTCACACACATTAGAAGATTCGATCAGATCTGATGGCTGAAGAGTCCAATTGGATTGTGACTCTAGTGAGGAGTCCCACTAGGACTGAAACTCTAGAGGAGAGTCCCACTGGGACTGGACTCTACTATTAATGAAAAATTAATTAGTAATTAGATTACTAATTGACTTAATTTGATTGAGCAAAGAGCTTTGGATCAAGTCTAATTAAATTAGATTCTGTTCCACTTAGATGGGTTTGATATGATTAAGCCTGATTACAAGAAAACTTTGATCCTGATTCGATCAGGACTTAAGCTCAGCTAATTTCTAATTGGATTAGAAAATTATTGAGATGATTGGGCTCCTATTTTGATTAGGTTTATTTCTAATATTGGATTCAAACCAAATTTGCTTTGATTTAAAATATATTTGGAAATGGAGAGTCTAAGCCAACAAGGACTCTATCTCTTTATCCTTGCGCCACCCTGGACCCATGCACCTCAGCTTAATGCCAAATTAGATTTGGCTTGAGATTTTTGGTGTCAAAAGAAAGAGCTCAATAATAGGGGGTGGCAAAGCATGATGAGTCATGATCCCATCTCCTGTCTAATTTGAATACGATCCGAATTAGAGATAAGGATAAAGGAAGGAAAGAGATTTTTCAAACAAGGAAAGAGAAGAGGTGCCACTTAAATTTTTCTTATTTTTTTTTTAGGAGTTTTTGGGTGTGAGAGACTCCTGGTTCCTTCCTCAAACCAACTGTCAATTTTAAAAATTTTTGGGATTCCCAAAAAGTGTTTGGCATGGACTCTTTGGTGCCCTCTCCCTTGGATCAAAACCCTAGCCCTTGTCTATTTAAAGAGGCTTCAATTGTTAATGCCATATGCTAAGTTCCTTGCTAAGTTTATTTTTTTCTCCTAAGCTCTTTCTCTTCTCCTCTTCATCCTCTAGATCTTCTCTTCATTTAGAGCATCCAAGACTTTTGAAGAAGAAGAAAGAAATCAGCCTCAAAGATCCTTACAAGCTAGCACTTTTAAGGAGCCTGATCTGCGTCGGTCTTTGTATGGATGTTTTGTAAAGGCCAGATGACTTCATGTGGCTATGAGTAATCTGAAGGAGAGTCTATCTAAATATTAGACCAGTAGAGATCAAGAGTTTTTAATTCAGTAATAGTTTCTAAACTTTCTTGATCATTTTTTTTAGATCTAATGGTTAGATCTAGATGGCAGCATCGATTAGATTGATGCAAGTTTTATTTTTTGATCTTGTGAGTATATTAAATCATATTATATGTTCTAATATGGTAGTCTAGATTAAATCTTATCCATATAATTTAAATTAAATTATTTAATCTTCTAGTTTCGATGCATAAAATTTTTGAAATTGTATGCATAGCACTGTCAGTATTTTCTTCAATTGATATCATAGCCATGTTCATTATGATGTGATTTAATAAGCTATTAGATCTGATAATATGCTTTAGATCTGATTATTTACTATTTAGATTAGATCTAAATATATTTTATTTTCAACTTTGATATTTTATATATTAGATTAGATGATCTGAGTAGCAAAGTACTCAGATTGGGTAATTACCAGGCCGTCCGATCACAGGAGCAAGTTGGGTTACATGATCCTTTCCTTCCATTCAATGGGGTGCTCTTATGGCGTATAGGGATACCACTGTAAGGTCCCATGAAGAAGAAAGTGAAAGAAAATAAAACTTACTTTCTTGTAAAATTCTAAATCTTGAAACCCTAAGAGTTATTGTATGTGATGCAAGTTGCATAGAAAAGTAGTTACATCTAATCTTCATAATCAAAATTATTTTGATTAAAAATCATAAAAAATTAGATATAATCTAAAAAGATTTTATGATTTAATGTAAAAAAAATTACAAGAGAAATTATTTCAAAATCTAAGCCATGTTGATGTAAAAATTTAATTAAAAATTAAATATTGAATTGATTAGATTTAGAATTATGATTTAAGATTTAATGACATTGTATAAAATAAAAGGCATGGGTTAGCTCAAATCAGATCCAATTAATTAGGTTAGACCTAAGGTTAGAATCAAAGAATTAATTGATCATGTAGAAAAATTGATTAAATCTAACCAAATATTGAATTAGATTAAATCATTTCGATCGGTGATTTTTAATTGAGAGCAGCTTACCTGACTATTTTCATGGTGTCCAAGATAAGCTTAGTAGACCCTCCCACTGATCTCACTTACCTAGCCAATTTAGTGAATTATGTTTTAATTAGATCGCTAAGTGATTCAAGTTAATCTATATCATTAAGATTGATCAGTGTGACTGATCTAGGTGCCATTTCAATCAGCATGACCCTAATCCGATTCAATGACTTGATGAAGTTGGTGGGAGAATTATGGTTTACTGATTAATCTCCTCTCTTTTTAATTCATAAATAAATCTTCTAAATTATTAGATCTCTAAAATGAGATAGTTATGGTGATAACTAAATCATAGCCTCCCATTAAGTTGAATGATAATGCATCTATTAGTATGATGATCATTGGAGGCCCAAAGGCCTGATGCACATCTACTATTGAAATTATCATTCATAATATGATGACTTAGTCGAGTCTCTCTATCAAGTGATCAGATTAGCTGATCAAAGTTGGATCTGATCATTTGGTTGTTGGATTCATAAGTATGATCATGTTAATGGTTGGACCTAACTAGGACTTACAGAGAAGATCAAAGTCAACTGAAAAGTTATCTGGAACTAAATCAATTACTAAAAATTATTTAGTGAAATAATTAGTTAATGAATCTACCCATGGATACACATGGATGAGCCGATCAAAGTTTGGCTTATGTGCAGTCTGTGTGGATTCTAGTATCCGATAAAAAATTAAAATAATTCTCGAATTGGAGATAGAGACTACCAATTCGTATAAAATAGTGAAAGAACCTTTAGACTAAAGTCCATATCTTTAGGCTTAATTAATTTATATACTGATTAGATTTTGATTTTTTCTTTGTATAGATATAGCCTCAAACTTGTCGCTCCGATCACTGTTAGACAGTGAGAAGTTGACATGATCCAATTTCGATAACTGATATTGAAAACTTAAAATCATCCTAAAGCACAAGCGGATTTTGTATGTTATTATAGATCCGGCACCTGAGAAGCCTACTCCCAACATTCATGGCATAGTTAGTGTTGCCCAGCTATGCAACCCAAGAGGGGGAGGTGAATTGGGTTTCTAAAAATTTTAAGCCCAACAGATAACTTATGAAGAACAAAACAATGGCTTTAAATCAATATTAATTACCTAAAGCAGTATTGCAAGGATATAATAAAGAAATAAGATAAAGCGATAAAGCACACCACAAACACAAGGATTTATAGTGGTTCGGTGCTAACCTTGCACCTACATCCACTCCCCAAGATCCCACTTGGGAATTTCAATCCACTATCCTTTGTATTCAACCCGAATACAAAACGTCGAAAACTCCGACACTAGCTATCCCAAGCTAGAATACAAGACGTCGGAAACTCCGACACTAGCTATCCCAAGCTAGAACACTTGTTTCCCGGGTACAAGCAAACCCAAAACACTCCGATTTCAGGTTCGGATCAACCTTTCCTTGTTTTGGAAATCCTCCAAAAACAAGAGCAAAAACTCACAAAGAGTAAGAATATTTAGAGCACAGATTAATACAATAACAGCTTCTTAAATGAGCAAATATAACAATAAAAGCTTTACTCAAATGAAGAACCCCTTTTTCAGATTTTCTCAAGATGAATGAACGGTTGAACTAATGCTTGAGAAGAGGTTGATCGTTGATTGAAGATCTCTTGAAAGCTTTGAACGATCTCTAGATCAAGGTTGAAACGATAGGCGTGAAGAATTCTCTCCTTGAAAGATCTTGCTTTTCTCTTTCACAATCTCTCTGGTATATTGTGGATCCTCTCTCTTTTTCTCTATGGATATTTCGTTGATCTCAGGCTTTTTCTTGCAAATTTTGGATCCTCTCTTCTGTTCTTCTCTTTTTCCTCTTTTTCTCTTCACATTTGATTTCACGTTTGATCCGCTATTTAATCTGCAATTTCTTTCATCATTTAAAGCATTTTGTAGCATTAGAAGCAAGAGAAAACAATTTAGGCAGATAAAGAGCCGTTAGAGGATTTTTAGGAAGCATAAATGGCAATTAAAACGGGCAAAAAAATAGCCGTTGCTGATATTTCCCGTCGTAGGGATCGACTCATGAGTCGACTCATGCTTCAGGGGTCGACTCATGAGTCGACCTCTGTTGCAAAAATCAGAGAATGCTTTTCTGGAATTTTTTGGCTCAAATTAGCAGGGGTCGACTCATGAGTCGACTCATGCCTTGTGGGTCGACTCATGAGTCGACTCACAGGTCGTGCCAAGCCAGAAAACTAGCGTGCCAAGGAGAATTTTTGCGTGCCAATCAGCTCACAGTGCCATGAGTTGACTCATGAGTCGACTCATGCACTTCAAACCTTCATAACTTCAAAAATATAAGTCCAAACACAATGAAATTTTCACCAATAGATTTCAAATCATTTGTTCTACCAAATGGTACTATCAAATCAGAATTTTAGTGAAATTATGATTTTCCCCTTGAAGAGCATAAGGACTTTTTCATTTTAAAATATTGTATCCCTTCAATCTGCTTTGTAATCATCAAAATCAATCTA
>NC_026001.2:37156526-37193826 GCF_000442705.2 Elaeis guineensis | reverse complement strand
CTCCGACACTAGCTATCCCAAAGCTAGAACACTTATTTCTCGGGTACAAGCAAACCCAAAACACTCCGATTTCAGGTTCGGATCAACCTTTCCTTGTTTTTGGAAATCCTCCAAAAACAAGAGCAAAACTCACAAAGAGTAAGAATATTTAGAGCACAGATTAATACAATAACAGCTCCTTAAATGAGCAAATATAACAATAAAAGCTTTACTCAAATGAAGAACCCCTTTTTCAGATTTTCTCAAGATGAATGAACGGTTGAACTAATGCTTGAGAAGAGGTTGATCGTTGATTGAAGATCTCTTGAAAGCTTTGAACGATCTCTAGATCAAGGTTGAAACGATAGGCGTGAAGAATTCTCTCCTTGAAAGATCTTGCTTTTCTCTTTCACAATCTCTCTGGTATATTGTAGATCCTCTCTCTTTTCTCTATGGATATTTCGTTGATCTCAGGCTTTTTCTTGCAAATTTCGGATCCTCTCTTCTGTTCTTCTCTTTTTCCTCTTTTCTCTTCACATTTGATTTCACGTTTGATCCGCTATTTAATCTGCAATTTCTTTCATCATTTAAAGCATTTTGTAGCATTAGAAGCAAGAGAAAACAATTTAGGCAGATAAAGAGCCGTTAGAGGATTTTTAGGAAGCATAAATGGCAATTAAAACGGACAAAAAAATAGCCGTTGCTGATATTTCCCGTCGCAGGGGTCGACTCATGAGTCGACTCATGCTTCAGGGGTCGACTCATGAGTCGACCTCTGTTGCAAAAACCAGAGAATGCTTTTCTGGAATTTCTTGGCTCAAATTAGCAGGGGTCGACTCATGAGTCGACTCATGCCTTGTGGGTCGACTCATGAGTCGACTCACAGGTCGTGCCAAGCCAGAAACTAGCGTGCCAAGGAGAATTTTTGCGTGCCAATCAGCTCACAGTGCCATGAGTTGACTCATGAGTCGACTCATGCACTTCAAACCTTCATAACTTCAAAAATATAAGTCCAAACACAATGAAATTTTTATCAATAGATTTCAAATCATTTGTTCTACCAAATGGTACTATCAAATCAGGATTTTAATGAAATTATGATTTTCCCCTTGAAGAGCATAAGGACTTTTTCATTTTAAAATATTGTATCCCTTCAATCTGCTTTGTAATCATCAAATCAATCTAGGAGCAACAGTTAGAGATACTTATTTAAAGTGGCTCAATGATCGCACCATGGTTCGTTGTATAATGCGGACATCCATGAACGATGAGTTCAGTCGAAAGTTCGAAGAGGCTCAGCCAGAGGATATGCTCAAGGTGTTGAGAGAGTTCCTTAGTACTCCCGATGATATTGAGTGACACAAGACTAGTTGCATTATTTTTAATACTTGGATGAAGGAGGGAGCATCTATCATCGATCATATATTGTACATAATCGAACAGATCGAGAGACTGAGCAAACTCGGCTTCTCCTTGCACGAACAGCTGGAGAAAGATGCAATCCTGAACTCTCTGCCCAAATATGACCTGCTGTTTCTTAGTCATTTTAGAATGATGAAGCTGTAGTCAACTACCACATCTGTTGGGATTGTTATAGATTTTTGAGAAGGATCACTAGCTCCATAAGGAGATGGTGAATGTAGTGGGAGGATCTTGTTTGGATAGGCATCATCCCTTTAAGAAAGAAAAATAAGAAGAAACATAAGAAGGTATAAAGTGCTATGAGACAGACCCAAAAGCCCAAGTTCAAAGCCAACAAGAGTCAGATAGAGTACTATTGAAAGAAGTAGGGTCACTGAAAGAGGATCTGTCCTCAATATATAGCTTCTCTTGATCCGAACAGGTCAAAGAAAAATAAGTAATCAGTTGCTGGACAAGGTACTTATATGATAACACTTTGTAACTTCTCTTTTTTTGATATAATGATCTAGGTATTGGATACCGGTAGCCTTATTAACATTTGCAATTCATTACAGGATCTTCAGGTTAGTGAGAGATTTGGAGACGGTGAGAGATTCTTAAATGTTGGAGATGGAAGATCAGTTTCAATTTTAGCTTTAGAAATTATCAAGCTTGTATTCGAGTCTCATTTTATTATTCTTAATGAATGTCATTACTATCCTAATTTTTTTTTTGAATATTATTTCTATAGACTTTTTGGCCAAATTAAATTATGAAATTCAATAAAGAAAAATTTTTATGATATCATTTTGAATGGTATTACTATAATGCATGGACAGTTGAACAATGGTATCTATGTTATATCTAAAACTAATGTAATGTACATGTCTAATAAATACTCTAGAATAGTCGATGTCATGGATGCCTACCTTTGGCATTGTAGGCTAGATCATATTAACAAGAACAGAATGAAGAGGTTAGCTCAAGAAAAAATTCTTGATGATAATGATTATGAATCATTACCAACCTGTGAGTCTTATCTATTTGAAAAGATGACCAAGTCACCTTTTACTAGAAAAGGTGAACGAGCCAGTGATGTTCTGGGTCTAGTACATGTTGGAAAATACGTCCCAAAAATCAATCATCAGCTTGTTGACAGTTGAGCAACCTTATATTGTAATTAATTTGTTAATAAATAAAATATATTTTTGATATTTTCATCACAAGTTTTATTTTCTAATGAACTCCATTGTTGTGATGAAGTCTTTAGAAAGATTCGATAAAAGAGGATTTATCAATTAGTCCTTAAAACTGTTCACGATCAAATGATAGGTTGTTAATAAGGACGACAGCTTCTATCGAGCATAGATCGCTGTAGGCCATATGGATTGGTTATCTTCTTAATCAAAGAGTGTGAAGATATTGGTATGGCATACAGGTGAGATATAAGGATACATTATCATGGAACATGACCAACTTCAGAGTATTCTGCTGTCGAGAATGTCTCTGATGGATATAGGTATAAGTATCTCTTAGACCTGAGATCGCCTCAGTGACTTGCAAGCAACTCACTGTGCTTTGGTACTTGACTAATTGAATTTCTAATTCAGTGATGGAAGATTTTTGGACACAGTCAAGTACTTGTGAAGTCAGAGTGTGATTGAGATGGGATTGACCACTCCAAGAGTTGGAGAAGAATGAGTCGCTGTATTTCAATTCAGCAAAACTTGACCCGGGTAATCCATCAGATGGATTTGATATTTTGAAATACAATATGGACAACCTGATAAAAGTTGACAGTTGAACTCTAAGGTATCCTATGAGCATTTTGGTCAAGGAGATGAATTATATAAAAACTATATCCGCATGGGTTCTAAGGATGTTGTTCTACACATTCGACCTATCCGACCGTCGGGTACATTGCTAGATGGTCACTTTGATTGGTACAAAAATTTATTCTTGTACTATTGACTTAGGTTTGGACCTATGAGATCACACATATTAAAGTTCATGATCCAATCGGATGGTTGATCAACGATTAAAAATTATTCTAGGGTTAAACGATCAATGCGATTGACATTTAACCTAGTGCAAGTGTTATAGGAGGATCGATTAGCAATTTGATTGCTAATTGACTTAATTTGATTAAGCCAAAGGACTAAGATTAAATCTAATTAAATATAATTTAATTAGATTTGATTTGGACCTGATTGGATCAAGTCCAGTTAGTTTATTGGATAAGCAAGTGCAAGAAAAAACTAGTCTTAGTTCAAATAGGACTTGGTTCAACCTAATTTTTAATTTGATTAGAAAATTAAATCAGATTTAAATTAATTTAATCTGATTAAATTAAGATCTTAATTAAGTTAAGACTTATTTTAATTAGGTTGATTTAATTTTGGTTTGATTTGGTTTGAGAAACCAAATTTGAACTAGTCATAGATTGAATCCTAATAAGATTAGGATTCCACCTTGCGCCACAAAGCCCCCCACACCCACTCTCTCTTATCCCACACCCACTCTCTCTTATTTTGTGCAACAAAACCCTCTCTCTTAGGTCTTCACACATGCCCATAACTTTTTTCTCTTTTCCTCTTACATGGAATGTGGTCGTGGATCAAGTCAAAGTAGGAATTAGTTTGGATTTCAAATTCTATGAGATAGAGTTTTAGGAAACCAAAACTCTTTCCTTATGGCACTAATTTTATCCAATTTTTTTTAATATTTTTATGACTTTTATGGCACATAATATGTGTCCTTTTCTGGTGGTCAATGGTAGAAAAAGAAGGAGGGGATGCCCAAGAGTTGGGCGTCCCTTGTCTTGCCTTGTTTGGATAATCCTTGACTAGGTATTTGACCTAGACAAGGACTCTTCATATCTCTCTATTTAAAATAAATTTCTTTATGCAATTTTTGTGGAACATAGAGTATTGAGATACCTTTGGAGTATTCAAAATCAAGGAGAAAGAGTCTTGGGGCATGGAGATCTAATAGACACAAGACTAACTGTCTGGATTAGAGCAAAGAGAAGAAGAAGAGGGTCTTCTTCTAGAGTTGCTGGGTTCATCTCTTTCCTTCCTCCATCTGTAAGTTTTCTGAGAGTATCTCATTTAAAACTCCTTCTCCTACTTTTCATCTTTAAAAGTATCTAAATCAAGAAGAAGGAGGCATCTGATCGACCATCGAAGAAGGATCAGCACAGTACTAGCATACTGTGCTGATTTTCTGGACCAAAACTTCTGATCGTGATTCATGAGCTCATGTGGATGACTCCTAGAGGTCGGATGCATGTGTGGCTTGCAACATCATCCTCAAGTCTGGATCAACAAAGTTAGAATGTCTAACTTGCAAGGTAATAGATCTGATCTATTATATTTTACATACATTAGATGTAGTATAAAAATATGTTGATATGATCAACATGTAGTTCTTGCTCTTTATATTTTAATTTTTGATTTAATGTCATGTAATAATTATTTAATAAGATCTTAGATTTAGAAATTCTCTAGTTTTACAAGATAAATTTTGATTTATTCTAGTCTTTCACTGCCTGATCTTGAAAAAGTTTCAAGATCTAACCCTGAAACCCTAGTTCTGGTTCCTTCAATTGGTATCAGAGCCTAGGTTGTTTATTACATGATTATTTATACATGCTTAGATTATTTTTTAGATTAGATCTAATTTATAATCTGACTGTTAAATCTAAAATTAAAATTTTTAGATCAATCACGAACTGTAGGTTGTCCTGCTGTAAGGTTTACCCCTTACACTGCAAAGGTTGTCCTAGTTCATGTAGATCTATCTTTAATTTTATTAGATGTGATGTAGATTAAATTTATAATTTATTAGATTTAAAAAATATTTAAATCTAAAATAAAATCTCTTTGTTAATAATTTTTGCGCAAAGAACCATCATATATTTGTTTGAAAAATTTGCGCAGTTTAAAGTTGAAATTGTTTCAATTACATGAACCTGTTTAGATTAGATCTAAAGTAGTTTCATACTTTTTTTTACTTGCATTTTGATTATAAATCAAACATGCAACTTGGTTGATAGAACCATATTGTAAAAATATTTTACAAGCATGAAAATTATTTTTGAAAAGCCGAACCCCAACCCTCAGCCCAAAACTTAATTGAGAATTAAGAAGTTGTTTGATTAGGTTCTAGGATTGTGAATTGAAGAACCTAAGACACAAACCATAATATATTGGGTTAATGGGTTAGTGAGAATTAGGTCCATTAATTGGGTTAGACCTAAGGTTAAGTTAAAGATGGACTTAATTAGAGAATTGACTAAATCTAACCAATTGTTGTCTTAGATTAGGTCAAAGATTCTCTAGATCAATTACAATAGTTATAGTTGGTCAAGTCCATGTCTTTAACGAGAACCAAATGGACTTGATTCTTGGCTAAGTGGTCTAGCACGAACTGTTAGGTTGATCTAATCGAAACTAATTAAATCAGTTGGTGTCTAAGGTAAACCAGACCGGTGATTTTTAATTGGCAGCCCACTTACCTGGTCATTTCTAATGGTGTCTAAGGCAAGCTTTGGCAGATCCTCCCATTGATCGAACTTACCTAGCATCTTGGTAAAATTATATTTTGATCAGATCACTTGACTATTCGAGCTGACCCATGTTAGCTAGGTAAATCAGTGTGATTGATTTAGGTGCTCCTAGACCAGCCCTTTTAATGGTCTCCCTTAAGAAGACTTGGTGAAGTAGTGGGAGGATCATGATAAGCTGGTTCATCTAATCTCATCCTCTAAATCAATTAAATCCTCTAAAATTATTAGATCCTTAAACTGAAATAGTTATGGTGATAACTAGATCATAGCCTCCCATTAAGTGGATGATAATGGGTCCATCAGTTGGATAATCATTGGAGGCCTAAAGGCCTAGTACTTATCGGCTGATGGAATTGTCATTCATAATATGATTTTTTGACTGCATCTTTCTTAATGGTGGTTGGTTAACCAACTAAAGTTGGGCCTAATCATTCATTGGCTAGATGAGCCAAGTATGGTCATGTTAATGGTTGGACCTAACTAAACCTTTTCAGTGGAGGCCAACGCCTACTGATTAGGGACTGGGGCAAAAATAAAATTACTAAAAATTATTTAGAGAAACAATTGGTTATGAACCTACCCTTAGGTGTACATGGGTTGGCCAACCAAAGTTAGACTTGTGTGCAGTCTAAGTGGATTCTAGTACCCACTAAGGAATTAGGGTAATTCCTCGAATTGGAGGTAGAGGCTATCAATTCGAATAAAATAGTGGGAGAAACCTTTTGATTAAAGTCTAAATCTTTAGGTTTAATGAATCAATTACTAATTAGGTTATGGTTTTCCTTTGTGCAGATATGGCCACTTCCCTATCGCTCTGATCATTGTTGGACAATGATAAGTTGGTGGGACCCAACTTCGGTAGCTGGTATTGAAAGTTGAAGATAGTCCTAGAGCATGAACGGATCCTATATATGATAACGGATCCTGGACCTGAGGAGCCAGCTACTAATGCATGTGGAACAGTCAGAGATACTTATCAGAAGTGGCTCAATGATCGGACCACGGTGCGCTGCATCATGCTGGCTACCATGAGCGATGAGTTCAGTCACAGATTTGAGATGACTCAGCCAAAGGATATGCTTCAAGTGTTGGAGGATGCCTTTGACACACCCGATGATATGGAGAGGCACAAGACTAGTTGTGCCATCTTCAACACCAAAATGCGGATGGTGCCTCTGTCACTGATCATGTATTGTACATGATCGAGCTAATGGAGTATTTGAGCAAGCTCGGCTTTTCCTTGCATGAGCAGCTTAGGAAAGATGCAATACTGAACTCGCTGCCCAAATCTTATCTCCCATTCCTCACTCATTATAGAATGATAAAGCCTGAAGTAAACTACCACAGGTTACTGGGGTTGCTTCAAAACTTTGAGAAGGATCACTAACTCCACAAGGAGTCGTGAACTTAGTGGGAGGTTCATCTTCTGGTTCTCGACCCTTTAAGAAAGGGAAGAAGAACAAGAAGAACAAAGTGAAGAAGGTGCAAGTTCAGATGAGGACATCAGTGCAGGACCAAACTAGAAAGATCAAGCCCGATAAGAGTCAAGCTGAATGCTTCTTTTGCAAGAAGTAGAGGCACTAGAAGAGGAACTATCCTCAGTACATTGCCTCCCTGGATCCGAATAGGCAGAGAAAGAAGCAAACTGTTGCTGGGCAAGGTATTTATATGATAACTCCTTGCAATTTCTCTATTTGTGATATAACTAACTGGGTATTGGATACCGATAGCCCTTACCATATTTGCAATTCGTTGTAGGGGTTGCAAGTTAGTAGGAGAATCGAGCAAGATAAGAGGTTCCTAAACGTTGGAGATGGAAGACCAGTTCCAGTTCTAGCATTAGGAATCTTGAAACTTGTATTTGAGTCGCATACCGTTGTTTTTAATGATTGTCATTTCTATCCCAATTTCTTTTTAAATGTTATTTTTGTAGGCCTTCTGGACAAAAATGATTATGAAATTTCAATAAAGAAACAAGTTTGTAATATCATTATGAATGATGTTACTATTTTTTGTGGATATTTGAATAATGATGTGTATATGTTATCATAACTTGTTAACGTAGTCTATTCCACTGGCAAGCATCCTAGATTAGACAGTGTATCAGATATCTACTTATGGCACTGTAGGCTAGGCATATAAACAAGAACAGGATAAACAGGTTGACTCAAGAGGGAATCCTTGAAGTCAGTGATTGTGAATCACTTTCAACCTGTGAATCCTATCTTTTGGGTAAAATGATCGAGTCACCTTTTACTGGAAAAGGTGAGAGAGCTACTGAGCTCTTGGGCCTAGTACATACTGATGTATGCGGGCCTATGAGCACAAGTGCTAGAGGTGGATATTTCTACTTCATTACTTTCATGGATGATCTATCCAGATATGGATATGTCTATCTGATGAAACATAAGTCGGATTCATCTGAAATGTTCAAATGATTCTGAAATGAAGTAAAAAATAAACTAGGAAGAGTATTAAAATTCTTCAGTCTGATCGAGGAGGGGAATATCTTTCTGGTGAGTTTCCTACATATCTAAGAGAGAATGGAATTCTCTCCCAATGGACTCCTCCAGGAACACCACAGCATAATGGTGTGTCTGAAAAGAGAAATTAGACTCTGTTAGATATGGTCCGATCTATGATGGATTTTGCCAGTTTGTCGATATCCTTCTAGGGATTTGCACTCGAATCGGTCTGTTATCTGTTAAATAGGGTTCCAAGTAAGTCTGTAATTAAGATTCCATATGAGATATGGATAGAGTGTAAGCCAGTACTTTCACATCTTAGGGTTTGGGGGTGCCCGGCCTATGTCAAACAGTTAGTTATAGATAAACTTGGATCTAGGTCTGACAAATGTACATTTATAAGGTTCTCCAAAGAGACCAAAGGATATTTTCTCTATCATGCTGATGAACAAAAGGTGTTCGTCAGCCTTAAGGCAACCTTTTTAGAAAAGGAGTTTCTTGGTGAAGGAACTGTTGCCTCTAAGGTTGAACTTGATGAAGTTCAATAGGTAGAAAGACCGACACCAATAGCTGAACCTGAGTCAGATTTGATTAGATCAGATTCGAAGCTCAATGTACCTACATCATTAAGACGATCCGATAGAGTACCACGTCAGTCAGACAGATACTACGATTTCTTAATCCGAGATGGTGATCCCATCGAACTCGATGAGAACGATAAGGATCCGATCACCTATATGGATGCAATGCAGAGATCTGGTTCTGAGAAATAGCTTGAAGCCATGCAATCCGAAATGGAGTTCATGAAGGTCAACGATGTATGGACATTGGTTGACCCACCTGAAGGGGTTAACTTATTGGGTGTAAATGGGTCTTCAAAAGGAAGAGGGGCACAGACGAAAAGGTGGAGACCTATAAAGCCCATTTGATTGCCAAGAGGTATCATCAATGTTATGGTATTGACTATGACGAGACGTTCTCTCCTGTGGCAATGCTCAAATCCATTCGGATAATGCTTGCAATAGCTGCCTATCTGGATTATGAGATCTGGCAGATGGATGTAAAGACAGTTTTCCTGAATGGAGAGCTGATCGAAGAGGTGTATATGATACAACCTGAGGGGTTTACATCCACAGATGAGTCTAAGGTGTGCAAGCTTCAGAGATCCATTTATGGATTGAAGCAAGCTTCTCATAGTTGGAACATGTATTTTGATAAGGTGATCAAAATGTATAGCTTCGTTAAGAACGGAGAAGAGCCCTGCATCTATAAATGGATAAATAGTCTAGTTATGGTATTCTTTATCTTGTATGTGGATGACATTCTCTTAATCAGGAATGACATCTCTGCACTACAGGGAATAAAAGTTTGGTTGTCATCACAGTTCTCCATGAAGGACTTGGGTGAAGCATCCTACATCCTAGAGATGAAGATCTATAGAGATAGATCTAAAAGGATGCTTGGATTATCTCAGTCTACGTACATATACACTGTACTGAAGAGGTTCAGTATGGAGAATTCTAAGAAGGGCTATCTATCAATAGGCCATGAAATTTCTCTCTCTAAGAAGGATTGTCCGACAACTCTTAAAGAGAGAGAGTGTATGAGTAGAGTCCCATGTGCTTCGGCCATGGGATCTATCATGTACGCCATGACATGTACAAGACCAGATGTGGCATACTCACTAGGAGTAGTGAGTAGATACCAATCTGATCTTGGAGAAAACCACTGAAAAGTGGTTAAAGCCATCCTTAAGTATTTGAGAAATACTAAAGATCAATAGTTGGTTTATAGCGAGTTAGATCTAAAACTTATAGGATTTATAGACTCCAGCTTTCAATCTGACCATGATGACAGTAGAAGCATGTCGGGTTATATCTTTATTCTGAATGGTGGAGCCATCTGCTGGAAGAGTTTCAAGCAGCATACTGTAGTAGACTCTATTTGTGAGGCAGAGTACACCGCAGCATCGGATGCCACGAAGGAAGCTGTGTGGCTGAGAAAATACATCACCGAGCTCGAAGTAGCACCCTCCCTCGATGGTCCAATTTTGCTCTACTGCGACAACACTGGTGCCATAGCTCAGACAAAAGAACCCAAAGCACACCAGTGGACGAAGCATATTTTGCGTCACTTCCACCTGATCTGAGAGATCGTGGATCGAGATGACGTTGACCTTTAGAAGATTGACAGAAAAGAAAATCTGGCTGATCCCTACACTAAAGCCCTGGAGATAAAGGAGTTCAACAACCATAAGTCGAAGATAGGTATTAGATACTGTGCCGAGTGGCTTTAGGACAAGTGGGAGTTGTTAGAAAATATGTCTCAAAAGTCAATTGTCAGTCTGTTGACGGTTGAGCAATCTTGTATTGTAATTGATTTGTTAATAAATAAAATATACTTTTGATATTTTTATCATAAGTTTTCATCTTCTAATTAACTCTGTTGTTGTGATAAAGTCCTTAGGACTATTTAGGTTCGATAAAGAAAGAATTTATCGATTAGTCCTTAAAACTATTTGTTGGTACAGAATTCTGCCGAAGCCAGAGTTGCTGGAGTCGAGAAGACCGTGGCCACCATCGGGACCTGCAAGGGAAGTCTAAACTAGAGTTGGGGGTGCTCCGATAAGACTCTCCGATGCTCAAGTCAGTACTCTGCTTCAACAGAAATGGAGTGCTCGAGCAAAAATTTTGGCAGAGTTTCGAGATAGAGTTTTTGAGCTTAGAAAAGAATATATCTGGGGATCCTTATTTATAGATGGAGAGCACAACTGACTGATAGCGACGTCTGTAACCGTCTGATAGTGGGCCGTTCAGAGCCGTGCGGAGTTTGTTACGGGGAGTAGTGGCATCAGAGGTCGTTCAGGGCCATGTGGAGCTTGTAGCGGAGAGTGGAGTGGTGTTCGTTGTCGTGACTTGCCAGAGGGTGGTGGAGCTACATGGAATCTATTGTAGAGAGTGGAGCAGGGTGGCAGTTCTTGTCATGGCTTGTCAGAGAGTGGTGGAGCCGCATGGAATCTATTGCAGCGAGTGGAGCAAGGTAGTGGCCCTTGCTGTGGCTTGCCAGAGAGCTTGGATCCATTGGCTGAAGCTCAGCTGGAATGCCTGATGGAACAGAATGGCCCTTTACATCGTCGTTCTAAGAGAGGCTCGGATGTTCCGAGGTTGCTGACAAATCTACTGTTGTCGGATGCTTCAGGCACTGACATCTCAGGCAGGAGTCACCTACTGTAGGAGCTCGAAGATTTTCTATTGGCGAAGTCCGAGGAAGTCCGATCACTAGAGAAGTCTGTCTGGGATTTATCTGATGTGGAAGCTCATCTGAAGATCGTCCGTCGGAGAAGTCCGATTTTATGGGAAGCCTGGTAGGAGATCGGCCGGCGATGGACTTCGGATAGCGCTGGGGAGGCTCGGCAGACTTCGGAGGCAATCAGCTATCGCAGGGACCCAGCTGCTGAAGCTCGTCCAAAATCCATCCATCGGAGTAGCTCGACTGAAGTCTACCTGTAATAGAAGTTCGAAGGAGATTCCTTTACAGTAGAGGCTTGAATGGAATTTGCTTACAGTAGATGTCTGGGATAGATAACCCACTGTAGGAGTTCGGAGTAGACCATTCGTAGTAGAAATTCGGCTCTCGTGGGAGCTCGATTGTGATCCGAAAGGTGATCGACCATCGTGGAAACTTGGATGGAGTCTGGTTATCGTAGAAATCTCACTGTCGGGGAAGCTCGAATGCAGACGAAGTCCGAAAGAAATTCGAAAAATGGTTGGTTGCTGTAGAAGGTTGGCTAACAATGGGGCCCGGAGGGCCTTTAAGGTGGCCCAGTGGATGAGTGCAGAAGTTCATTGTCGGAGAAGTCTAGACAGTCGAGGGGATTCGGAGAGACGCCACACATAAGGTCGGGAGCCAAAAGAGCCCTGGAAGGATCGGTCTTTTACAAACTTCGACCGGGGGGTATTTTATACCCAACACCAGTCTCCCTACTTTCGAGTTTGGGTTCCGAATGAAGAAGTACAGAGAAATTCTCATGACTGAAGCTGCTCCCTTCGGTTTCCGCACTCGGTGGTTGCCAGATATTTTGACGTCCGGCACGCTGGTATTGGAGCCTTTTTGGAAAAGATTTCTTTTTTTTCAAAATTCCTGCCAGGGCATGGCTCTAGGTACGGCATGATAATGACTTTGTCAGCTGCCTGCCATTTTCAATAGTCTGTTAAGGTGGGTGGGACATGCGGCGAATGCAGACCGGCTAGAGGAGATCCACAATCATTATTGCGTCGGATCTCGAGGTCTATTTAAACATGTTCTCCTCCTTCAGGGGTTTCACTTTGCTTGAGAGAATTCTCGATTCTCCTCCTCTTTTTCGAGAGCTCCGGCTTCCTCTAGCATCCTTCCTGATCTTAGGCATCCTCGGGTCGACCTCCATCATCCTCGCCGTCTCCCTGTGCTCCTGGGGTCAATCTAGGTTAGTTCCGAAACTTTCTATTGTTTTCCCATCCTTTCTTCTTCGTATTCTGTTTATTTAGCTTTCTCGGGGGCCTGTTTGCTATTTTTCCCAATTTCTTGGGATTTTTGTGGCTTCCATTTGATCCAAAATATCCTCTGATATCTCCTCTTCTAGTAGTTCTAGAAATTTGTCAGCCTCGGTTCCCCACAGTACTGGTACTGTAGACGAACCCGTAGCTAGGATCGAACCTTGTCTGGCCTTTGCGCTGGACACCATCTCTAGCTCCTTGACTCCAAATGAACTCTCACTGATAAGGATTCAGTATGGAGTTCCTTGGAGTATGAGCTGGAGCTTCCCGAGCCATCTGACCGGGCTAGCATCCCTCCTCCCGACTGCTTCTGTCTGTACCAGGAGGCCTTCCGTGCCAGACTTCAGCTTCCACTGCCATCCTTTGTCCTTGCTCTCTTTCATTTTTTGAACATTTCTCTAGTTTCGTCGTGCCGAACTCCTTTAGGTTTTTGATAGGATTTCTTTCTCTTTATAGTTTAGCCGAAGTTCGGCCGACTCTTTCCTTGTTTAGGAACTTCTACACCTTCAAGTACCATCCCTTGGCAAAGGATTGTGGTACTTCTCCCCTCAATTCGATAAAAAAGAGTTGCTGAAAGGCGCCCCCTCTTCTGTCCATAACTGGAAGGAGAGGTCTTCTACATCCGATGCCCAACCTTAGAGCTAGGATTATCCCTTGGGGTTCTCTGAGGGATTCCGCCGCTGAGCCTCTAGCCTAGAAAGGGACGACCTCGAAGCCTCAAAAAAGCTCGAGGCCTATCGAGCCCCCCTCCTCCCCAAACTTCTGAGGGAACAACTTTTGTTCAACATCGACCTGAGCCCCATTAACCCTGTCGGTATCTCTCCCTCTTTTTTTTTTTTGCTTCCCCTTCTTCTTGCTCTATTTCAGAGCCATGCTGATTTTCTTTTATCGCAGACATGGATGCAAGCGTGGCTCGGAGGTTAGCCCAGGGTCTCAAGACCAACAAGAAAAAGACGCTTCAACTTTGGTTGATGAAGAAAGCAGGACAGAAGGGACAAGCTCGGCCGTGCCTGCTCCGATGCCCATCGCCGTCGAAGCCCCTTCCGACGTCGAACCTGAAGTCCCCTGAGCCCCTTCAAGAGCCCCCCGACTGAGGGTCCTATTTTGGAGGTTCATCCCGAGGGGGCACCCGGGGCGAAGGGAGGAAGAGAAAGAAGACCCTGGCCTGGAGGATCACAGTCGCAGGGCTGCCACCGAGGGGCTGGCAGCTCTGAGGAAGACTTGGGGGAAAATTCCTTCAACAACAGGGACTTAATAAAGTGGCTGGTCGAAGGGTGCATTCTGCCCGAGGTAGTCGAGAGGATCATCCTCATCGATCCCGAGCTGCGGGTCTGGGACTCTCTGGGATCTTTCCTCGAAGTAGGTTAACTCATCATTTTTTCCTTCCCGCTTCTTTAATTTATTCTTCAGCCCTTACGTCAACTCTCCGATCTTTCTTATAGATTGGGCACCAGCTCATCGCCAACGTCGAGGTGGTGAAGATCACCAAGAGGGAGGTAGCTTGGGCAGAAGAAGGTCGCCTAGCCGGGGCTGCCCATCTTGAGGAGAAAGTCGTCGAGGTCCTTAGTCTCCAAGAGGTACTGGAAAAGGAGGGACAAACTTCATCCGATCTGAGGATCATCTTAGAGGAGGAGAGAGGGAAGGCTGAGGCCGAGGTCTCTGCATTGAGGGCACAAGTTTTCGAGTGGAAGGAGCAGGCTTTCGAGTTGAAGGAGCAGGTTTTCGCACTGAAAGCATGGATTCCATCTCTGGTCTTGGAGGCAAGGGCTCGAGTAGTGGAGGAGTTCAAAGCCTCTTCCAAGATGGAGGATCTAAAGATCCAATTCGGCCAGGATGCCTTCATCAAGGGGTTTGAGCTCTGCCAAGAGAAGGTGGCTGGGAGGTTTTTTGAATTGGATCTCGGCTTCCTAAACGAGGCATCCGATGATGAAGCCAGACCATCCGAAGTCGCTGTCCTCTTCCTCGGACTCGTGGCCGCCGCTGACGATCTTTCGGGGACGCCGACCCCCTCTACTTCTGCCCCAGAGGTCCGAAACCTCTAGTTTTGTATTTTTTCTTTGTGGTGATTTTTTCTTCATTCTCTTGTACTTGAAATTTATTTGATCAATGAAGCTGGGTTCATCTTTACGGAGGGTCCCCTCTTTTTTTTGTATTCTTTTCCTTCTTTTTGTCTTCTTGCATTAATTTGAGCCATGGCGCTCTTGTCCTCCAACGACAGTGTCCTGCCGAAGCTCTTCCCCTGTCGGAGGGTATTCTCTTGAAGTCGATGATATGAGACCTCCAAAAGGAAGTTCATTAGTTGACAAAAAATCCAAGAAGCTAGAAGACAAACTTCACCAGCTGAAGAAGAGCCATTCAGAGGCCACCGCGGAGGCTACTCACTTTTAGGACCTCCACAAGAAAAGTTTCATGGAATACACCAAAAGGAAAGCCGACTTCATTACGGAGCTTGAGGAACTCCGAAAATGTGCCAGCGACCGGTCTTGGACTCAGGCTTACAAGATCAGCTCCCTTAAAGTCGAGCTGGCGGCCGCACGGGAGAAGATCGACCGGCTGGAAGGGAGCTCATCCTGACTTACAGTCCAGACTGACCGCGATCAAGACTGGTCGAAGAAGTTCTCCGACCTTTAAAAGCAGCTGCAAGACGCCGAGGCAAATTACGACGCCTACCGAGTCAGCTGTAGTAGACAGTAGAGGACTACCGAAGGAGGCTCCAGACGGTGACTGACGAAGTTGCCCGCCTTCAGAGGTGACTGTCTGAGAGAGTCCAGTCTATCCCTGTACAAGGTTCTGACGAGCTTTGCTCCTTGAGGGGGACTATGGAGAAACTGTCTATAGCCCTTGGGCGGGAGGAAGCCGAATTACGGTGGCTGAAAGTTCAGCTGGTCCACGAGCAGTAGGCAGTCAGGATGCCGAGGTGGAGTCCGAGGTCTTAAGGAGGAGGCTTTGAGAGTCAGAGGATGAGCACCGGTAGTTCCACCGGATGTACCAAGATATGCTGTTGAAAAAGATGGAACTAGAAGAGGAAGTCGAAAATTTAAGGCGATCCATAGTAAGGGCCGGAACTGAGAGCTCGAAGTCAAAAGAAATTGGGCTTCCTTAGAGCCTCCTCTTCTTCTCTCTTTTTTTTTTCTTTTTTTTTTGACCTTTAAGGCTTTGTAACGTGTACTTCACCAACAAAATAAAAATGAAATGGTCTATTACCATATCCATTTTGGTATTAAATGGTTGTTTACCAAAATCCATTTGTCTTCCATCTTGTTCGATGCTGAAGTTGTCTAAAGGTTTCTGGCCGTCACCATGTTGATTCACCCTTAGGGACTGGAGATTTTGCCAAGGGTATTCTCTCTCATCGAGATGAGGTCCCTGGTGCCTTTGATGTAGTTCGTTTTTCACGTATCGCCGGTGTAGTCCATCGCTTTTCCTTTTCGTCTCCCTTTTTCTTCTGTGTTCGAGTGAGGGTCTTCCCTCTACTTTTGACGAGGTCATGAGAGTGTAGAGGAGTCATTGAGGAAGCTTTCCTCCTTATCGATCAATCAGTTTTTGTTCACATCGGGGTGAGGTCCTCCCCTTATTCCCGACAGTCAGTTTCAGCTCGTGTTAGGATGAGGTTCTCCTCCTGTTCCTAACAAGGCTGTGGGGGCACACAAGGGCCGTTGTGAGGGCCTCTCCCCCATCCAGTCTTTAGAAAATCAGACCTTCGACTTTGCTCATGTTAGGACGAGGTTCTTCTCCTGTTCCTAACAAGCTGTGGGGGCACATAAGGGCCGTTGTAAGGGCCTCTCCCTCCATCCGGTCTTTAGAAAATCGAGCCTTCGACTTTGCTCATGTTAGGAGAGGTTCTCCTCTTATTCCTAACAAGGCTGTGGGGCACATAAGGGCCATTGTAAGGGCCTCTCCCTCCATCCGATCTTTAGGAAATCAGGCCTTCGACTTTGCTCATGTTAGGATGAGGTTCTCCATCTATTCCTAATAAGACTGTGGGGACACATAAGGGCCATTGTAAGGGCCTCTCCCCCCATCTGGTCTTTAAGAAATCGGACCTTCGACTTTGCTCATGTTAGGATGAGGTTCTCTTCCTGTTCCTAACAAGGCTGTGGGGGCACATAAGGGTCGTTGTAAGAGCCTCTCCCCCCATCCGATCTTTAGAAAATCGGACCTTCGACTTTGCTCATGTTAAGATGAGGTTCTCCCCCTGTTCCTAATGCACTTAATTCTATTTGTATGGGGAGTTATCTCCTGTCGTTATAAGCTCATACCAAAAGAAAAAATATGCGAATATGAAAAAAATTTTATTCAGGGCAAAATTATCGATAATACATTCATAAATTTTTCGAACCCTATAGCTGCAGAAGGTCTGCTCCCCATCGGGTCCCTCTGAGACGGAGTTGATAATCCCAATTAGAGGCCGATCTTCAGGCTGTTCCTCCCTCCTTGGCGGTTCCGACTGCGGCAGGGCCCTAGGCCGATCTTTCTTTCCTTCAGGTCGGCATCAATGAATCTGTCGAGCCGACCTCATCTAATGAGCTCCTCGATCTCATCTCGGAGCTGAATACACTCCTCCGTGTCGTGGCCGTGGTCACGATGATAGAGGCCGAATTTGTTTGGGTTGCACTTCCCAGGATGTGAGCGCATCCTCTCCGACCTTGAGAGCTACTCCCTAACCTCCATCAGTACTTGAGCTTTCGAGGTGTTGAGAGGGGCGTAGCTGTGGAACCTTCCAAGAGGAGAGCCTCGTCAAACTCGATGGTCTGGGCTTCTTTGCTTATGATCTCGGGGAGGAGTCCGGACATGCCCATGTCTGGGAGGAGTTCGAGAACGTGGCCGAGCTTCACTCTACCCTTTTTCAACTATGGGCTTGCTCGAGTCTCCCGCCTGTCACTCTCTCACGGTCTCCTCATCCTTCATCTTAAAGGCTTCTTCTGCTCGGGCATATCCTTCGGCCTGAGCCAGCAAATCGGCAAAATCCCTGGGGTACTTCTTTTCCAAGGAGAATAGAAGGTCGTTCTTCTAAAGGCTGCCTTTTAGAGCAGCCATCGCGATCGATTGATCCAAGTTTCGGACCTCCAACGCAGCGACATTGAAATGGTTGACGTAAGCCCGGATGGATTCCCCCTCCCTTTGCTTGATATTGATGAGGAACTCCGAACCTCTCCGGGGATGCCGGCTACTAACAAAATGAGCCACAAACTGATGGCTCATCTGGTCAAAGAAAAAGATGGTACCCAACTTCAATGCCGAATACCAGTTCCTTGCTGCTCCCTTCAGGGTGGATGGAAAAGCTTGGCAAAGAATGGCGTCTGGCATGCCATGGAGCAGCATCATTGTCCGAAGGCCTCCGGGTGTCAACCGGATCCGAGGTCCCATCATAGCTTTCGAATTGGGGGAGCTTGAAGTTAGGTGGGATCGGTTCCTGCATCATCATTTGAGAGAAGGGTGGGTCAGTACAGATGTCCTTACCATAAGCAGGGGGAGCGTGGCGGAGTTCTTCGATCCACCGATTCATCTTCTGGAGCCTTCGATCCAGGAAGTCCTCTCGACTGCGGGTCTTGAGGATCTTTGGGCAGAATGGAGGTAGAGATCCTCCGGGAGTAGAATCGTGATCGGACTGAATGCTCTCCACCCTCGGATTTGTCTTTTCGGGAAAGATGGGATGACTGGCCCAAGTGGCTCATCCTATTGTCAGATTTTGGAATTCCGACGACGTTCTCTCCAACCGCACTGACGCCTATAGCTGTTATTACTGTTGCATGACCTGCACCGCTTCAGTGAGGCCTCTGACCTGCTGAACCGACAGATCGAATTGCTCCGCACCAACCACCGTTGCCGAAGGAGGAGGGGGAGCCTGGAAAATTGGAGGTGAGGTCGAAGCCTGAGATCTGGCCGCGGAGGCTGTGGATCGCCAGGTGGATGCTTTGCGGGGAGGCATCGGGTGAAGATCTAGTAGGAGAAGGAGAAGAGGATGTCGGAGAAGATGATCAGAATTAGTCCCGTTGAGCACTCCTTTAAGAACAAGGGTACTGCGAAGACATAGCCCTTCCTCTAGCGCCAATTTTGTTGGTGTAGAATTTCACCGAAGCTGGAGTTGCTGGAGTCGAGAAGACCGTGGCTGCCACCAGAACCTGCAACGAAAGTCTAAACTAGAGTTGGGGGTGCTCCGGCAAGACCCTTCGATACTCAAGTCAGTACTCTACTTCAACAGAAATGGAGTGCTCGAGCAAAAATTTTGGCAGAGTTTCGAGATAGAGTTTTTGAGCTTAGAAAAGAACATATCTGGGATCCTTATTTATAGATGGAGAGCACAACTGACTGATAGCGACATCTGTAACCGTCTGATAGTGGGCCGTTCAGAGCCGTGCGGAGTTTGTTACGGGGAGTAGTGGCATCAGAGGTCGTTCAGGCCATGTGGAGCTTGTAGCGGAGAGTGGAGTGGTGTTCGTTGTCGTGACTTGCCAGAGGGTGGTGGAGCTACGTGGAATCCATTGTAGAGAGTGGAGCAGGGTGGCAGTTCTTGTCATGGCTTGTCAGAGAGTGGTGGAGCCGCATGAAATCTGTTGCAGCGAGTGGAGCAAGGTAGTGGCCCTTGCTGTGGCTTGCCAGAGAGCTTGGATCCATTGGCTGAAGCTCAGCTGGAATGCCTGATGGAACAGAATGGCCCTTTACATCGTCGTTCTAAGAGAGGCTCGGATGTTCCGAGGTCGCTGACAAATCTACTGTTGTCGGATGCTTCGGGCGCTGACATCTCAGGCAGGAGTCACCTACTGTAGGAGCTCAAAGATTTTCTATTGGCGAAGTCCGAGGAAGTCCGATCACTAGAGAAGTCCATCTGGGATTTATCTGATGTGGAAGCTCATCTGAAGATCGTCCGTCGGAGAAGTTCGATTTTATGGGAAGCCTGGTAGGAGGTCGGCCGATGATGGACTTCGGATAGCGCTGGGGAGGCTCGACAGACTTCGGACGCAATCGGCTATCGTAGGGACCCAGCTGCTGTAGCTCATCCGAAATCCATCCGTCGGAGTAGCTCGACTGAAGTCTATCGGTAATAAAAGTTTGGAGGAGATTCATTTACAGTAGAGGCTTGAATGAAATTTGCTTACAGTAGATGTCTGGGATAGACAACCCACTATAGGAGTTCGGAGTAGACCGTTCGTAGTAGAAGTTCGGCTCTCGTGGGAGCTCGATTGGGATCTGGAAGGCGGTCGACCATCGTGAAAACTTAGATGGAGTCTGGTTACCGTAGAAATCTCACTGTTGGGGAAGCTTGGATGCAAACGAAGTTTGGAAGAAATTCGAAAAATGGTTGGTTGCTGTAGAAGGTCAGCTAACAGTGGGGCCCGGAGGGCCTTTGGGTTGGCCCAGTGGATGAGTGCAGAAGTTCATTGTCGGAGAAGTCCAGATGGTCGAGGGGATTTGGAGAGATGCCACACATAAGGTCGGGAGCCAGAAGAGCCCTGGAAGGATCAGTCTTTTACAAACTTCGGCCGAGGGGTATTTTATACCCAACACTGTTCATGACCAAATGAAAGGCTGTTAATAAGGGCGACAGCTTCTATCGAGCATAGGTCGCTGTAGGCCATATGGGTTGGTTGTCCTCTTAACCAAAGAGTATGAAGATACTGGTATAGCATACAAGTGAGATATAAGGGTACATCATCATTGAACATGATCAAATCCAGAGCATTCTGCTGTCAAGAATATCTCTGATGGGATATTGGTATAAGTGTCCCTTAGACCTGAGATCGTCTCAGTGACTTGCAACTAACTCATTATGCTTTGGTACTGGACTAACTGAATTTCTAATTTAGTGATGGAAGACTTTTGGGCATAGTCAAGTACTTGTAAAGTCAGAGTCTGATCGGGATGAGATTGACCACTTCAAGAGTTGGAGAAGAATGAGTCGCTGTATTTCAATTCAGCAAAACCTTGGCCAGGATAATCCATCAGATGGATTTGATATTTTGAAATATAATGGACAATCTGATTAGAGTTGACAGTTGAACTTTGAGATATCCTATGAGCATTTTGGTCAAGGGGATGAATTATATGGAAACTATATCCGCATAGGTTCTAAGGATGTTGTTCTACATATTCGACCTATCCTGCCGTCGAGTACCATTGCTAGATGGTCACTTTGATTGGTATAAAAATTTATTTTTGCACTATCAGTTTAGGTTTGGACCTATGAGATCACACATATTAGAGTTCATGATCCGATCGGATGGTTGATCAACGATTAAGAATCATTCTAGGGTTAAACGATCAATGCGATTGACATTTAACCTAGTGCAAGTGTTGTAGGAGGATCGATTAGTAATTCAATTACTAATTGGCTTAATTTAATTAAGCCAAAGGACTGAGATTAAGTCTAATTAAATATAATTTAATTAGATTTAGTTTGGATCTGATTGGATCAAATTTAATTGATTTATTGGATAAGCCAAGTGCAAGGAAAAACTAGTCCTAGTTCAAATAGAACTTGGGTCAACCTAATTTTTAATTTGATTAAAAAATTAAATCAGATTTAAATCTAATTTAATTTAATTAAATTAGACTCTTAATTGGATTAAGATTTATTTTAATTAGGTTGATTTAGTTTTGGTTTGATTTGATTTGAGAAATCAAATTTGAACAAGTCATAGATTGAATCCTAGTAAGACTAGGATTCCACCTTGCGCCACAAAGCCCCCCATGCCCACTCTCTCTTATTTTGTGTGATAAAACCCTCTCTTCTAGGTCTTCATGCATGCCCAAAATATTCTTCTCTTTCTCTCTTACATGGAATGTGGTTGTGGATCAAGTCAAAGTAAGAATTAGTTTGGATTTCAAATTCTATGAGATAGAGTTTTAGGAAACCAAAACTTTTTTCTTATGGCACTAATTTTATCCAAATTTTTTTTAAGATTTTTATAACTTTTATGGAACATGATATGCACCCTTTTCTGGTGGTCCACGATAGAAAAAGGAGGGGACACCCAAGAGTTGGGTGCCCCTTGTCTTGCCTTGTTTGGATAATCTTTAACTTTGTATTTGACCTAGAGAAGGACTCTTCATATCTCTCTATTTAAAATA
Organism: Elaeis guineensis; assembly: GCF_000442705.2. Lineage (NCBI taxonomy): Eukaryota > Viridiplantae > Streptophyta > Magnoliopsida > Arecales > Arecaceae > Elaeis > Elaeis guineensis. Next base: position 37,171,810 of record NC_026001.2, on the reverse strand, counting down.
AATTTTTTAATAAAATTTTTTTGAAACATAGAGCATTGAGAGTCCTTTGGGGTGTTCAAAAATCAAAAAGAAAGAGTCTTGGGGCATGGAGATCTAATAGACACAAAACTAGGTGTCTGAGTTAGAGCAAAGAGAAGAAGAAGAGGGTCTTCTTCTAGAGTTGCTGGGTTCATCTCTTTCCTTCCTCCATCTGTAAGTTTTCTGAGAGTGTCTCATCTAAAACTCCTTCTCCTACTTCTCATCTTTAAAAGAGTCTAAATCAAGAAGAAGGAGGCATCTGATTGACCATCAAAGAAGGATCAGCGCAGTACTAGCATACTGTGTTGATTTTCTAGACCAGGACTTCTGATCGTGATTCATGGGCTCATGTGGATGACTCCTAGAGGTTGGATGTGTGTGTGGCTTGCAACATCATCCTCAAGCCTAGATCAGCAAAGTTAGAATGTCTAACTTGCAAGGTAATAGATCTGATCTATTATATTTTACATACATTAGATGTAGTATAGAAACATGTTGATATGATCAACATATAGTTCTTGCTCTTTATATTTTAATTTTTAATTTAATACCATGTAATAATTATGTAATAGGATCTTAGATCTAGGGATTCTCTAATTTTATAAGATAAATTTTGATTTATTCTAGTCTTCCATTGCTTGATCTTGAAAAAGTTTCAAGATCTAACCCTGAAACCCTAGATCTGATTCTTTTAGTACATACTGATATATGTGGACCCATGAGCATAAGTGCCAAAGGAGGGTACCATTATTTTATTTTATTCATAGATGATCTATCTAGATATGGGTACGTCTACTTGATGAAACACAAGTCTGAATTATTTGAAATGTTCAAACGATTCCATAATGAGATAGAGAAATAAATTGAAAAGAATATTAAAACTCTTCGATCAGATCAAGAAAGAGAATATCTTTCTACTAAATTTTTGACATATCTTGAGGAGAATGGGATTTTCTCTAAATGGATACCTCCTAGAATGCCACAATATAATAGTGTGTCGAAAAAGAGAAATCGAATCCTGTTGGATATGGTTCGATCCATGATGGGCTTTTCTAGTCTGTCAATATTTTTTTGGAGATATGCACTCGAGTTAGCTTGTTATGTACTTAATAGGATTCTTAGTAAATCTGTAAGTAAAACACCATATGAGATATGGACAAAACATAAACCAAGGCTCTCTCACCTTAGGATTTGGGGATATCCGACTTATGTCAAATATTTGAAAATAGACAAACTTGGAGCCAGATTTGATAAGTATAATTTTATGGGGTATCCCAAAGAAACTAAGGGGTATTACGTCTAGCTTGCTGATGAACAAAAAGTGTTTGTCAGCTTTAGGGCAGTCTTTTTAGAAAAAAAAAATTTTGGGGAAGGGATTAATGCCTTTAAGATTGAACTTGAGGAAGTTCAATAGGTAGAACCAACACAGTCTAGTGAATCCACAGAACTAGATTTAAAGATATCAAATTTGTAACATATTGTAGAGGCACCATTAAGGAGATCCGATAGAGTATCGCATCAACCGGATAGATACTACGATTTCTTGGTCTGGGACGGAGATCCTGTTGAACTCGATGAGAACAATAAGAATCCGATCACCTATATGAATGCAATGCAGAGGTCTGTCTCTGATAAATGGCTTGAAGCCATGAAATCCAAAATGGAGACTATGAAGGTCAATGATGTATGGACATTAGTTGATCCACCTGAAGGGATCAAACCCATTGGGTGTAAGTGGGTCTTCAAAAGAAAGAGAGGCACAGACAGAAAAATGGAGACCTATAAAGCCCATTTGGTTGCCAAGGATTATCGTCAATTATGGTATTGGCTATGATGAGATATTTTCTCTTGTAGTAATGCTCAAATCCATTCGGATTATGCTTGCGATAGTGGCACACATGAATTGTGAAATCTGGCAAATGGATGCAAAAATAGCTTTTCTAAATAGAGAGCTATAAGAAGATGTGTATATGATACAGCATAAGGATTTCACATTCACAGATGAGTCTAAAGTATGCAAGCTTTAGAGATCCATTTATGGATTGAAGTAGGCATCTAGGAGTTGAAACATGTGTTTTGATAAGGTTATCAAAATGTATGACTTCGTTAGGAATAGAAAAGAACCCTGCATTTACAAATGAGTAAATGACTCTGTGGTTGTATTCTTCGTTCTGTATGTGGATGATATTCTCTTAATTGGAAATAACATCTCTATGTTACAAGGAATAAAAGTCTGATTATCATCTCAGTTTTCTATGAAGGACTTAAGAGAAGCATCCTACATTCTTGGGATGAAGATCTATAGAGATAAAATAAAAAAGTTGCTTGGATTGTCCCAGTCTACGTACATAAATATCGTGCTGAAGTAATTCAGTATGGAGAATTTTAAGAAAGGCTATCTCCCGATGACTATAGAATTTCTCTCTCAAAGAGAGATTATTCGATAACTCCTCAAGAGAGAGAGCGTATGAGTAGAGTTTTATATACTTCGATAATAGGCTCTATAATATATGCCATGACATATACAAGACCAGACATGGCATACTCACTAGGGGTAGTAAGTAGATACCAGTCTGATCTAAGAGAGAACCACTAGAAGGTCATAAAGATCATCCTTAAGTTTTAAGAAATACTAAGGATCAGTGACTTGTGTATGGTGAAACTAACTTGAAACTAGTGAGGTTTATCGATTTCAGCTTTCAATCAGACCATGATGATAGCAAGAGTATTTTAGATTATATTTTTATCCTGAATGGTGGAGCAATCTACTGAAAAATTTTCAAATAACACACCATGGCTGACTCTATTTGTGAGGCAGAGTATATCACGGCATCCGATGCTGCGACAGAAGCTGTATGGCTGTAAAAGTTCATCAATGAGCTTGGAGTGGCACCCTCCGTCGATGGCCCTATCCTGCTATACTGCGACAGCATTGGAGCCATTACTCAAGCCAAAGAGTCGAAGTCCCATCAACACACCAAGCATATTCTGCACCACTACCACCTTATCTAAGAGATCGTGGATCAAGGTGACGTCGATCTTCAGAAGCTTGATAGGAAGGAGAACCTAGCCGATCCATTTACTAAAGCTCTCGAAATCAAGGAGTTCGATGATCACAAGTTAAAAATGGATATACAATACTGTACCGATTGGCTTTAGTCCAAATAGAAGTTGTTGAAAAATGTATCCTAAATCCAATCGTTAGTCTGTTGACGATTGTGCTTATACTTGTAATTGTATATGAATTTTTATTAATAAAAAATATTTAACTTTTTTATCACATTTTGTCCATCTTATTTTGAACTCCTGTGTTGTGATGAAGTCCTTGGGACTATATTTAATCGACAAAGGAGGATTTGTCGCTTAATCCTTAAAAATATTTATGATCGAATGATATGCTGTTAATAGGATGATAGCAATATCAAGTATAGATTATTGTATACCATATGGATTGGTTGTCCTCTTAATCAAGGAGTATGGAGACATTAGTGTAGCATACAGAAGAAATATAGGAGAATATTTGCATCAAACATGACCATTTGACGAGCACTCTACTGTCAAGAGTAGCTTGTGAAGGGTATGGGTATAAGTGTCCCTCAGATTCGAGATCACCATGGTGGCTTATAAGTAACTCACTGTAGTTTAGTGCTAGACCATCTGAGTTTTTAATTTAGTGATGGAAGGATACTAGGTGCAGTCAAGTACTTATTAAGTCAATGTGTGAGTCAAGAAGGAATTGACCCCCCTAAATTAGTAAGAGATATGCATCAGTGTATTTCAATTTAGTAAAATCTTGGCCAGGATAATCCATGTGATGGATTTGAAGGATTAAAATACAATGTGGTCGATTATATTAGGGTTGATAGTCAAATCCTAGGTCACCTAGACCATTAGGGTCAAAGGGATGAATTATATGGTAACCATACATCAGTAGGTTCTAGATTATTGCTTTGCAATCTTTCGACCTATCCGGATGTCAGATCTTATTGCTAGATTGTTACATCGATTAGTATAAGAAGTTATTTCTATACTACAGACTTAGGTTCAAACCTGTGGGGCTGGGATTGACTGAAGAGTTCAATTGGATTGTGACTCTAGTGAGGAGTCCCACTGGAACTGGGACTCTAGAGAAGAGTCCCAATAGGATGAAGGGAAGGAAACAATTTCCCTCCAGAATGCCCAGGTTGCATCTAAAAATTTTTTCTAATATTCTACTTATTTAAAGATCAAATTCTTACCTAAATCATAGTGGAACCAGGGAACAAATCTAAATTATCTGATATAAACCTTCGCGAAGGCCTGGATATGCAGACCTTCTACTTCGTATGCACGTCAGATGCCGCAGGAAAGCATGATGAACTCCAATCCAATTGGCTTTGCATACACAATCAATTGAGGGATGAGATTGTTGGGAATAGTGTCCCAAAGCCAATCATCAGTCTGTTGACGGTTGTGCTCCTTTTGTATTAGTACATGAATTATAAATAAATAAAAGTTATTTTGGTATTTTTTCATCACAAATGTTTCATCTTCTAATGAACTCCTGTGTTGTGGTGAAGTCCTTAGGACTATTTAGACTCGACAAAGGAGGATTTGTCGTTTAGTCCTTAAATATGTTCGTGACCAAATGATACGTTGTTACCAAGGACGACAATATTTATCGAGCATAGATCGTTGTGTGCCATATGGGTTGGTTGTCCTCATAACCAAAGAGTGTGGAGACACTGGTATGGCATACAGGTGAGATGTAATGGTACATCTGCACTGAACGTGACCAACTCTGGAGCTATTTCTGCTGTCAAGATTTGCTCCGATGGGATATGGGTATAAATGTCCCTCCGACCTGAGGCCGCCACGGTGACTTGCAAGCAACTCACTGCACTTAGGCACTGGACTACCTGAATTTCTAATTCAGTGACGGAAGGTTGCTGGGTGTAGTCAAGTACTTGACTTGTCGGTGCGTGTGTCAAGATGGGATTGACTACTCCAGTTTAGGAGCTGTGTACAGTCGTGTTTCAATTTAGCAAAACCTTGGCCAGGGTAGTCCTAGTGAGGAGTCACAGGACTAATTGAGTTGAGCATGATTCGGATGATATCATCAGGGTTGACAGTTTAACCCTGAGTCATCCTAAACACAGGGGTCAAAAGGAATGAATTATACGGTAACCATATTCACGTAGGTTCTGAATGTTGCGATTGTGATTATTCGACCTATCCGGTCATCGGGTACCATTGTTAGATGGTCACTTCGATTAGTACAGAAATTGGTTCCTGTGCTACCGGCTTAGGTTCGAACCTGCGTGGTCACACACATTAGAGGTTCCTTTCTGATCTGATGGCTGATTATGAGTCTTATCTATCTGGGACTCTATGATTGAGAATTAGGATTCTCTAATCATGAGTTCCACACATTTTGGGTACCGGGGTCAAAATTTTGAATTTCGAATTTTGAATTTGAAATTTGAACTCTTTGATCAGGGTTTCATATCGATGGTCTCTGATGCCTGATTGCCCATCGGATTTGGACTCAATATTTATGAAAGATTTAATTAGTAATTTAATCACTAATTAACTCAATTTGATTGAGTAATTATTTTTGGATCAAGTCCAATTGAATTGGATTCAGTTTGGATTGACCCGATTAGGTTAAATGTTGACCTAATCGCTAAGGTGGTTTAGTCCCTGATTTGATCAGGGGTTAGGTTTAGTTAATTCCTGATTTGATTAGGATTTTATTAAACCTAATTAAGCTTAATTATATTGGGTTTAATTTGGTCTAATTGTGCTCAACCTATTTTAAACTAGGTTGGCTCAATTTGAATCAAACAACCTTGTTTTAAATTCCCTGCGTCACCCAACTTCCTTGCACCCATTTGAATTCATGAGAAGAAACTTCTCGTGAAATTTTTCTCACGTAAAACCCTTCCCCACATCCTCATTTGTGCACCATATGGATAGATAAATTAATTAGTTAGCCATTCAAATTCAAAGCATGTTTGAATTTGAATGGATAACTTATCACTTGCCCTTTCATCCTTATCCATTTTGTGCGCCACATTACTTACACGAGAAAAGGTTTCTCGTGAAACTTTTCCATGCACAAAGAGACACGCCCCTTCTCTTCTCACGCCCAAAAGGATAGGGATAAGTTGGTTTTCGTTTGAATTCAAATTTGATTTGAATTCAAATGTGTAACCTCTTGTCTTTATCCTCTCACGCGGATAAGACACGTTCGACGTTGTTTTAAAAAGAGGAGAAAGGTGGGACGTGCGTAGAAAAATTAGGAGAGAAACTTTGGGGCGTGAGGAAGGCTTCTGCACAAGGTGAAGTTCCAAAACCTTCCGAGAGAAAAAGAAAGAAAAGAGAGAAAATTGGGTGCAGGGTTTTTGGTGTGTACCCTAGGGTTTCTACCTAGGGTTCGGGAAGTGAGATTGGTATGCCACGAGTGTCGTGAGTCCACTAAATTTTAGAGAGAGATCCATCAGCCTCTCAAGTAATTGTGCAGACGATTCGGAGTATCCAAGAAGTCGGCACACATCGATCGAAGCAGTTCGATCAACATCTGCCATCAAAAGAGTGAAATCACGAACTAACATTCGTGAGGAGCTGATCAGACGGGAGCTTCGTGTGGATGATCCACAGAGGCCAGACAGTTGGGTGGATGTGACGTGACGATCAGAGCCCTCCGACGGTGATCAGATTGCGGTGATCGACTACCCGCAAAAGGTGATGTGTTCTGAACACAGTACTGTAAAACGTTTACTGATTCAAATTTGAATTTCAAATTTAAATGCATGCTGTTGTATCATATTTAGATCCTAGTGTAGGGTTAATTAGTATTAATTAATGAGATTAATTAATAATTCCGCTGTAAAATAGTAATTTTGAAAAAGTTTTAAAATTACCATTTTGCCCCTGCACTAAATTTTCGCTTAAAATTGGTATCAGAGCAGGTTCTAGAATATGATATACATATGCATGCATAGATTAAGGTGTAATCTATAAGTTTAAATTTGAAATTCAAAATTCAAAATTCAAAATTCAAAAAGATTTAAAATTTGAAATTTGAAATTTGTTAGAAGTTTCAAATTTGAAATTCAAAATTTGAAATTTGAAATTTGGTTGAAATCTCAAATTTGAAATTTGAAATTTGAAATTCGAAATTTGAAATTTGAAATTCAAAATTCAAAATTTAAAATTTGAAATTTGGTTGAAATCTCAAATTTGAAATTTGAAATTTGAAATTCGAAATTTGAAATTTGAAATTCAAAATTCAAAATTTAAAATTCAAAGATTGAAAATTTGAAATTTGAAATTTGGTTGAAATCTCAAATTTGAAATTTAAAATTTGAAATTTGAAATTTGAAATTCAAAATTTAAATTTTGAAATTTGTATATTTAGATATACATGATCCAAGTAGCAAGTAATCTAATTGGGTTGGTTGCCATGGCCGTCCGGTCATAGGAGAAAAGTAGGGTTTAAAGGCCCTCTCTTCCCATTCGATGGGGTCTCCTATGGCGGTAGGGGTGCCGATGCAATTATATCCCATGCCGATGAAGCAGCGAAAGGACTTAATTAAGAAATTTATCATGAATGTGTTAGATTAGATCTAAAAGAAAATTTATGATTTATTTTGAGTTATTTTCTGTTATGAAATGAGCAATAGAATTGCTGTTTATGAATGTGCTGACCCGTTTGTGAAATGAGTTAACACATTTGGTGAACAGAAAATAAAATCTTTCAAATTTGAAAATTATTTTCGAAATGCCAAACCCTGACCCATCAGCCCAAGTACTTAATTAAAAGAATTAAGTGTTGTCTAGTAGGTCTAGAATTGTGAATTAAGACCTAAGACAATTGCATAAACTTTTGGGTCAATGGGTTAGATGAATTAGGTCCATAATTGGGTTAGACCTAAGGTTAGTTTAAAAAAATGGACTAATTGGAGTAATTGGTCAAATCTAATCAAAAGTTGAATTAGATTAGGTCAAGGATACTCTAGACTCAACTTCAATAGTTGTAGTTGAATGGGTCCATGTCTTTAACTAGACCAAGATGGACTTAATTCATGGCTACGCGGTGGAGCTCTATTTACTAAGTTGATCAAAATTAAAACTAATGAACCGGTTGGTGTCTAAGGTAAGTTCGGCAGTTTTGACCAGTGGTTCTTAAGCGGGAGCTACTCGCATTGATTCGATCATTGACGAGTTAATGGCAAATCCCCACCACTGATCTCACTTACCTGGCCAATCTGGTAAGTTAGATTTTGATTAGATCACTTAGTGATTAGAGCTCACCCATGTCATTAGGTAAATCAGTATGACTGATTTAGGTGCTCCTAATGCCAGCTTTAATTAAATCCTTTTTAATCTGACTTGGTGAAGTCAGTGGGAGGATTGAAATTGGCTGGATGATTTCTTCTCTACTATTCTTTAATAAAATCCTCAAAATTATTAGGTCCCTAAAATGATTAAGTTATAATGATAACTAAGTCATAGCCTCCCATTAAGTGAATGATAATGAGTCCATTAGTTCAATGATCATTGGAGGCCCAAAGGCCTGGTGCTCATTGGCTAATGGAATTATTATTCATAATATGATAATTTGATTGAGTCTTTCTGATGGTGGTTAGGTTGGCCGGCCAAAGTCGGGCCTGATCATTTATTGGTCTGATTCACTAAATTAAGTCATGTTAATGGTTGGACCTAACCAGATCTTTTCAGTGGAGGCCAAAGCCTACTGATTAGGTTCTGGGGTAAAATAAATTACTAGAAGTTGTTTAGAGAAACAACTGGTTAAGAACCTACCCATAGATGCACATGGGTTGACCAACCAAAGTTGGGCTCGTGTGTAGTCTGTGTGGATTCTAGTACCCATTAAGGAATTAAAGTAATTTCTCGAATTGGAGGATGAGGCTACCAGTTCGTAAAAATATTGGAAAAAACTTTAGACTAAAGTCCAAGTCTTTAGTATTAATTTATGTACTAATAGAGGTCTCGTTTTCCTTTAAGCAGCTATGGCCACTACCCTGTCGCTCCGGTCATTATTAGATAATGACAAGCTCATGGAACCCAATTTCGATAGCTGGTATCGAAAATTGAAAATCGTCCTTGAGCATGAGCGGATCCTTTATGTAGTAACGGATCCAGCACCTGAGGAGCCAGCTCCGAACGCTAGTAAGGCGATCCGAGACACTTACTTGAAGTGGCTCAATGACCGCACCACCGTTCGATGTATTATGCTGGCAGCAATGAATGATGAGTTCAGCCGAAGGTTTGAGAATGCCCAGCCACAGGAGATGCTTCAAATGTTGAACGACTCCTTTGGCACGCCTGACAATGTTGAAAGGCACAAAACTAGTTGTGCTATTTTCAATGCTCGGATGAGGGATGGGGCCTCAGTCACTGATCATGTACTGTATATGATCGAGATGATTGAGCGCCTAAGCAAATTGGGCTTTCCTCTGCACGAGCAGCTCGGTAAGGATGCGATCCTTAATTCCTTGCCCAAGTCCTTCCTCCCATTCCTTACTCATTTTCGAATGACAAAGCCTGCAGTAAACTACCACGGATTGTTGGGGTTGCTGCAGAACTTTGAGAAGGATCACCAACTCCATAAGGAGTCGGTGAATGTAGTGGGAGGGTCTTCTTCTCGTCGTCAACCCTTTGGGAAGGGGAAGAAGAACAAGAAGAAGAAAAATAAGAAGGTGCAATCTCATGCTGGGACAGTAGCACGGGGTCAGACCAAGAAGCGCAAGCATGACCAGAGCCAGGCGGAGTGCTTCTTTTGCAAGAAGCACGGGCATTGGAAGAGGAACTGTCCTCAATACATTGCCTCCCTGGACCCGAACAGGCCAAAGAAGAAGCAAGGTAATTATATGATAACTCCTTGCAACTTTTCGATTTGTGATACTACTGCCTGGGTATTGGATACCGGAAGCCCTTATCATATTTGTAATTCGATGCAGGGTCTGCAGGTCAGTAGGAGATTTGATGAAGGCGAGAGGTTCCTGAATGTTGGAGATGGAAGCAAAGTTCCAGTTCTAGCTTTAGGAATCATGAGTCTTGTAATCAATTCTCGTAATGTAATTCTGAGTGAATGTCACTATTGTCCAAGTTTTTTATTAAATATTATTTCTGTAGGCCTTTTGGCCATGTACGGTTATGATTTTTTAATAAAAAAAATATTTGCAATATCATTTTGAATGGTGTTACAATATTTGTTGGACAATTAAATAATGGAATTTACTTACTATCACAGCCTGTTAATGTGGTTCAAAAATTCGGTAAACGCTCTAGAATAGATAATGTGTCAGAAGTCTACCTTTGGCACTGTAGGCTAGGTCATATCAATAAGAACAGGATAAACAGGTTGGCTCAAGAAGGAATTCTTGAAGTTAGTGATTGTGAATCACTTCCAACCTGTGAGTCCTGTCTTCTTGGAAAGATGACCAAGTCACCTTTTACTGGAAAAGGTGAGCGAGCCAGTGAACTCTTAGGTCTGGTACATTCTGATGTATGTGGACCCATGAGCTCAAGTGCAAGAGGTGGATTTTTCTACTTCATAACCTTCACAGACGACCTATCTAGGTATGGGTATGTCTATTTAATGAAGCATAAGTCGGAATCATTTGAAATGTTCAAACTATTCCGAAATGAGGTAGAAAAATAAACTGGGAAGTGTATTAAAACTCTTCGATCTGATCGAGGAGGTGAATACCTTTCCAATGAGTTTCTGACGTATCTAGGGGAGAATGGGATTCTCTCTCAGTGGACTCCTCCTGGAACACCACAGCATAATGGTGTGTCTGAAAGGAGGAATCGGACCCTGTTAGACATGGTTCGATCCATGATGGGGTTTGCTGGTCTGCCGATCTCCCTCTGGGGATATGCGCTCGAATCGGCTTGTTACCTTCTAAATAGAGTTCGAGTAAGTCTGTAGCCAAAACGCCATATGAGATATGGATAGGACGTAAGCCAGTACTCTCGCACCTTAGGTTTGGGGGTGTCCGGCTTATGTTAAACGTTTAATTACAGACAAGCTTGGACCTAGGTCTGACAAGTGTAATTTTATAGGGTACCCAAAAGAGACCAAAGGGTATTATTTCTACCTTGCTGATGAGCAAAAGGTGTTTGTCAGCCTTAAGGCAATCTTTTTAGAAAAGGAGTTCCTTAGTGAAGGAACTGTTGCCTCTAAAGTCGAACTTGACGAAGTTCGACAGGTGGAAAAATCGACACATGTTACTGAACCTGAACCGGATTTGATTAGATCAGATCCGGAGCCCATTGATTATGCACCCTTAAGGCGGTCTGGTAGAGTACCACATCAACCGGACAGATACTATGGTTTCTTGATCCGGGATGGTGATCCTATCGAACTTGATGAAAACGATGAGGATCCGATCACCTACATGGATGCAATGCAGAGACCTGACTCTGAGAAATGGCTAGAGGCCATGAAATCCGAAATGGAGTCCATGAAGGTCAACGATGTGTGGACATTGGTTGACCCACCCGAAGGAGTAAAACCCATAGGGTGTAAGTGGGTCTTCAAAAGGAAAGGGGCGCAGACGGAAAGGTGGAGACCTATAAAGCCCGTCTGTTGCCAAGGGATATCGTCAACATTATGGTATAGACTATGACGAGACGTTTTCTCCTGTGGCAATGCTCAAATCCATTCGGATTATGCTTGCGATAGCTGCCCATCTGGACTATGAAATCTGGCAGATGGATGTGAAGACAGCTTTCCTAAACGGAGAGCTGGACGAAGAGGTGTATATGATACAACCTGAAGGGTTCACATCCACAGATGAGTCTAAGGTGTGCAAGCTACAGAGGTCCATTTATGGACTTAAGCAGGCATCTCGGAGTTGGAACATACGTTTTGATAGGACGATCAAAACGTATGGCTTCGTTAAGAACGGAGAAGAACCCTGCATTTATAAGTGGGCTAATGGTCCAGCAGTAGTATTTTTGTATTGTATGTGGATGACATTCTCTTAATCGGGAATGATGTCCCTGCATTACAGGGAATAAAGATTTGGCTATCGTCACAGTTCTCCATGAAGGATCTGGGAGAAGCTTCCTACATCCTAGGGATGAGGATCTATAGGGATAGATCCAAAAAGTTGCTTGGCTTATTCCAGTCCACGTACATTGATACTATGCTGAAAAGGTTCAGCATGAAAAATTCCAAGAAAGGCTATCTACCGATAGGCCATGAATTTCTCTCTCGAAGAGGGATTGTCCGACAACACCTCAAGAGAGAGAGCGTATGGATAGGATTCCATATGCTTCGACAGTGGGATCTATCATGTACGCCATGACATGTACACGACCAGATGTGGCATACTCACTAGGGGTAGTGAGTAGATACAAATCTGATCTAGGAGAGAATCACTGGAAGGTTGTTAAAACCATCCTGAAGTATTTGAGAAATACTAAGGACCAGTGGCTTATATATGGTGAATCGGACTTGAGACTTATAGGGTTTACAGACTCTAGTTTCCAGTCTGATCGAGATGATAGCAAGAGTGTGTCAGGATTTATTTTTACCCTTAATGGTGGGGCTGTCTGCTGGAAGAGTTCCAAGCAGCACACTGTGGCTGATTCAGTATGCGAGGCGGAGTATATTGCTGCATCAGATGCTGCCAAAGAAGCGGTGTGGCTGAGGAAATTCATCACCGAGCTCGGAGTAGCACCCTCCCTTGTTGGTCCAGTTCTGCTCTACTGCGACAGATCTGGAGCCATTGCTCAGGCGAAGGAACCAAAGGCACACCAACGGACGAAGCATATTCTGTGCCGCTACCATCTCATCCGGAAGATCGTGGATCGAGGTGACGTCGACCTTCAGAAGATCGATGGGAAGGAGAACCTGGCCGACCCATTCACTAAAGCCATTGCGATGAAGGAGTTCAACGACTACAAGTCGAAGATGGGTATTAGATACTGCACCGATAGGCTTTAGGCCAAGTGGGAGATTGTTGGGAATAGTGTCCCAAAGCCAATCTCAGCCTGTTGACGGTTGTGCTCCTTTTGTATTAGTACATGAATTATAAATAAATAAAAGTTATTTTGATATTTTTTCATCACAAATGTTTCATCTTCTAATGAACTCCTGTGTTGTGGTGAAGTCCTTAGGACTATTTAGACTCGACAAAGGAGGATTTGTCGTTTAGTCCTTAAACATGTTCGCGACCAAATGATACGTTGTTACCAAGGACGACAATATTTATCGAGCATAGGTCTTGTGTGCCATATGGGTTGGTTGTCCTCATAACCAAAGAGTGTGGAGACACTGGTATGGCATACAGGTGAGATGTAATGGTACATCTGCACTGAACGTGACCAACTCTGGAGCTATTTCTGCTGTCAAGATTTGCTCCGATGGGATATGGGTATAAATGTCCCTCCGACCTGAGACCGCCATGGTGACTTGCAAGCAACTCACTGCACTTAGGCACTGGACTACCTGAATTTCTAATTCAGTGACGGAAGGTTGCTGGGTGTAGTCAAGTACTTGACTTGTCGGTGCGTGTGTCAAGATGGGATTGACCACTCCAGTTTAGGAGCTGTGTACAGTCGTGTTTCAATTTAGCAAAACCTTGGCCAGGGTAGTCCTAGTGAGGAGTCACAGGACTAATTGAGTTGAGCACGATTCGGATGATATCATCAGGGTTGACAGTTTAACCCTGAGTCATCCTAAACACAGGGGTCAAAAGGGATGAATTATACGGTAACCATATTCACGTAGGTTCTGAATGTTGCGATTGCGATTATTCGACCTATCCGGTCGTCGGGTACCATTGCTAGATGGTCACTTCGATTAGTACAGAAATTGGTTCCTGTGCTACCGGCTTAGGTTCGAACCTGCGGGGTCACACACATTAGAGGTTCCTTTCTGATCTGATGGCTGATTATGAGTCTTATCTATCTGGGACTCTATGATTGAGAATTAGGATTCTCTAATCATGAGTTCCACACATTTTGGGTACCGGGGTCAAAATTTTGAATTTCGAATTTTGAATTTGAAATTTGAACTCTTTGATCAGGGTTTCATATCGATGGTCTCTGATGCCTGATTGCCCATCGGATTTGGACTCAATATTTATGAAAGATTTAATTAGTGATTTAATCACTAATTAACTCAATTTGATTGAGTAATTATTTTTGGATCAAGTCCAATTGAATTGGATTCAGTTTGGATTGACCCGATTAGGTTAAATGTTGACCTAATCGCTAAGGTGGTTTAGTCCCTGATTTGATCAGGAGTTAGGTTTAGTTAATTCCTGATTTGATTAAGATTTTATTAAGCCTAATTAAGCCTAATTATATTAGGTTTAATTTGGTCTAATTGTGCTCAACCTATTTTAAACTAGGTTGGCTCAATTTGAATCAAACCACCTTGTTTTAAATTCCCTGCGTCACCCAACTTCCTTGCACCCATTTGAATTCACGAGAAGAAACTTCTCATGAAATTTTTCTCACGTAAAACCCTTCTCCACATCCTCATTTGTGCGTCATATGGATGGATAAATTAATTAGTTAGCCATTCAAATTCAAAGCATGTTTGAATTTGAATGGATAACTTATCACTTGCCCTTTCATCCTTATCCATTTGTGCGCCGCATTACTTACACGAGAAAAGGTTTCTCGTTGAAACTTTTCCATGCACAAAGAGCCACATCCCTTCTCTTCTCACGCCCAAAAGGATAGGGATAAGTTGGTTTTTGTTTGAATTCAAATTTGATTTGAATTCAAATGTGTAACCTCTTGTCTTTATCCTCTCACGTGGATAAGACACGTTCGACGTTGTTTTAAAAAGAGGAGAAAGGTGGGACGTGCGTAGAAAAATTAGGAGAGAAGCTTTGGGGCATGAGGAAGGCTTCTGCACAAGGTGAAGGTCCAAAACCTTCCGAGAGAAAAAGAAAGAAAAGAGAGAAAATTGGGCGCAGGGTTTTTGGTATGTACCCTAGGGTTTCTACCTAGGGTTCGGGAAGTGAGATTGGTGTGCCATGAGTGTCGTGAGTCCACCAAATTTTAGAGAGAGATCCATCAGCCTCTCAAGTAACTGTGCAGATGATCCGGAGTGTCCAAGAAGTCAGCACACATCGATCGAAGCAGTTCGATCAACATCTGCCATCAAAAGAGTGAAATCACAAACTAGCATTCGTGAGGAGCTGATCAGACGGGAGCTTCGTGTGGACGATCCGCAGAGGCCAGACAGTTGGGTGGCTGTGACGTGATGATCAGAGCCCTCCGACGGT